>NC_087211.1:53863770-53896270 GCF_015104395.2 Macrobrachium nipponense
TTTGATTATTCACATATACAAGATGGTAAAAATGATGTTATCTGACCTGTTTATAAGAGAAAATAGAGGGAGTTGGCTACACTACGGATTTCTATGGACATTTGCTATTTCGTAGTAATGCTCATTATTACGGGGCATTGTATAAAAGCAATATATTGGTCATTATTAGGTCATGAACAGGAATCAGCTCAGACTGATATAGTCCATACTATTTACAGGGACACAGTATCAGCTTCATTTATTAAATTATTTCAAGAGCTAATGCGCCCTTCTTAAGGTTAAGGAAACCTACGTTGTTTGTTTTGGTGATGTAAGTTAGCCTACTGTAACCAATACATATAGTTACTTGACAAACTCATCCTGGTAAAAATGATGGTATCAGATCTGTTTATAAGAGAAAATAGAGAGAGGGAGTAGGCTTACACTACGGATTTCTATGGACATTTGCTATTTCGTAAGTAATGCTCATTACTGAGCATTGTATAAAAGCAATATACTGGTCATTATTAGGTCATGAACAGGAATCAGCTCGGACTGATATTGTCCCTACTATTTACAGGGACACAGTATCAGCTTCATTTATTAAATTATTTCAAGAGCTAATGTGCCCTTCTTAAGGTTAAGGAAACCTAGTTATTGTTTGTTTTAGTGATGTAAGTTAGCCTACTGCAACCAATATATAAAGTTAATTGACAAGCTCACCCTGTCAGTAGCTAGCTAATCTCAATAAAAATAAGGTTGTTATTCAAGGTGTACTTGATAGATGAGCTGTAGTAAAAAAAATTGCTTTTTTGAAGTGTATTCCATTGATGAACTTTCAGATGTCCTTATTGTTTGGTACTTGTCATTCATTGTGTGCATATATATATATTTTTTTATTGAAAATTTTGCACTTTTGATTTTTACTTTTCATATAGTGTACAAATAAATAAAAAGTGGTAATATAAATTGGATTTCAACATTTTTTTTAGCAAGCCCTTACATGATTTTTGCTTTAAATTCACTGTTACAAAGAAAACACTAATTATTTAATTAATTTAATATATTTAGCAAACCCTTCGTACTTGTCATTCACTGTGTAAAAATAATTAAAATGACTATTTCATTAGTATTATAGGAGTACAGAACACTTATGTATTTATTTATGGAGTTACAGAAGACTTCTTGCTGAGCTGAAGCTGAACTAGAGCAGAACTGATGCATAAATTTACTAGAATACACACACACACACACACATATATATATATATATATATATATATATATATATATATATATATATATATATATATATATATATATAATGTTGACAGTTCATTTTTGAACAGGTGTGGTTATAAGGGGATAAATGAGAACTCGGTCCTGGGACATGAGTTTATTCCAACGTTTCAATCAACCACAGAGGTCTCCTTCAGGGAACTGACAAAGCACAGGTTGTAGCAAGTATATATACAAACAAAATCATATTCTCTAGGCTTGCAATAATGCTTTAATCTTCTTACCATATCCCATACTGTATAGTACAGATCCTTTGAGGCTAAAACGGACTTATTAATGAGCTCAGACTTATATTTATACAATAATAAAATTCAAATAAATTGCATTGAAATAAAATACAGGTAAATATTCAAAGTTTCTTCATTACATATTTTTAACACAAGAAGTACTTTAGGGATGAGCTCCCAATAATGAAAGTCAAGTAAAACAAACTGCATTGAAATACATAATAATAGGTACATGTTCAGATTTTTTTATATATTTTTAACTAACTCACAAGAAGTACTTGAGGGATGAGAACAAAGTATAAAGAACAGTCCAGCACATAGCATTTTAGCAGCAACTTACTTCAGTTGCCCTCTGCCTCAGTGACCACTGCCATGTGACTTAGCATTTGCAACATTGCACTGTACATTCCGAGCAAGGTTACGGGGACGCTTTGGGTTGGATGACAGAACTGATGCTGGTCGACGTCCTTTACCAATGGGCTGCTCGCTCTGAGGCATTCCTGGGGATCGTCTTGCTATTGTAGCTGGTTGGCAAGGAATCTGTGCCACAGACCAGCCCTCACTAAAAGTCATCGATGAGCCTGCACAATTCAGCAAGTTGTTCAGCTGATTTGTAGTTTTAACTGAACGTATTCGCCGCAAGGAACTTTTTGGCAGGGCCGCTACTTCTAGTTTCTGAATTACCATACTGCGCAGTTGTTTCAATTAATGCCTCGGCTACTAGTTTTGATTTAGCTGTTAGGTCACTAGTGTCATCAGCAATATTTTTCATTGGTATTTTCTAACTCTCTTGCATTGGTTTCCACCCTTTTATTTGTTCTATTTCCTCCATTGCTTTCCTCTTCATTGTCTTCTACCTCATTCAAACCTATAAGTAAACTTTCTTTCAGAGTTTTTTCTGCACCAACAGCTAGGGCTGGGGCTGCCAATGTTCTATTTCCTCCATTGCTCTCATTTTCATTGTCTTCAACCTCAGTCAAACCTTTAAAAAAACTTTCCTTCGGGGCTTTTTCTGGACCAACAGCTAGGGCTGCCAATGACTGCCGACTGCTACTGGTCATCACAAACATTTGGGGCACTGCAGTCATACTGTAGTCTGCACATGCAATCTGATGCTTGCAGATGGCCCCATCTTGCCCTTTCATGCATGTGCACATGCCGATGGTGAGGTCTACTTCATATACCTGTGTTTGATCAGACTGGCTTTGCACAGAGTATAGCCCACTACCAAAGGACTTAACTGCAGCAATTGCTATCTTGTCAACAGTGATGGCTTTCACCGTTGTCGGCCCAATGCTACATCCACCAACCTTTGCCTCATGTAGCAATCAAAAATCTCCACCATGAAGACCATCAGCTGTGTAGTGTTGTAGGCCTTGCATCTGAAATGATGGTAAAAATATTATTACAATACATAATGGGTCTGAAGACATTACATGAAATGTAGCAAAACATGTTTTATGATGCCTCTATTGCTTCCTTGAAGTTACAGCTCCAACTTTCTGCACCATAAATTGAATTAAATTTTAGGCACCTTTAAGTGAAGTTTTGGCTGTTGAAGGATATTTTTGTCTTATGGGGGAAATTATGAATTTTATAAAATTTTTCTTACGTGTACCATATATTTTTTGGTAATTAATTCATCCTTACCTATTGAGCACTGTATCCTTAATTATGGACATTGTTGACTCTGCATAATTATTAGTGTGGTGCCCACGCAAAATCACTCCAGCTCGGAAGGCGATTGCCCATTCTTCTCTCCTTTGTACCAGGGTGGTTAGATAACTGAAATAAAAAAACAGTATATTCAGACTGAAGAAAAAAAAGGAAACTCAGAAAAGGAAAAAAATAAGTTCAACTATACTTATAATTGGTGACCTCTCTTTATATTGTAGGAAAATTAATTAAACATGAAAATAAATAAATTACGTTAAGTACGTACCTTCTAAATTTGGGGTATTTCTCTAGAAGAGAATTGGCTTCAGCTTTCTTCCACAATTCGCCAAATTCATCCCTTGACTTTGCATATACAAGGGACTTCATCATACCCATAAGCTCTTGCCGATGTAGTTTATGGATGCCATGCCTGGAATCAAGGAGCCAGCGCCATACTTGTTGCAGGATGTGAAATATGCAGAGGAAGAGCTTTGATTTAGGCCATGTGGTTGCCAAGGCCTTTCTTTCTGGTCCACAGTTGTCTGTCATAAAACACTGCGGCTCCCCTCTGCCATAGAAGGCACTCCCACCCAGTGCCTCTTTGACCATGCCAAAACCTGTCAAGCACAAAATAAGAAAAATTCATAACAACAATCCATAACCAATAGTTTCATCAGTAAATATGCATGTATAATACATATCCAAGAATTAGAAACAAAAGCAGCCCAGTATACAGTATACTAACCTTTAGTCAGAGTTGCTCCATCTTGAGAAGATGTGAAAACTAAAGCTAATGGCACTGCACCAGCTGGTCCTGCACACAGGAATGGGATTATGACTGTGTTAAGTTGGTCCACACAGCTTGTGGCATCAACAAATACCACCTCCCCAGCTTCTTTAAGTTGCCATGTGGGCCCTCATCATAAACGGTGTTATCAAAATCATGCAGAAGCTGCCTTGAGAATGCTCAATTCTCAGAATGATATCTGGGTTGTTCTCTGCGTACTTCTGTATGGCATCAAACATTGTTGGCGTATTTAGGCCACCAAGTTTCCTCTTACGCCACACATCAAACATATACTGAATTGCTCTCTTTGATGGATTTATAGCATGATGAGCTTGGCCATATATATCATCACACAGGTCCATCTTCAGGACATGATGCCGATGTGCCTGAGCTGGTGCCATACCTGTAATACAATGATATAATTATTGTTTGTAAAGCATTAAATACAGTCTATTAGCTTATCATTCCCATGCCTCATGCAATATATTGCCTGTGTTAGACAAGCTAGTTGATTAATTAGATACTGTCTATCTTTGACAGAAACCAGTTTTTCATCCAGTTTCTTGATAAAAAAAAGTTGGATACATATAGTGGTGCATGCATGCAAGGACCAATTAGAATATGCTCTTTACTTCTTCTGCTGACATGCTTGTAAATAGTACCGTACGGTATTATACCCAGCTTTTATCCAGTATTAAACTGTATATATTGTAACTTAATATGTAGTAATTCATCCATAGGTTCATCCTTAATATTGTTACTTACTATGTAGTAATTCATGTATAGGTTCATCCTTAAAAATATTGTAACTTTTAATATGTAGTAATTCATGTATAGGTTCATCCTTAATATTATTCCTTAATATTATAACTATATGTAGTAATTCAGGTATATGTTCATCCTTACTATTGTAACTTAATATGTAGTAATTCATGTATAGGTTCATCCTTAATATTATTCCTTATTTATAGTATACTCAGTTTGCGTATATATGTCATCATCAGACAGTCCATCTTGGAGTACCTTACATATGATGCTGATGTGTCTGCACTGGTGTAGTGCCTGTAATACATCCACATAATTATGATATGTACATTATATTATAACTATATGTAGTAATTCTGTATAGTTCATCCTTAATATTGTAACTTAATATGTAGTTACTCATGTATAGTTCATCCTTAATATTATCTATTCCTTATTTATAGTATGCTCAGTTTGCATATCTATGTCATCATCAACAGTCCATCTTGGAGTACCTTACATATGATGCCGATGTGTCTGCACTGGTGTAGTGCCTGTAATACATGCACATAATTATTAAATGTACATTTTTATGTGCACTAAAAACAATTTTATTTACTTTTTAAAGTAATCAATATATAATACCTGTAAAACCAAAAATTATTCAACTTGAATAACTAGATAATGTCTTGAAAGACATTATCTAGCTTTTTCAGTGTTCATCTGTGCTTTATTAAACATTATATCAATATTTTCAGTTTGGTCTTTCAAGAATTTAAATAATAATGTTTTACAATACCTTGCTCGAAGTACTGCTCAAACACCACCTTCGTACTTTCTGATACTCTCAGCTGGTTAAGACCTTGCGCTACTTCAGTCGAGTGGTTGTGTTGCCCACGGATATCCACAGAACATGGAAAATTTTTAATGTGTTTAGGAGACTTTTTATGAATAATGCTGATGGAGACATCCATTTTGACTTCGCATCTGTAAACAGGGGTATAAATGAAATTGTAAATACTGGTAGGTTCGTTCAGTTACTGCACATATACCTATTATGTAATGTAACTAATTTCATAATTAATAGTGGAAAAACAAATTTCAATTCCTAATGCTTCAATGAGTGTTAAGGGGGGTCATCCATATTTTTGAGCAGTTTTCTCAAATGGAAGTTATTGGTAATAGACTTCCTAATTGTTCAGTAATTAATATACATATTTTCATAATTCTTTTTACATTACAATTTTCAGTTTTTTTTAATACTTGTCTTTTTTTATAACATCATTATATATTTTTAAATAATTCACTAATTTACCCTTTTTGTCAGCATATCTGAAAATTCCAGTTTTTTCCCTACAACGAATTGCTGAACTTAAACAAATGAAAACATTCCATGTATTAAACGACTGTCATTTTTAGTTTTTACATTTCCATAAGTCATACTCTTTATGTGCATAAGCTGCCAAGAATTATTTTTCTGTAGATTACATACCCGCGGATGGTGCCTCCAGCTCCTTAAACTATGACCTGAAACTGAAAGGAACCATTAATTGGTGATTACTTCACAATCATCATTACCTGCCTCTTTAGGCCTACTACACCTATGGGGCCCTAGTTAGGTTAGGTGGCCTAAGGGAGGGTCGCAGCCCCCCACTAAGCCTAGGTAGGGGCACAGGGCCCTAGGTTATGTTAGGTGGTTGTGTTAGGCTCGGTAGTGTTCCAAAATTTACTGTGACCATAAGGGGGGGGTCGCAGGCCCCCCACAAGGCCTAGGTAGGGGCACAGGGCCCTAGGTTAGGTTAGGTGGTTGAGTGCGGTTTGGTAGTGTCCCGAAAATCACTGTGGCCTTAAGGAGGGCAAAGCCCCCCCCCACTAGGCTTAGGTAGGGGTACGGGGCCCTAGGCTTAGGTTCTGTAGTTTGTGTTAGGTTCGGTTAGGTTGCCCCGCTGCCACCCCCCTCCAACCGGCCCCGCCTCCCCGCCCCGCAAATCACTTTTCTCCTCCTTCCCCCACCCAAAAACCCCGCTTCCCACTGGGGTTTCGATGTCAGGATGCCAGAAAACTTTCAATCATTCATTCCCACTGGGGTCCCCCATAATTGTAGTAGGTAGTAGGTTTATGCTTACATTTTGTGTAAGAGTAAGTCATAGTTTCTTTTTTATTCATTTCCTCATGTTCTGTGCAATGTGCAACACCAATCTGGTCATTTTTTGCCGTTTTTCGTCGTTAATACTTGAAAAACGGGTGCGGCCTTATTCCTGGACATTTACCCAATGTGGAGATATCACATAGGCTATGTGCTCAAACCCTAACATGATTTACATACATACCTAGTACTAACCTACCTAGTATTAAAATGAATGTAGTGAAAATAAAGGGAGGCTCATCAATAGCCTATTATCAAATGACAGTTTCTTCTTGAATTAGGTAGATCAACCACATCAATTTTTGCCCCACGCACCATGACTGTATTAGGATATGGAAGCCCTCCCTTGGGTTTCCATTGAAGTCCAAGTACCTGGGTAGTATAGCATACTTAAGACTTAGGCTAGGAATCCCCACTGTCCTAGTTACTAATACCCCTATATGCTGTATTCGTTATAAATATTAGCTACTAAGGTATATATTTAATACAAAATATAAATTATTACCCTGTTGTCAAATTTCTTTAATCCTTTGTGTTTTACACCACCTTTCGTGATGGCACAGCAAACTTTGGTGAAATAGTTTTTTTACGCCTCCAACTGGGTACAATTTATAAGAATTAAAGCACTGATTATTTTTTGTTACACAAAAATGTCTTTCCACTGCTTGAATTCTTCTCTGCACTTGACATTAGTTCTAAGCTTTACATGGTCTTGTTCGTATTTAATGTCAACATTTTTAAAGCCGTCACTTTCAAAATCCAAATTAAATTTTCATCTTGATAGCAGTTCGAACTGTGGAGCGCAGTTTTTGGCCGCCCCCTGTTTGTAGTCTGTAATGCTAATTACAGGTCATATATCATCATTTTTTGACCATACCATCATTTTTACTATAGGGCTATTGTATATTGTTTTTTTCATCTCATGAGTTATCATAACTTTTGTATAAATAGCTTTAAACATGCACTTTCGAGTACATAATAAGGGAAAATCGCGATGAAAAATACTATTTATGCAGTAAATCTCAATTTTGCGAGCAGGAATTAAAAGGCTTTGAGCACTATTACCAAGTGGAGGGAAGACAATAACGCATAATATTTCACGGTATTTACCTCATTTAAAGAATATATTGTTGTTAAATTAGTGTTGCATTATGTTTAGATATATCTGACTAAAATGCATATGTCTTACAACCCGTAAACTGTGAAATTAGGAAGTTTTTCTTCATCTTCGTGACTGGCAGTAATGGATATGCGACGTAGAGCTAAAAGCGTGGCTTGTGACGTCATGGATCAGCTCCACGCGCTTTGATTGGTCCTAATTTTCCTCATCCCTATTCTCTTCCAGACTTGGGAAATATGCCAACCGGATAGGTAGCTGAGGGCGAAAACCACTCGTCCAACGAGGAGCTTCTTGGGGTAGTAATGCGTTGCATCTTCACTCGCATTTCCGAAGTTTCAAAGAAAAAATTTCGGATTTTATTATTACATATCCGTAACGCCATCCAGGCCGACAGCCCGGAAATTGCCTGGTGTTTCAATACAGAACGAATATTTCCAAATATGTGCGGATTCACTGGCGGTTGAGTCACCACTCTTGATGTTCTACGTCTTCTACGCAAAGCATAATTGGCCTGTTTTTGGCTCTTGAAAAAATTTTGTTTTCGTACTTTCACTTTTATGTTTGCTGATTCATTAGGTGCTTATTTTCCTTTTTTTATAACAGGCCTTCTAGTCATAAAGAACAAAATTGTTAATAAACGTTTCAATAAGGTCTGTTATATATATATATATATATATATATATATATATATATATATATATATATATATATATATAATATTATACACACACACACACAAAGTGCTTAAAAGTCACGACAAATGTATTCAGTTAAACGCCACGGAGTGATAAAGAAATTAGTATACTAAGCGTTTCCGTGTTTGTTTTCAGCACATTTTTCACAGTACTGTGAAAACGTGTTGAAAAATAACACGGAGCACTTAATACTTTTAGATTTTCTGTGGCCTTAAATATATATATATATATATATATATATATATATATATATATATATATATATATATATATATATATGTATGTATATATGTGTATATATATATATATATATATATATATATATATATATATATATATATATATATATATATATATATATATATATATATATATTATATATATATATATATATATATATATATATATATATATTATATATATATATATATATTATATATATATATAGTATATATATGATTATATATCTATATTGGTTACATTAAAGGAAACGAAAGGGGTTGCAGCTAGGGCGAAGGCACGCTGCAAAGACTTTAACTAATGCCTACAGTGCGCCGTATGAGGTACACTGACGGTACGGGAGAAGTAAGATAGAAAGACAATATAAACGGACGTACGGTAAAGGATACATCTGTGGAAAACTCAAAGGAATATGAGAAGCAACTGCAATACTCTTGGCTGAAATATTCCATTCCCAAATTTGGTTTTGTTTCCCTATGATGATTATGAAGTTTTCAGCTTCATTTTTAAAGGCCACTGGAAGAGATTAATAAATTCACTTTGTTCTTTTTTTTTGTTTTTTGGCAAAAAACAGTTTTTTTGACCAGTCCGTCCTAACACAATTATTTTGAATGGCATGATTGTCATTATTTTCTAAATTTTTATACGACGTGGCGTATTCGGCCTAGTGACACTTTGCTTGAAGAAGCAAAATGCGTAGTATACGACACTGCTTGCTTGATATCAAATATCAGGTTGCTAGCCCAAAAGCCTTTCCATACTGTTTGCGACCCCATACAGTCGACTAACCAAAAATTAGAGAGTCATCTCCGATCTGAGACTATGGTCTCTCGTGTTGAGAGGCGATTGAGCAGCTGAAAGCCTGAAACAGACATTCCTGTCTGCAGTGTAGCCACTTCCGAAGCATATCTGTAGCCTTAGTGAAATAAATCGTACACGGGAACGCCAGGAAGCCGTTGGGATGGGCGCCGAGGGTGGCAACTCCCCAGGAAATGAACTGAAGCAAGAAGCCTCGAGGCGGAGGACCTACTATATGTCAGCATTGAAATGGGTACCTAGTCCTTTGACCTGCTCTTGCACAAACGGGAAGGTAGTACTCGGCGTCTGTTGCACGGTCGGTGACGTGGTGGTATAGAAGGCGAGACGCCAGAGATTCTGGTGAGGCGTGGCCGCTTTCGTCACGTTTTCGTAGACCTATAATAAGACTTTTACCTTGACCCAGTCTTATAGCGGATCCTTTGTGTTTATTTTTGTGGGGTTCCTGTCAGCCGACACTACGTCTACCAAGACCAGTACTCCTCATCAATTGAGATTCATGACAGAGTTTTGTTGTAAAACAATTTATGTCAGTTATAATTCTCAACAAATCATGTCGGAGACTTATACTACTCTTCAGTGTCACGTTTTCATGGTAACTTCCGCTTTTATCTATAAAAAAAAAAAACACCTTTTCGTCGTGTTTTTTCGAGTAATTGCTTACAGATTCCAAGAAATATAAATCAAACCTAAAATTAATATATAATATAAAGTTTTTATTATTGTTTTTTACGTGGGAAATCGGTTTACTACTAACCAACCAAAGTATGTATAAAAAAAAAAAAAAAAAAAAAATATGCGAATAAACCATCCCCCCATTTGTGGCGTTCATCGAACTACGATCGGCGATATTTCTCTGTAAGTTTGACATGAGGACATCGGCATTCAATGCCAAGCCTTCAACGAAACGTATAATATTTTATATGTATATATATATATATATATATATATATATATATATATATATGTATATATATATATATAATATGTAATGAGGTGTCTGCCAAATGTAAACGACGGGGCGAACGTTCCCACTACTAACTTTTTAATGACTCATGATGACCGGGGAGTATATAATAGGAATAATAAGTATGGTATGCTACTCAGGCGTCTCAATGTCTCCTACGTTTAGTTCATGAACTTTCGATCGTTGGTGAACAGACAGTCAGTAAGTCAGTAAGTCAGTCAGTCAGTCAGTCTGACATTCAGTCCAGCCAGTTAGTCAGTCTGACAGTCAGTAAGTCAGTCTGATATTCAGTCTGTCAGTCTGACAACCAGTCAGTCTGACATTCAGTCCAGTCAGTTAGTCAGTCTGACATTCAGTCTGTCAGTCAGTCAGTCTGACATTCAGCCCAGTCAGTTAGTCAGTCTGACAGTCAGTCAGTCAGTCAGACAGTTTGTCAGTCAATCAGTCTGACATTCAGTCAGTTAGTCTAACAGTCAGTCAGTCAGTCTAACAGTCAGTCAGTCAGTCAGTCAGTCAGTCTGACAAGTGCGTAACATCCCATAAAATAATTATTCGTTTGGCTTCCTTCTAAAACATAATTATGCAAAAGGTGAAATTTCACTACGAAAAAAACAGTAATAATTGGAATATCGATAATCAGATTCGTTACAAATAACGAAGAGAAATTGAGAAGAAACGAATAAATACATATATCCACATACTCGTGACAGTCTCCAGCTTTTAAAACGACCAGTTTTCCAGTTCCGGGAATCTGTGATTCCATTAGCTTTTCCAAGAACAAGCAATTCAGGTTCTAGAAAAACTCAGGGCACTGTTTCGAAGATAGCCAGCTGTTAACCTTCTAGTGTTCTACGTAAATCAGTGACTCTTAAAACTGGGCGCAAGCAGGTTTGTCAGATGGTGGCTATTATTTTGTTTAAGTTTGTGCTGTCAATTGCAAAGTTGCCAAAAACATTATCACTGTTTCCATATATGTTTTCTAATTGTTATCTTAAAACATGCCAGAAATTAATACACACACACACACACACACTCACACACACACACAGAACAGTAATACCTGGATAAAAGGGACAGTCATCACAGTAATACCTAGACAAATGGGGCAGTCAACACAGTAATACCAGGATAGAATTAAATCATCACAGTAATACACAGATTAAATGGACAGTAATCACAATAATACCTAGATAGAAGGGACAGTTACCACGGTAAATACCTGGGTACAATAGACGTCATCACAGTAATACTCCGATAAAATGGGCAGTTAACACAGCAATATCTGAATAAAAGGGACATCATCACAGTAACACCTAGATAAAAGGGCCAGTCATCATGGTAACACCTGGATAAAAAGGGACAGACAGCACAGAAATATCTGGATAAAAGAGACTGTCACAACAGAAAATGCCCGTCGGTGTAAAAAGTAGAACTGTTAGTTGGACCATCAACACAAACCCCTCCCCCTCTTCCTTCCTCCTTTTCCCCTTCAACCTCCCTCTCCCCTGTCACTTTTCCTCCCCCTGCAAGTCCCCAATTCGTCCTGCAGCAGAAAACAAAACATTGGTCACAGCCACATTCACACTTACTAGGCTACTCAATTCAAGCCGCTCTCCTTGTGCTGAAAACTTCAACAAATTTAATCACTCACATGTCTAGACAACTCTCGTCAAGCCCCCAGCACATTCCCCTCTACATACAGAGCACCCTCTGACGTTGGGAACATCAAGGCGACTCTCCCATTCCCAAACATGCTAGGGTTGGAGACCCTATAGAGAAACCTATACTCTTTTTTTTTTTTTTTCATCTGTCCATCCCCTGTGTGTTTTTTGGTTTTTATATGGTAATACTGCGTCCCACGGGCTTTAGATAGTTACATTCAGCTTACATTCAACGATTATAATAATATCCTATTTCGCATATTAACGGTGTAATTCGCATACAGTAAATTATTAAAACACTTTTCAGTTGCAAATGTACACCCAGATATCCTTTTATTTACCTAAAACTTACAATTAGCGTAACTATCTAAAGCCCGGGACGCAGTGTTACCATACAAAAACATCACTGGCGGATGGACAATGAAAAAAAAAAACATAGTTTATAGGCCTAGGTCTATGGTAGGTTTGCCACTCCCTAATTCTTCCTAGGTCCTAAATTGTGTGTAATCATCTGTGTATGTGTTTCGTCATGTTGTTTCTGTAGATAATTAGCGAGACCTTCAAGCAGCAGCAGCATCAATTAGCCATTCTCAAACTTACACCGACGACACATTCCCCTCTTCCGCCATTCTGCCTCTTTAGCTCTCCATAGACTAGATTACTCATTTCAAATTTCAAATGAGAAAGGTTACCAAGCCTTTGTCTTTTATAACAATCGGGAACTTCTTTTGAGGAATATGCACTAAAACTGTGCATGGCAGTTATTTAAAACGAATAGCATATTAATAGTTTTTGAAACATACCTGACCTTCGATGGAGTCGTTAACTCATCCGTAAGTCCTCCAAGTTCCCGCTTTCTGACACCAAAAATCCTTTCGAAATCACTTTATTTCATTAACTATCAAATCATATTTTAAGCCAGGATCGTCCTTTCACTAAGAAGACCTTGGCATATCGGGAATCTTGCACAGACAAACAAATTCTGCACACGTTTTTAAGTTTGTGTACAACAACGATGTTACATTTACACTGCAAACTGGATACTGGCACTAGCGTTCATAACTGATCAAAAAGTGTTTATTTAGTTTTTTTTACTTATTTATTTGCTATATTTTTCTTTGTGATTATTCCACTTTCTGAAAAATTCAAATCTCAATTTAAACGCGGCATTATATATAATTTTATGTAGCATTTTAGTTACATCAACAATTTTACCATAGTTCGTATTGTTTTGTCAGATTATGACCTTTACCTTTATACACACACACACACACACACACCCATATATATATATATATATATATATATATATATATATATATATATATATATATATATAACTTTCTGTCAGTGTTATATGTAAAGTACTACAATCAGAATTTATCATAGGATTAACAGGATGTCCAGGGTTATCACAGCATCTAGATATTGAATCAATTTTTTTCTTTTTTTATTGATGGTAATCAGTTGGTTTATAATTATCCGGTGCTACTTTGGCTTGCTCCGAGATGCCAGTGCTGAACACCGTATTGTAAATATAAAGTTTATCAATATATAATTATTCAAACCACATAATACAGAAATGGGTTATATTAATACTTAGATCACCGAGAGGCTAGCACTAAACACGGCATCCCAAGGAGCTTCCGCCATGTTTAGTACTAGCCGTACTAGCTGCCTAGGAATAAGAACCCATGCTGGCATATGGCCAGCTTTACCTTAGACAGACTTTTAAATTCCACAATTTACTTTATTTAAATTGAGAGTGGCATTGAAATCTTGATAAATATGAATATAGGAACTCGTTATAAACCTGAATCCAGTTGGCCAGTTTGATTTTCAACGATATGCTAAAATCAAACGGATTCAATTCAGTTTCTGAATTATATATATAATTATAAACCAACTGGATTACCATCAATAAAAAAAAAGAAAAAAAAATGATTCAATATCTAGATGTTGATAACCCTGGACATCCTGTTAATCCTATGTTAAATTCTGATTGTAGTACTTTACATATAACACTGACAGAAAGTTATCCACTCCAGAGTGGCTCTTCATAATAAATACTTTATATCACCCCTAAGTTATACCAGTATGATGTAGCCTACTAACACTAGTAAAACTATGTCGGTTGACTTGTTAAAATTCTACAGTATCAACAGGAATTGGTTGATGATTTTAACCTATTATACTTAGCTGTTATTCACATTTTTAAATCATTCAAAATTTTTAATAATATCCCACATGAAAAGAAGACTTAGGTCTATAGCTAGACTCACTTTGAGAGATACTATATGGTAGTCCTCTAATACCTAATAAGGATATTCTATCTGATATATGTATATCCTGGATTCCCTGGCGCTCCTAATACTAACAGGGACCTAGACCTAGTATGGTGCATGTAATGCCTGCAGTACACCGCAGAAGTGAACCGATGGTACGAGGTTGTGATTGTGGACGTCTCAGTCTAGTTGTTTTGACGGATGAGCTCTTAGGGTTGTAGTTTACTATGGAATTAGTGCCTTGTACTGAAGTCTAATAAGTTTTTAAAAGGTTATACATTTTACAATACATTTTTCGTGTTATTTTAGCCTACATACCACAAAGAAAATATACTTAAATGAGCACAAACAAAAATGAAAAACGAGCAAGAGAGCCGTTTGAGAGGGTATATTGGCTAATACTATTACTACTACCATTACTGACGCAATGCTGCCTGAAATTTGAAATTGAATGGCTAAGGCGAAACGCAATGGTTAACAAGATTAATGTATATCAACGAAATATTTTCAATAAGATGTATCCAGATTTATTGATAAAAAGGTGGGTAACTTTCCAGCGACTGAGTAGCCTAATAGGTGTAGGATGATAGGGGAGCCACAGTACTCCTTAAACTGAGGTACCATTCAGGAGCCAGTTACCGTGACTATGGATAGCTAGGCTACCTAGCCTAGTAGCTACCACTAAGGTTAGCTAGCCTCCTACTAGCCATAGATCTTCGTCAACTCTTGACTAAACTATTTACCTTTTCTTTAAAATTGACGTTGAATTCTACTATGTAGGAAATCGACATTGTAAGGAAACAAAGCTTGCTTCTCGCAGGAGGGCTAGCGCCGTCAGTGCCCTCCTAGTATCGGTTACACTGTTAGGGCATTAAGCCCTACCTTCTTAAGGTTCTTTGCAGCGTGTCTTTGGCCTTAGGTTAGTGGCTGTTACCCATTTTGTACCTTTTCCTTTAATTCCTTTCATATTCCTCTTTCGTCCATCATACGCGCCTCACCTCTTCTAGGGTAAAAAACCGTAGGGTCCAGAGTGGACCATGTACGATCAGCTTGGACAACCCCAAAAAAAGTACATTATAATGCGTCCTGACATCGGAGATGGGCATCAGTCGCGACTTGTTGGTGAGAAACGGAGCTACTAAATACCTCTACTCTCCTTTCGAAGTAAGTATTTTCTCCAAAGTTAGAAATTAAGGCCAGATTTTAAGAATTAAAACAGAGGGTAGTGAAAACAGTGTGAAACGTAGTGCAAATCTCACCAAAACGCGTTCAACATTTTTACTTACAACTCGAAGTATTTAGAAGATTGATGCCATCTCGATGTTTACGGAGTCGCTTGTGTCAATAAACTAACCATTTCCTGTGATAAATCCACACACCACTTGTACCCACAGACGCTGGGGCAGGGGTCTCCCTGGGCCACTTTCATCACAACAATCGGAAAACTTTTCCTCACCGAGTAAACAACTGTTTTGTAGAAGACGACGAGATGAGTGCACTTCGTTAATTTTTTATTTTTTAATAATAATAAAACAATCAATATTTTTACATATTTATGATGATTAATTTGAAAAATATTCGTTATTGAAAAAGTAACTTGATTCTGACTCAAATTTAAGTAATTATTTTTTGGAATTAGAACGTTCTTTTAAGTCCTGTATTATGACGTCACGATATCTTGACTTTCGTACCTATTGTAAATAATTGCTTTACTCAACTTTCTTGCAGAACAGTTTACCAGTTATTAATGCAGATTATCAGCTTTTCATGTAATGGTATATCGTAATGCGCATATATATCTTTATTATTTACTTTTTGGATATATGAAGATGTTTTACTCCCGGATTATCACCGTAGTGTGACGCAATCGTTTTCGGTCCCTGCGCCTCTGTTTTTGCACCATAAGAAATTATGGGGCCGAACCGAATTTGCAATGACCAGAAAGTCGTTAAAAGAGGAAAGTTAGCATTGAGGGGCATATGTTTTGATTGAGAAAAATACAAATTTATTCAATAGCTAGCTTGTAAAAAATACTTGATTACAAAAAACTTGATTGACAACTAAGCAGCATACCTATTATGGGTTTCAGAGACAGTGCAAGCACGTTTTTGGGCAATACCTATTTCTGTAACGAACACTCGTATCAGAACGAGATTTTGCTATAGTGCATTACACCCAGTGCCGAAATTTATAAGGGTATCGTGAATCACTAATCGTAAAGAATAACGACCTTGTCCTTGTACCAAGAGACAAAAACTCCATTATGCAGAAATGGATAACGAACACGCATATAAAGCTCCACCTACCCTCTCTCTACCCCCCCCCCCCCCCCCCCCCCCCCTCCACCGCCACCCCTTTCCTTCGTTCCTTCGCCTTCCTTTCTCTCTCTCTCTCTCTCTCTGTTGCCATTCGGTATGTGTTGACCCTCCAAACTGGGTATAAGACTACACACTAAACGTTGAAATTGGTGAAATAGGCTATGTATTGGAAGTATATATACATAAATATTAAAGCAATTTTATCATTATTGCATTACTATGACAACTAGAATTCATGGAAACAGTTTATAATAATGAAACGGCGTATGTGTGAAGCCTCCACTAATGTGGCAACGATGATTTTGCCATTCTTAGCATGCAAACATTAAAGCATGCAAACATTAAAGGTTAGTACATTTATTTCTGGCATACGGTTATTAAAGAAATTCAAAATACTAATATAGACTGAAATCAATGAAAAGTGATAGCAAAAACAAAAAAGCAAAAAAAAGAACTATGTATATAATTTCACTTATCCGTAGTCGTTCCCTCTATGGTTTTCGGCAGCCAGATGTACGAAAACGTTAGAAACATTTGATTGTATCTACTTTAGAAATATCTGTAATTTTTCGGGGTAATTTGGTTGCAAAAAAGGGATAATATACATGAATTAAATTAAAATTTTTAAATAACAAAGTAAATTTGAACTAAATAACGAGTAAAGTAAACAATTTAGGGAATAAAACTTTGCAGTTTCGTCGTCTGCTGTTCGTAACTGTGTTTGTGTGCGCCCGCTTAGGAACCAGAACAGCAACTGGTTTAATGTGCAATGTGGAGTGAACTGAGACCAAATGTGTATAATCAACAAAATAAGCACTGTGGAGTTTCAGTTGTGATTGGCAGTAAGTATAAAAACCACCGATTACAAGGTAAGAATGAACTTCAGTTCAAACCATGACCCCGGGAAATAAAAAAGGTTCATACTTTCAGTAATATAGGAACAACAAAATGTTGTTTTATTGTGCTGATTACAACTGCAATCTTGAGTAAGATAAACAATAAACGTTACATACATACGCTAACATTGTTCAAATGATTGCTGGAAGGCTGGGAAGATGATTTTCGTCCACTGATCAAAAAACCTGTACATCCACACGGTAGCTGCCATATTGGATTTCAAAACTGCCTTGAAAACATATTTTACGAAGAGCGTCACATGCTTATTTTAGTTCGTATGGGGCTTTCATATATCACATTATGTTGACGAAACTTCAATCTTTTGAATGGTATGCTTGGAGTTGTAATTGTATTCTTGTTTCACCATTTAAATATCGAGTGAATAAGACCTGAAAACCGTGATAAGGGTTGGTAGTCGCTGGTTTTTCCCCCTAGCTAACAATTGAGTCATAGTGCAACTGTTTTGAGGTTTTCCACCTCCTTTTATTAGTACTACACCTTTCAAACCTTTGACTGTCAATTTCCGTTTCAGCGCAGAATGATCTCTGAGGTTCCAGTGCTTGGCCTTGGGCTTCAATTCTAGGTACCTATATTCCTTTCAAACAAAGCTTGCTCCCTTCGTTCTGTGAACTACATCCTGAGCCAAATCGTATTTTGGAGCTACTAAATATTTATACTACCTACCTACTAGGTATTCCTATGTTTTAGCGTATAATTTGAACATTTCTGTCATTCATTTCATAACAAACAAGGTAATTTTATTACCTACCAATAAAATTTTTTTGTTTGAACGGTAGAAAAGGGCATAGCTAGGCTATAGCCTACTTATACTATATGTAGGGTAAATGATCGAACGCCGACATAGCGGCCCCCCCCCTCTTCTTGGAATGCGGCCACTTGGCCCAAAAAAGCGCTTGAATTATGCCATTTGATTTGTAATTTAGGAGAAAACACTTACTTCGAGTGGAACATAGAGGTCTCGGCATGCTGCCTGGGTGGGTAACAACCCTTCTTGACTGATGCTTATGGCAGTGAATTAAAAGTACTTTTCGGGAAGATGGCCATTTTTCCGTTAGAGGTGGCTGCTCGGCCATTTAGCCTAGTACAGGTGAGATAATTGGAGAAATGTTCAAGGTAAAACTCGGGTTTAGTTGCACAGCCTATATTGGTTAATACCACGTTACGTGCACAACATCGTAGACGATATCTAGCCTAATTCCTCATCCTAAAATACACCTGACAAGGCACTGACCCACCAGAATAACTCTCTCTCTCTCTCTCTCTCTCTCTCTCTCACTCACTCAGGTCAGGGTATGGCACAGTGGCGTAAATAAGGTAAGTTTTGGTGAGGTTGGGTCCATTAGGACTCTTGCATGTTTCATTTACTGCATGTTTACGAAAATTATGCCAAACTGGTTTTCGTGTATTTCAGGAGCTAGGCCATTTTGCCACCTGTCACTTTCTTATGTGTGTTCCTCTGAGGATGAAATGTGGCTACACTGTCGAAAAATAGGTTTAGAAGAATGAATAATCTATGTTTGGTAGCCACAGTAAGCCCTCAAGCCCACCAATTTTCCCTGATTAAAAGAAATGGTAATTTGTGGTGATTGCTTTTCTTTCACAGAAACTGGCAAGAACTGGAGATCTTGGCTAACGTGTGTGCTGGTGTCACATCTGTGTGAGAATGGTGAATGGATAGTCCATGGTAAATTGTTGTGGGGCGATAGAAGAGCCCTCCTACCATGAATCCTTTTATACTTTATAACTATATCAACTCATGAGGCACTGTTCTGACCAAGAGCAACTATGAGAGAATTTTTGAATATTGGTTGGTCAGTCTTATCAGGCCTAGTGGAGGGGGAGTGGATTATAAGAGTACGGTAACTCCCTCGAGGACTCCCAGCAGCTACCAAAAAATAGGTTTCTATATCCAGTAGTCTATGAAAGGATTCTCTGGTAAATATTTAATGTGTAATGATTGTTAAAACTGCATGAAATCGTATCTCTCACAGGAGCTGCCAGTTTATTAGACTAGGCTACCAGTAGGCTCACTGGGCAATGCTTGACTAGACTAGGCTTGCCTGATGTATGATGGTTGGGATACTAATTTAGTCCTACTGGAGCTCTTCAAGATGTAGACCAGTCAGTTGAATATGCTGATTCCAGATTTATTTTTCTAGAATTTAAACTGTTCCCATTAGTCTAAATAATGACAACTGCTTTTGATAAGTACCCCATATAAATTAATTTCTTTCCAGTTACAGTATATTAAACTTTTTCAACTGTCTATTCATGTTTTATGCAATTTTGGCCATTATTGCACTTGTAAACCATTTGTTTTTCTGCTTCCCTTTCGCCGTAGCCCATATTTAACAGTTAGGGTACTGGCGACCCCAGTGATAGAAACAGTCTTTGGGAGGTTTAAAGAAAGGGAATCAAAACCTAAGCTAACGTAACTTAAGTCAGGGGAAAGTGGGGAACCCCCAAACCTAACCTGATATAGAGCAAATTAAATTATTGAGTCAGATACAGGAAATACATCCAACCCTAACCAGCATCAGACACAAGGTCTTGCCAAATCCCAACCCAACCTGACTTAGCATGCAAAAAATCGTAGGCTACACTCCCTTAATTAACCTCATTCATTATGGACTACCTTAACTTGGTATCTGTCTTGTGTTCATATGCATGTTATTAAATATAAATAAAAGACTTCTCAACATCAGTTTAGGACTACCATTAGTTTTCATGAATCGTTAGGCTGCAAATTTTGATGACATAAGGTCATGGTTTTCATTTCCAATAATGTTGAAGTGTTGATTTCAAAAAGGGATTCCAGTGAATGAAGTTATTAACTGACAATGTTGATAAAATTTTGGGTCTACTAGAGTTGTTTTACATGTCTTTGTTCCATCTTGAAATATGTTTTAATACTTTACCTGTTAAAGCTGAATACAACTAACATTTTGTCATTTGTATTTTTTCCTCATTTCCAGCAAAAAGTTTGATTAGAACTGTTCAAGAATTTATGGCAATTAATGCCGACACAAACACTGTAACTGAAGTTGGAAGGATTGAGTCGGATGTGATGTGATATGTAAGTGTTTGTTTGATTTTGGCACTTTCCAGTCATTAACACATGTAATATTTCTTTTTGATATATTTTTGAGTTGATGTAAAAGTACAAACATAAATTTTCAAATGCATGTATTGCTCTCCCAGCATGTGAGATAAGTCTCTTTAACTGTTAACACCAAGTCCAGACCATTGCTTCACAAATGCCAATCTTTTATATTAGTATGTCTGGGTAAACTGCATTGCATCAGTGATGGTTGGAGATTGCTAAGAATCAATGTGGTGAGTAAGAGATTCATTTGATTTAGAAGATGCACATTTTATACGAATAGATATAAAGGCAGAACAGTTTTCATTATCATCATCTTACACAACTGTAGCTGAACTTTCCCAACATCTTATTCGGGAATTTCTGTGACATTTCCTTGTATCAAAAGTCTCCATGTGACCTGATATTTATCAGTAGTTAGTGGCATGCAGTGATGGAAGTACCTCTCACATGAAAGGAAAAAAATGTTCATAAACAAATGTAAAACTATATTTGAGGTATACATCAGCAAAATAAAAGAATTTTAAGATATCTGAAGTGTACAGTAATGCCCTTGAAAGGTATTTTTGAGCTTTGATGAATGGTTACAAGAATAATCACTTAGGAATGACTCCAAGCTGGCGATGGACTTTTAATGTTGTTTCATCATATTCAGCCTGGTAGAAATTTCCTGCAACAGGTTTCAGCTTATACTTGGCAGCAAAATTCCTTATGCTGAATTGTCTCCTATTTTCAACTGAAAGGAAAAATAATTTGCTCCTTAAAATTTTTTTTTATTCTATCATCTTAGAATACCTATGAAATATTAAACTCCAAAATGTACTCAAGCATATAATATGAACTTTAAAGAATCCCTGAAATATGAGAGATGATTATTTTTATGAAGCAATTTAATTGATCCACTGAGTAATATACACACGGCAAGCCTGAAGGGTTTGTTCTGAAATGTGATGAAACTTGCAGCAAGGTAATGTTAAAGATGGTGAGGCAAGCAAAGTGATCACGCAGACAGTAAAAGGCTGTAAGTAATGCAGCTGGGGGATGTGTACAGATGCTTTAGAGAACTTGTTACCTACTACAATGTGCTGAGCAAAGCACATTAACCAGTGCTATCCTAGTATGCCTTAACACAACAAAATTTAAAAAGTACAAAGGAAAAAATTATTTCTATAAAGCAAGATATATTCTAAGCACATTATTATTGATAAAGACAGAAGTATATCACAGTATTCCTGATAATGGGTTACCAGTGAAATTATATAACACATTTCAAAAGTAAAAATTGTTACTCTAAATTCCTCTTAATACAGTTGGGAAACATTAAGAGCAATTTTCAAGGTGTTAAACTGTGTAAAAAGAAAATGGATAAATATTCACAGTTTGCATTAATGTGATTACTCAGCAAAGCCTGTCTGCAGTTTCTTCTTTACTGAGTACCATTACAGCTTTGGTGGTGATTGCTAAACAAACTAAGCATGAAAAAACTTGTTTAATATGAAAATACAAACTATCACCTTTCATATTATAGGAGCATCCTCAACACAAGCTGTAACAGTTATTGTATTTGGTACAAGGTCATAATGGGTGGTTATGGGGATGAGTAGCGAACTACCCCTCACTCACCTTCTACCACTAGCAACTTTTCCTTCAGCCTCTGTGAAGAGTGGACTCTCACTGGAATTGATCCTGCAGGTAATGTTCTTTTTGTGGGGGGAAGTATGCACTGTTTTTCTCCCTACAAGGAATGTGCTGGTTGGGCTTTTCCTCAGTGAGAGGAGTTCGGTAGGATGAGGAAGAGGGACAAGAGGCATTTACTGGTCTCATAAAGGAGTGACTACCCCCCCCAGTGACTCACGAATCCTCCTAGTTCTTTCCTCTCTCCGTCCTCCATTCCTATCCTGCTGTCTCCTTAGAATGCTGTACTCCCCCCTTATGGGGACAGTGCTCAAGAGGTGAAGGAGATTTGCCACTTGCTCTTTGGAGGATTACATTGGGGATTTCATGACTGTGAATTGCATTTCCTTATTTGAGTGAGTACTCTTCTTGCTGTTGTTCACAGTCTCACTCATGCACAGGACCATAGCACTCTGTTATCCCAAATGCTAGGCCAAGTAGGAGGTTATAGGAGTTATTGCATACTTTGCCTACTTGTGCAGCCAGGAGAATGACATTTCAGGTAGGATTCAATGCCAGTCGGTTGTCAGAGACGACCTATTCCCTAAGGAGTGAGTCTACTATAAATGGCAATGGTTTGTGCAGTATTCTATACAAACAAATAAATTTTTTAATCTGTATTTATCCTAGGTATATACAAACCAGAACCTTTTATCATAATCCCAATTCAACCACCTCACTTTTGTTCCTATTGCCTAAGGAAAAGTGGCTAGTGGCAGAAGGTGAGTAAAGGGTATTTATCGACTCCCCCCATTATCACCAGTTACAAAGTTTGCCCATTCTGTTTTGCACTGAGGATACTCTGGTCTGCATACCTATGAAAAGTATAAATTACTTTTAAAAATCAGTTAATTTTATATGTATGTATACTTTGTAAGTTCTGACTTCCAAATTTTCTGTAAGGCCATAACATACAGTTGTAAAGTATTTATGTATACATTTCAACTTATGATCAGAATAGTGACATAAATGGCTGCAGTCTGATACCAAACTTGATTTAGGTTTGGGTTAACAAAATACTATTGATCTTGGTAAGAATGAAAAAATTAGAGGATTTTATTATGACTTGAGCTCTTTTATGTTGAGTGTCCTTTCTTGCATAATACGTACCTGTTCTCAGGCATGCAGTAGTATTATGTTACACAAAGATATGCAGTCTTTCCCTCTTCCCCACAATTATTTTGTATACCATTATTAGAATACTCTTTTTAATCTCATTGTTTCCGTTGTCCCTCATTTGTAGTACATACATATTTTTGCTTAAATACCTCTGTTGCTTGCACTATTATCGTATTAAATTAACGGGATGTGAATAAAAATCCTTTTCATTAATTTTCTTTGTAACTTGCTTAGTTTGCAGCTTTTAGGAATTTATTCATTTTTGAGGATCACCTTTAATACTGTTCTCAAGTTTTCAAAAACAATAATAAAATCAAAGGCTTACCTGAGTTGTTGCATTTTTGGTTCATCACAGCTTATTTTCCCTGGCTGCTGATATGCCAGATACACCATATCTGTGGAGACCTGTTAGAAATGCACATTGTGAATTTTAAAAACTTACAAATGTAATTTGCAGTTCAACTCATTGTAAAAATTTAACTTGGCTAATTGTACTATAACAAAAGCTTCATGGACTCTTATGTTTTGTGACTTTAAGTGTATATTCAGAATTGAAATCCAGAAAGGACTGGCTTCTTTTATCAAAATACTGCATACTGATGTCTTCTCCAATAAATCTAGGCTATTTTGTACGGCTCTAAATTAGACAGAAAAAGAAAAAATGTTTAATAAAACGCTGGTCACTTTTACAGAGTATAATCCACAAGTCTACCATAGTACTTCCCTTTGTTGATGTACCCTGCATAAGCAGCCAGACAGCTTATTTCTTGGTAAAAGATTAAAAAACAAGTGGAGATAAAGTTGAAGATATTAGACATCTAACAGTAAAAGAAAGAAATTGATGGAAAGCAAAAAGCAATGTCACTGGAGGGCCTGTAGGTACAACAAATAAGACTTGCACTACTATGCTAAAACTCCAGTACCTGATTGTCCTGCTTCAACTAATGATTATTAATTGAAGCACTTGCAAACAGGCATTGGTTTGACCTTACTTAAGATCAACAACAAACATAATTGCATTGTTTAACCATGGAGTGCTTAGTGTGTGATCCCAGCTCCTAGTGCACAGAAGACAGAAAATGAAGTCAGGGCAGCTGATTCTACATGCTGCTAAACACCATTGACAGCTTAAGCTACTCGTTAGCAATATAGTTGTTGAATGAAAAATAATCTATCTCTTACCAGTTCCTTTAGGGGGTCCAGAGCCAACAAACTGTTGCAAGTGTCTCCTTTTGAAAGTTCACTCCAGGTATATTGACAACTAGCCAGTGAAGAAACTCTCTCATTATAGGATTCTGTCGACTTGGGGCATCAGGATCTGAAATCAGATATACTTGGATGAAGCAACTGGTATTGTTCCTTTGTTGTCAATAAGAATAATAAGAAATATTAACAGTTGTATTTGTACAAAGTATTAATGCTACAGGCAGTCCTGGGTATACAGCAGCTAACTCTAGAATTTTTAGATGTTTTACAAACTGTATTTCATCATATCAAACAAGGAAGCTGCTGAGGGGCCTGGTGTCACAAGGCTGGAAATTAGACTGAGATTTCTGAGGAGAGAATCCATTTAGCACTTACCTCCCCAATGGGAAACTCTGATGTTAAAACATTAAGAATGGGGATGCCTGTTAGTTGACAAAATTGAAAGTGTTTGCGATACACAACAAAAATCTCTTGAAGTACGTATTACAAATTTTAGCCATTCAAAAAATCTTCAATTAAACTCGTTTGTAACTTTTGACTTCAAAATCCAAAGTTAACGAATTGTATTTCTGGTGGTTTGTTACAAAGAAAAACAAATTGAGAATTTGCAAGCCCAAAATTCTTATTCTCCCTTAAGCATTCAGTTGAATTTCATCTTTCTTTTTGTTCTTTCTGTTATATTTCTGTTAATTTTTCCCATGCTTACAACTTTGTGCTTATATTTTTTTATTCACTTATTTCTATCATGCAGTGCATGAGGGAAAATAATTGAACAAGATTACAATACATATAAATGGTTAAATATTGTAATCACTTATATCAGTACTCCATTATCTACTTTCTTACTTGTCTGTTACTATTTTTAACAACTAATATCATTAATTATTTGGCATTTTGAAATGGCTTGGTAATGTACTATTACCCTTTACCACAAAACATTAATATGCACATAAATTTACAGCAGTAGGTAAAGTATGTACCTGTCATGCATAATGTGTAAAGGTTGCTAGTGTCTGCTGGCCAACATATTTCAGTAGGCTCTTCAAAAACCTGGGTAGGAGTCAGAACATTTCCACAAGACACTTCACGGCTGCCATACTTCACCTGTAAACAAAAGGATACGCCTTAAACTTATCCAAAGGGTGATAATATATAACATTTTGATATGCTAAAAAATGTTAAGTAAATTACATGATTTCTTACTTTTCTTGCCACAAGTGCCTTGAGAAATAAAAGTTGAAAAGGCTCAATTTAATGGGTAGTTAAGAGGTTCTCAGCATCCTTCCTTCTATGTTGCTATTTGTAGATCTTGGTCATCCAAACTGTCCAATTTACTACCCTTAAACTTGTTAGAAACTCAGCTAATCAGACCCCAACTTATTTGTATGTTACTATCATTGACATTATGATGATTATTTTCACTAGGATATCTATTCAAAATAGTTGCATTTCCCAGACAAAAATGTTATATTGAATAAGTGTAAAAAACATGTTAGATCAAGCATAACAAATATCCAAATGTAGGCAAATACTCATGGCAATCTTTTCCAACTGCAAGTCAGCATCAGGAACTACTCAAGGATATTTATTTTTGTGCATGTACTGTATTTGAAAGGAGTATACCCATTTGAAAATTAAATTGTAGCCCCTCAACTTATCATATGCTTCCACTTTCTGATAATAAGCAAAATCTAATAAACAACAAACACCATTTAAGTAATGCATTTGCTTGAATATTAAAGGCATCCCATAACCGATAACCACAACCAATACTGTAACCCTATACTGGAGCTGTCACCAGAAATAATTGTATTATTGGTAGTTAAACCTTTTTCAGAAAAAAACAAAAGTTAGGAAACTTCTATTATGATTAAGTAAAATGCACAGAGATCCAGCATGTATCATGGCATTTGGTGACTTCACTTTCATAAAATTCTTTTTTTGTCAAAAGTGTCATCTCATCAGAGACCAACCTTAACACAATTAGAAGGAAGCTCATCAACTACATCAGGAACTATTTCTTCAGTCATTAATCGTGAAATTTGCTGTTGTTCGGCCATTCTTCCTGAAAAAAAAATCCCAAATACTTTTCATAAAATGACATTGAAAAACTTTACTTAATCAAAAAGTTTAGGATACTAAATGTAGGACTGTTCCACAGTCTCTATATCATATACTTCCTGTCATGGATTTGAAATCTTGTACTTAGGGTAATTCCATCTGTGATAAATTTCATATATTCAATTGCACAGTATTTGTTTGTATTTCTCATCAGTCACCTAGTATATGTTCCAATTCATTATGTTGTAAGTTTTAAGCATTCAGCCATGTGATACTGCTGCTATTTTGATTTCTTGTTAAATACATATATATACAGTGCAGTCATGGGTTTAGTGTATTATGTTTTATAATTTAAGTACACTGTAGTTAGGTTACTCATAGCTATAGTATTTAATGTTAAAACTGAATGTTTTCCTCTCCATTAACCTCTTCCTGTTTCAATAAAGGCCTTTCCCTCCTGTGGAAACTTAACTATGGGAGTTAACAGCCTTTTTTGCTCTTTCTACAGGGTGCGGCAACATAACTTCCTTTTTTATAATGCTTGGCAATCTGGCTGTAGAAGTAGTAGTGGGGTGGGTGTGGTTTCATTTGACAGGGCCATTCTGAAAGTTTTCTTGGAAATACAGTCAGTCACTATCATGCGTTGGAGTAGTGAGGAGCGTGCGTTTGCCATCGAAGCCTACTTTTTGAATCGACAGTGTGATTGCAACCCAGCGCGCCTTTCGAAATCGTTTCAATGTAGCCCCGAGAGGCCCTGTTCCAGACCGGAAATCAATTGTTACATGGGTCACTACATTCAAGCAAACTGGGAGTACGACACGACGAAAAACTGGAGTACCTCGGCCCATCAGAACACCTGAGAACATTGAGGCAGTGAGATCTTCAATCTAGCAATCCCCACGACGTTCTGCGCGCAAACATGCCTCTGCCCTGGCACTTTCCGATCGTTCAGTGAGGCGAATACTTCACTATGACCTTCATTACCATCCTTACAAGATGGCGATTGTGCAGGAACTCTCCGTATGTGATTTCACTTCACGAAGGAACGCATGTGAGGCACTTCTCGAAAACGTTTCTGAAGACGCTATTGTTTACTTTAGTGATGAAGCACATTTTCATTTGACTGGATGTGTCAACAAAAAACAAAACATGCGTACTGGCCTGACACCAATCCCCGTGAATTGCATGAAAGGCCTTTGCATTCACCTAAAGTCACGGTGTGGGGTGCAGTTTCCTCCACTGGAATTGTTGGTCCTTGGTTTTTTGAAGAAAATAAGGTCACAGTGACAGTGAATTCAGACCGGTATGTAAACATGTTGGAGGAATTTTTTTTTCCGCGAATTGAAGAATTGGACCTAGGGGATATTTGGTTTCAACAGGACGGAGCAACGGCTCACACTTCAAGGGCATCGATGGCTGTTTTGAGGGAACACTTTCCGGACCGCCTCATTTCAATAAGGGGCGATTTGGAGTGGCCAGCCCGTTCCCCCGATTTGTCCCCTTGTGATTTTTATTTGTGGGGATATTTGAAATCCCGTGTTTATGTCAACCGCCCGAGAAGCCTACCAGACTTGAAGGCCAACATCCGAGAAGAAATTGCTAATATACCCACTGATATGCTGGTGAGGGTCATGGCAAACACCAGAAATCGGTTTATGCTGTGTATGGACAATGGGGGACGTCACTAACCTGATATGATTTTCAAAACTGTGTGAAACAAAACTTTAAATATGTACTATCATTATGAAACAAAATTAAAACCTTTCTGATTTATACATCTTGTTTTATTGCCTTTTGGAAAAAGGAAGTTATGGTGCCGCACCCTGTATAAGAATATATTTTACCTGTGAATAAAATCAAATGGATAAAACAAAATTTATGCATGTGATTAATCTACACTTGATCCAACATTTATAACTGAATGCTGATAAAGTTTATGCTTTTGTCTCCTGAACTATACTGAGGTGATAAGGCCTCCTTATCAGCCTCATCCAATAACAATGAGTCTTTGTTGCTGTACAAAACAGATGACTGATGTCCTTTTGAATATTCTGATAAGGCTGAAGGCTTTGAAAATAAGTATGCCTGGATAAATGCAAGTCATGCATAACATATACATTACAGAGTTTCATTTGTGCAAGTAAAATGATTCCATCAATGGATTAACAGAAAGTCATAAATGGCAGTATAGAGTAATACTAATGATTAGCCACAGTTTTAAAGCCCCCATTTTAACAATTGAGAGGTTCAGAAGAAAATTAGTGAAAGGATAGATGAACAAAGAGATATACCATAGCCACTACATTACAGCTTCCTTAACAAATCCAGTCTAAATAACTATTTACAGTTGGGGCAATATGTGTTGACTGCAACAAGTTCTATTTAACACAAAGCACACATACTGACAAAGGTATTTATCATAGTAATTTAAATTACCGTTCTCAAGAATATGATATATCAGACAATTATATTGTATTATTCAAATTGCAGATCAGATCCAGGTAATTTACATAACTATCTTAATTAAAAATCTATGGATCTACATCCATCTTGAAATCTGAGGAATTCTTTCCATCTACAATTTAGGCTGCTTTAAAAATTAGATGAAATTCATAAAATATTTTATTACTCTATAGTGTGCAGCCATCTCAAAGTTGAATCAAACCTCACTGAAATCCATCAGTAACTTGAAAGACAGATGGTATCCTGTGGACAGAAGGCAAAACAGGGTAAGAAAAAAACAGTTGCAAGACCTACATAATCACTTGTCAATATACTACATATGTGTTAGGACATTAGGGGAATGAACAGGCTTCAACCAAGAAAACATTGCACCCTTTCCAAAATTTGGGACTGACCTCTTGAGTATGTCAGTTTAGTCATGAATCTTGACTGATTTATTCAATATAATATGCAGTACAGTACATGGAAATCTCCAAATATGCTGTATCTGTTTGAAATACATATGGCCCTGCTGTAAGCAACCTACCAGACCTCAAGAATATTATAAGAAATAAATTCTGATGGCGGTTTGAAATTTTAGCAAATTTCTGCAAGCAAAGAGAGTATCAAACATATAAAAAAATAATTTAGTTTTAAGGGGCATGTAAGCATTGAATTAAACTTCATAAAAATAAAAAAGATTATGGTATTATAGAACTTTTACATGAGCATGCCATTATTATTTTTGTAAATTTTATGGCTGTAATCCAAATTTTCTATATATATAACCTAAATTTTTTAATGTTAGTGGCCTAATTTACTTATTTCACTTTAAACATGGTGCATGTATTCTACATAGTTTGACAGAAAACACTATTATACTATTCTGTAAAAAAGTAAAAAAGGAAAAAAAAATAATTTTGCACATTCCTTTTTGAGAAGAGCAGATACAGTATTTAAGTTGAATCAGGTGTTTAGCAACCAATGGCTTACAGACACTGATAAATATTAGAGTAAATGTTTTCTTTTCACATTTATTTAAGTACTCCATTGGGTTTACTAATCACTATGATTGTTAACATTATTACTTGCTGTAGTATTCAATATAAAATACCAATACAGTTATATCCAACTACAGAACAACATGACAAAATGAACACATGACAAAATGAACAAAATCTTTCACAGATCCTTCATGATCCACAATATACACAATGTCTACAAAAACTGTGAGGGGATACGTGTGCTTGCATAATTTCTCAATCTTAACTTGTCTTACAGCAGCTCCTCAGATATTTCTGGTTTCTGACCTCAGGATAAGTAAGCAGCACTTTACATGGTAGTCTAAAGTTTGAACATTCAAGATATCCCACAGCTAACAGAATTCTATATAATCGCCAAGTTAGGCAACCTTTACGTAGCATTCAATCTGAGAGCTCCACAAAAACATATTTCTCGAAAGGGAGAAACCATTCTAAGCACCACTATAAATCGAGAACTTCTGTAAACAGACGTGGCAAGCTGAAAGGGTATACGTTATTAGCATAACACTGTTCCAGTAGTACCAGGTCATCTGACCAAACTTTAAATCAATTACCATACCCAGGAAGGGGCAAACCCATTTAGAATCCTCGTCTTATGGTTTCCATTTCTGAACATTTTTACTCAGAATTTAGTAAAATGACTGGCAAGGTTCCTACTTCGCTTTTGGTTTGGTGCTGAAAAGGCAACTTGATGATTGGCTATGTTTTATGAATTTCATCGTCTAGAAGCAATACAATCAGGACTAAAATAAAAGCAATTTAAAGACCATGAATGCATTCCACCACAAAGTAAGGGTGAATAGAAGGCAGCACGTGACATACCTTACGCTAATTTTCGAGGTAATGAAAACAACCTTACATTTACACAACCTGTTTTTCATTTCATGATAGGGTAGGCACTGACACGCAGTTAATCTTTTTAATGAGATACATAAATGGGCTGAACAAACTTTAAGCTACTGGGTTATCAAGTCTGTCCAACCGAAGCAAAACATCTATGATATTTCTTCAATAAAGATTAATGATTCTTCCTGTCGCAGTCAGATAACTGCCCATAATGCAACTGTTTCTACGCCAGTGGTAAATATAGAACAAGTAAGTTTCTTTTATTAGGCTTAAATCGAATAAAAACACGGCCCTAATATATAAAGTTTAACCCGTTACAACAATGTCAAACCAGATTCTATGGCCAGAGAACTGAGCAGGTAAGCGTCAGTCTTCTTCCACCTTCGGCACATTCCTCAAGTACCGTAATCATGTCTAACAAAAGCCTGCCACTAATTACTCACCAACATAAATGACAATGAATGATAACTACTAACAACACGACTTTATCAAGTTACCTTTGGCTCGCGCTGTCACAACGCCCAAACTGAATGCAGTCGAAAATCGAAATGAACAACTTGCCTGGGACCTTGGGAACACTGACCTTCAAGGTTACGGCCAGTGTTGCCAAAACGCGGAGAAACGACCAAAAGTGCGGAGAAGATTCGAGTGGGAGTCTTTGAATGCAGAGCTGCGGTCTGCACTCCGCACGCGTGCGGAGCTATAGGTCCGCATATTGTATTTATGCTATTGAAACTTTTTTTCCATTAATAAAAGCTAATTTAGATTATAACTGTTTCATTAACCACATTGCACATATTTAATATTTCTTTAAAATACTAATATTATTAAAAAAACGAACCATTCTCACTAGTCTTTAGGTCCAGCAATCTTCAATCTGCCCTCGTAATTATATATGTAGGTTAGTAAAATTTGGTTAATTTGTAAATTAATCTTAGGGCGAAGACTGTCTTACATTATTGTAAAGTTAGTCATGTTTAATGAGTATTTTTTTTTTTTTTTTTTTTTTTAGAAAACTAAGTGCAAATGTGTTAGGCAATTGCATTAATTGAAGTGATTCAACTGATTATAACCGAATAAGTTTCGATACCAGTATACTAGCCTCAGGAAGTGGTGTATTAAGATCGTGTATTTTCTTTATATTAATGT
>NC_087211.1:53901270-53913770 GCF_015104395.2 Macrobrachium nipponense
GGGAAGCTGAGGGTGGACTGATCTTGAAGCGGTGTCCGTCCTCGTTTATATTTGGAGTTGACAGCAGGGGGTCTGCCCCATGCTGATCTACTATTGGCTGTGGCGGTAGGTCTTCGTTTTCATTGGTGGCTTGAACCGGGTCTCAAGCCACTTTCCATGCGTTGATGGTTGCGATACTGTAAGTCCTGCAGCCGCCTAGACCTCCTTAGCGGCGCGGTTACGTCGATGGGCGTTTCGCTATGCTGCGGGACGTCACGGCTAACTTGATTATGATTGGCTGCGGGAGTATCTCGTTCGGGGGCGTCGTCTTCCGTGGAGTTGTCGTGCTCGGTGGTGTCATTGTTGGTGGCAGGTCTTCTCATACTCGTAGGGAGGAGAAATTCTTCCTGCGTTGTATTTAGTGTAGGTCTTACTTGCTGGATGAGAAGCGCCTCCAGCAGGCGTAACCGACGGGCATCAGGGGCCTTCCCGATGATCTTCGTGTTTTGGATGATCACATCCCGGGAGATGGCCTCTTGATGTTTGGTGCGTGCGTGATTTTTGATAGCCCCCTCTTGGGCGTGGCACGAGAGTCTCTTCGACAGGCGCATGGTAGTCATACCAACGTAGGCGCCGCTGCAACCGCGGACTGGGCATGTATACTGGTACACCACATGCGTCTGCTTCAGGGGGTCTCCTCCTGACGAAGGCCCTGACGGTCGTGCTTTGAATCTGGCGGGGCACTCGCTGTCACCTAGGACTTGCCTCAATGGTGACAGCGAGTGCCCCGCCAGATTCAAAAGCACGATACTCGCTGTCACCTAGGACTTTGCCTCAATGGTGACAGCGAGTGCCCGCCAGATTCAAAAGCACGACCGTCAGGGCCTTCGTCAGGAGAGCCCTCTCCCACTGCTCGACCTGGCAGGACACTCATCAGGAACTCGACCGCGCCTCCCAAGTACTCGTAAATAACGGGTATTCAAATAAATTAATAAGCAGAGAAGTCCGTACAGCCCTGGAGAAATGGTACGGTAGTGAGAGCCCGCAACCCCGCCCCCAGGATAATATCAAGTCTGTATTATAAAGCCTTCATGAGCTCACATTACCGTGAAGAAGAGGACTCAGTCAAGAAAATTATTTTCTGAAATGTATCCCCGACCGACGACACCAAAAATATCGACCTAATTATCTACTACCAGAATCGGAGGACGCGCGACCTTATTATGAAAAATAACCCCTCTCCACAGGTACGAGACCCCCTGAAGCAGACGCATGTGGTGTACCAGTATACATGCCCAGTCCGCGGTTGCAGCGGCGCCTACGTTGGTATGACTACCATGCGCCTGTCGAAGAGACTCTCGTGCCACGCCCAAGAGGGGGCTATCAAAAATCACGCACGCACCAAACATCAATGAGGCCATCTCCCGGGATGTGATCATCCAAAACACGAAGATCATCGGGAAGGCCCCTGATGCCCGTCGTTACGCCTGCTGGAGGCGCTTCTCATCCAGCAAGTAAGACCTACACTAAATACGACGGCAGGAAGAATTTCTCCACTCCCTACCAGTATGAGAAGACCTGCCACCAACAATGACACCACCGAGCACGACAACTCCACGGAAGACGACGCCCCCGAACGAGATACTCCCGCAGCCAATCATAATCAAGTTAGCCGTGACGTCCCGCAGCATAGCGAAACGCCCATCGACGTAACCGCGCCGCTAAGGAGGTCTAGGCGGCTGCAGGACTTACAGTATCGCAACCATCAACGCATGGAAAGTGGCTTGAGACCCGGTTCAAGCCACCAATGAAAACGAAGACCTACCGCCACCAGCCAATAGTAGATCAGCATGGGGCAGACCCCCTGCTGTCAACTCCAAATATAAACGAGGACGGACACCGCTTCAATCAGCAGTTGCTGCTCGGCCTCCGTAGCAGTAACATCTCTCCTGAGACCTTCTCTGGCGAACGTGAGCGACAGCGAGCGATAGCGCCATCCCAGTCGACGATAGCGGCGAGATTTCCAGCGATTTTCGGCGGAACTTTCGGCGATTGACGACGACACCGAGAATTATATATTTCTGAGAGAGCTCTCTCACATTTTATAAGGAAATTTCATATGACATCTTTCTCTCTCAAATAATTTTCCATTACTAACAGTCTCTCCTGCCTAAAATTCGGTAGCCGTTGGGGTCTGAAAACTCCGATTGAAGCAGGGTCTAAGGGACAAAAACTTTCTACTCTCGCAATCCTTATTTGCAAGTAGCACAGGAACGATAGGCTGGTGTCTCCCATAAACCAGGTTTAGGCCCTTCAGGCAAAAATAAAAAATATAACAACACACACATACACATACATTCTCTCTCTCTCTCTCTCTCTCCTCTCTCTCTCTCTCTCTCTCTCTCTCTCTCTCTCTCTCTCTCTCTCTCTCTCCCTCACAGATAGACGAAGACGAATGCAGCCATGGACCAAGTAACCCAGCCCACACCCACCACTGCAGAAGCACCTGAGAACCGGAAACGGACAACGTCTTCTTCTTCCTCTTTTTCAGATGCACCTGAAGCAGTTAGACCTCGGCTAGACTCCTCCACCTCCGAAGAAGAATCCACCACAGCCACTCAAGAGGACAAGGAAAACCCCCCTGCCATGGACACAGATGATGGTTTCCAGCTTGTCACCAGGAACAAACGCAAACAAGGACCACCAGCAGCACCTTCACCCTCACATGGAAAATACTTGATAACTCCTCCAACAGGAACCAGTGCATATGAATTCGTTAAGGACCTCGAAAAGAAGGGTAAGTTGTTCAAGGTAAGACCCACTACCAGGGGAGAACTGTTTGCAATACCCTCAGACCTGAATACAAATGAATATATGAAAAATAATCCTGCCAGCTTTAATTCCTCAATCCTGACGACAACCCTGCAGATTTTATATATGCCACTACCCTCTGCAATTTGAAACCAAGGTTATTCTGGAAAATCCCAGGGTAATCAAAGCAGAGAGATGCCATACAAAATAAAGGGTAACCCCCAAGCCAACCCGCAAAGTCCTAGTAGAATGGAAAGGAACTCAGCCTAAGTCACTGAACCTTGGCATGTGGGGCTCCTTCCCCACCATGGACTTCACACCAGAACCTCTGAGGTGCTTTAACTGTCAGAGGTACGGACCACCCATAGCAGCGCCTGCACCGCCAAAGCCATTTGTGGTGTATGTAGTGGGAGACATCCCACAAAACTCTGCACAGACAAATTTAAGAATGGACAAGAAACAAATGCCAGATGCCCCGCATGCAAGGGAACCACCATGCGTGGAACAGAAAATGCCGATAAGGCTACAGAAGATAGTCACTCTTAAAGGAATCACACCTCGGAGCCTCCCTGGACACACACACACACAGACCAGACACACACACAGCAGCTCCCACCACCCAGCAGGGATCAAAGTCCTTTGCTGCTGCAGTTAGGGGGTCGCAACAAGCCCCCAAAAACACACAGACACACCCCCAGCATAAGACACAGTCCTATGCTGCTGCAGCTGGAGGGCCTAGACCAACAGGACTCAAAGTCAGCCTCAAACTCAGAAAAAGGAACACAAAAACACTCCCCAAACCACACCCAGACCAACACACACCAACGAAACAAATAACAAACACTAGAAGGAAAATCAGCTTCTCAGAATCGGCCAAGCCGACCAACACATACATCCTAACCTCTCCTGTTCCCGAAACCCGACAAATCCTCCTCACTCCAAATCCTAAAACTAGCTCCACTGTTCCTGGCTCCAAAGCCATATAACCCAGTCTCCCCTTCCTCCTCCCACCCCACAAAGCAACAGGTTTGAAGTTCGCCCAGAACTAAACAAGACAAATATATCGCACAGACTCAAGACCTCACAAATCTACTGGTGCAAATGCTATTCAAGTTTGCAGAACTAACAGGATCAAACTTCTCAGAGGAAATAGCCAAAGAAGTCGTTGAAAAGTGCATAAGGACGTCCAGAGGACTCTTTGCATCACCATGCCTACACTAATAAACAACAACAGTGCAAATGGCACTACAAATACACCCGGTGTCAGTTTCATTCCAAGTAATAGTACCAGGTACATCTCCAGTGCCAGGGCCAACCTCAGAGTTGGTAGTCAAGGCACATCAAGTGCAAATGACGAACTAGGAAACAACAACAATACAAATGACTGCAGAGACACAGACACAATAAAAGTCCTCCAGTGGACATACTAAGTGCAAACAATAAATACGCATTCCTGCAAGCACACACACAAACAAATAACTACGACATCATAATGTTACAAGAAACACTTGTAAGGGAAAATGCCAAATTTTCATTTAAAGGGTACAAAGTGTACAAAACACCATACACAAACACTAAAAGAGGACTAATCACCCTAGTTAAAAACACAATCCCCTCAAAGAAGGTAGACAACATCCCTTGCGGAGATGATGTAGAATCACTCAGCGTAAAAACTCACACTTGCAAACACAACACTGACGGTACACAACATATACAGGGCTCGGGAAATCAACACATTCGAAGGGGAAGCACTCTTCAGTGCAGCGACACAGGAAAACACACTAATTGGAGGAGACTTCAATGCACATCACCCAAGCCTGAACTCTACACAACAAACAAACACAACTGGAAGACATCTACACCAGTTATCATGTGAATTCCCAGAGGTGTGCCTATTAAACAGTGGAGAGCCAACTCACCTAAAAGGAGGAAGACTAGATCTTACCTTCACAAACTCCGCCCTAAAGGAGCAAGCAACATGGAAGCTGCACGAGACCCTCACAAGCGACCACATAGCCATTGACATTGGCCTACGGCTCAAAAAGCTGCCCCCCATACCACTGCCACCAGAAAGATGGAACCCCAAGTTTGCAAACTGGGCTACATTTTGAAGCCATAATGACGAGATGGGCGAGGAACTACCTTGAAAACCCTGCAAACGATATAGAACTCTTCTATGAAGAGTTCATCAGCAAACTCAGAGAGGCAGCAAACATGTTCCATGCCCAAAGATCAAACGATCCAAGATCGATCACAAAGATGCATGGTACTACTGTGAAAGGGTCAAAGAACTCAATGCTAGAGTAAACAGAGTGCGGAAACTCTTCAGACGGGAACCATCTGATGAGCCATGCACAGACTTCTCAGAGAGGTAATAGCCCATGCAACTGAAGAGACAAAAAAGAAGAAATTAAAACAACAGGCATGGTATGATTGGTGTGCAAACATCAGCAGACAAACTCCAGTAACCCAGATCTGGAGATTCCTTGCAAAAATTGCAGGGAAAGGAAGAACAGCGCAAAGCATCCACCCCAACCCACAAGAAGAAGCTGACAATATAGCCAGAAACTTTGCAGAAAGGACAAAATCCCACAACCTTCCCCAAATAACACGGGAAAAAATAAATGAAATTTCCCCAGCAAGATGGAGGGAAATCAATACTGCCTGCAACACACCTGATGACACAGACACACCTTCACTATGGAAGAACTAAACAGTGCACTCAGCAAGGGAAAAGAGACACAGCCCCTGGAGCAGATGCAATCACTTACAGCATGCTGAGACACATGGGAGACCCTGCCAAACAGGTATATCTACTCCTGGTAAACAGGACATATGCAGAGCACACCAGGCCAAAGAAATGGCAACAGCAAGACACACAACCAATACCTAAGCCAAAAGAGGAGGCGCATAGTAGCCGATATCCCTCATCAGCTGCACTGAAAAGGTTGCAGAAAGAATGGTTCTGAACAGACTACTATGGAAAGCAGGGCCCCTACATCATAGGCTCTATGCCTATAGGGAAGGAGTAGGCACCCATGAGTGCCTTACAGATGTGCTAAGTGCCATAAATGGCAGAAAATCCATAGTGGTCTTCTTAGATCTAGAAAAGGCATATGAATTAGCCAATGCAGCAACCATCCTCTCCTCCCTAGTCAGAAAGAGGATCAAGGGCAACCTGCTTACATGGACAAAAGGATACATGCAAGACAGAGAAGCAAGAGTAGTGTTCCAAGGCAGAATGTCAGAATACTACTCTCTTGAAAACGGCACTCCACAGGGGGGCATTCTAAGCGCCCCTTCTTATTCAATGTCCTTATGGAAAATGTAGCCTGTCTCGAGCTACCACAAGGAGTAGAGGTCTTCATATATGCTGACGATGTTTGCATCGTCAGCTCCGGCCCTCAAAGACAGCTCCAAAAGATGCAAGAAGCCTTGCAAAAACTTGAGGACAAGTGCACACAACTGGGACTCAAAATCAACAGAAATAAGACAAAAGCCATGGCAATAAAACATGATCAAAATCCACCCAACCTTCTACTGAAAGGAGACGTCATAGACTGGGTGGATAGCTACACATATCTGGGAGTCTGCATTGCAGAATTCACTATCTCCTGAGAAGCAATACAGCTCCTCCAAGCCAAAACAAAAATAGGGCTTAATGCCCTAAAGAAAATCACATCATTGCAAGAAGGTGGCGACATACCATCTGCTCAGGAGGTTCTACATACAAACCATCAGAGCACAAGTAGAATACGCAGCACCAGTCCTGACAAATCTCAGAAAGGATCAACAGCAGAGGCTGGAAGTCCATCCAAAACAACGCAATGAGACTTATACTTGGAGCCCCAATGTGGACAAGAATTTGTCTCTTGAGGGCAGAGACACAACTGCAGTCTCTCAAGCACAGGATAGGCCAAAGAAATATTGCCATTCTGTGCAAAACCATCAGAAACGACAGAAATGGACCACACAAAAACAAAATGCAAGCGTGTATAAACTTGCACGAAGAACTAGACCCGCCAAAAACCTATGCGGGCAGTATACTCCAGACACTGAGAGAACTGGGTATGCAGGACACAGTGAGACACATAACAAAGGATGTCCCACCTGAGGGATACCAAAAACCACCTCCCTGGGTCGAAGACCCAATCCGGTATAACTTCACAATACTACCGGCAAACAAAGCACTGTGCACAGCAGCACAAATGAAAACTGCAGCAGAAGAAGCAATCGGGAAACACAGCAGCTGAAAACATATATACACCTGATGGCTCAGTTGACACAGAAGCTCCAGCAACTGCAGCAGCAGTGGCTGCCCAAGACTTCAAAGGAAGCTGGAGGCTATCCAACAATGCCTCCATACTACAAGCGGAACTAATGGCCATCTTAAAAGCCTTAGAAAATTCCAATTTAAAAGAAGGACACACAACAGTGCATATTTGACTCCAAAGGAGCAATACTCGCTATCAAAGCGACAAATCCAAAAGAAAATGTGACACTGATAACAGCCATAAAATCATTGGCCAATTCACATCAAGCTGCTGGCAGGAGAGTCACACTAAACTGGATACCCAGCCATGTGGGAATCCAGGGAAATGATGAAGCTGACTTCCTTGCCAAAAGTGCCCTCAGCTGCAGTACAGTAAGCATAAAAGTGCAACCATCCATAACACACCTAAAGGAAATGGCAAAAAGCTATGCCAAACTCCAAGAAGAGAGTGAAGTACGACGTCACTACCTACAAGAGTCAAGGACGTCCAAGTGGTATGTGGATGTCACAAATCTAACGCCGCATGACATCACAAACAAACCACTAGAAAACTCTCAGTCATCACACACAGATTAAGGCTAGGATACCTCTGCACCTGGCAAATGATAGGAAATGGAGGAGGGCAGGTTATGTCAGTACTGTGACCGAGAGGCAATCCAGCCCCTCGAACACTACCTACTAGACTGCCCAGAGACACAATCTTACAGATCAAACCTAACTGAAATAGAGCTGACACCGGCACAGATCACCAGACACATCTTAAAAATAACATAGGACATATGGGAATCTCCTAATGTCTCACCCACCTCCAGGTAAAAGGATGAAGGGATGAATCACACGGCATTTCTCCATAGACACATGGGAATCTCCTAGTGTCTTGTAAACAAAAAAACAATGAAAGCCACACAAAGCACAAACCCTCTACTTCACTGGTTGCAATGGGAGACATAAACATCTTTGGGAGCATATGTATAGGTGTGAGTATGCATGAACATATATATATACTATAATACTTGCTTAATGTTGATTTTGATATATTGCAATATTTTCAGATGCTACACACATGATATATATTGCGCCTAAAATGTTTATAGGTAACGCCTTCTTTCCCTTTCCCTCAAACTAAAACTCGCTTCCTTCTTCCTACTCAGCACTCTTCAGCTAGGCTGAGTCTCACTGCTATAAAACTTTCTCTCCTACTGATGGGTACCGTAAGGTTCAAAGGGGTTGCAATCCTGCCTGTCACCCTATTTCCTTTCCAAAACTAACCGCCAAAGCACTGTTTTTTGTATCTTTACAGATATTCCAGTTACGGGCTGCTCTAGGAGCAAGAGCCCGTGCCAGCACAAGGCTGGCTTAATCTCCAACAACAACACCGCTTCAAGATCAGTCCACCCTCAGCTTCCCAGCCCGAGGATGTCTGGCAGCTCCAGACGAAAGCTCGCTTGCTTCAAGAAAGAGAGAGAGAGAGAGAGAGAGAGAGACATATATATATATATCGTTAATGACTTTGATAACTATGGTATCATAGTTTATCTGTAAAATTCAAATATATACACCAATTTTGGCTCTGTATTTGATCATGACCTCCATAGGCGCTCTACTAGCCTGTCTAAGTAGCACGGAAAAAGCCGCTATTCGGAAAATAGAGAAGAATCTCTACAAGTGTAATGCTGCTGAAGTAGCCATTACTTTTAATAAAGTATGCTTGAGAGAGGGTCTGCTTCCTAAGTATTATTATTATTATTATTACTTTATATAGGCAAGCATACTGGACAACCCTAAGAGGTTCGACTACGAAGGAAATTTCCGCAGAACAGAATACGAGAAAAAAGCCAAGTAGATTAAAATCTGTCTATTCATTTATTTTCCACCGTTTCTGACGACTAATACATAGTCTTAGAGCCCACGAAGAAATTATTGACGAAAATCCGTGTTTGTCATTTCATTGTTAACTTGTCCTTCTAGTCTCTTATACTTCAGGCTCGTCTCAAGTTAGTGTTTTGATCATACCTAATTTCATGTTACTTATTAGGTCACTGAGAAAATGTTTACATTATAACTCCTCTTTGACGCCAGACAGAGGATTCGTCAAAATACTTATTAGAACCGATAGGTTAATAATATCTGATGCCATCCATGTTTATACAGAGGCACTCATACGCATTTACATACGTTATATATGTGTATGCATATTATATAAAGATAAAATTCACAAAGGAAAGTGAAACAAATGGAGTACCGCTTCGAGGCCTTTCGACTTCTCGTCCTTTGCTAAGCAGGCTGATATGAACACGAAAATAAGTTTACAAAGTAACAGATAAGGATTATAAAGGAAAATCCGTCCTTGGAATCCATCACAGCTGAAGAATTAGTATGTATATTTTTGTTACAAAAAAAAAAAAAAAAAAAAAAAAAAACTCAATATACCGCTGAGATCCAACAACGCGGCTTCTAAGAATAATATAAATAGGAAGGTATCGCTGTCAGTGCACCTCACGTCGTTCAATGTAGGCATTACCAAAGTTTTTTTTATTCTTTTACTGTACCTACGTTCGTATTCACTTTCTTATATCTACATAGTGGTGCAACAATGTCACAAAGTTACAATAATGTAATCTACACAAGGTTAGGACAAACACGAATGTGTTATAATTTCATTACATGGTTACGGTAATGTATTCTACACAATGGTATGACAGAATGAATTTATTATAATTAAACATCACAAGGTTACAATGTAATCTACACATTGGCAGGAGATCACGAGTCTATTATAATTACATTTCAAGGTTACAGTAATGTAATCTATGCAATGGTAGGACAACGCGAGTCTATTATGATTATATTACAAGGTTAATGTAATGTAATCCCCACAGAGGTGAAATAACACGAGTCTATTATAATTACATTACAAGGTTACAGTAACGTAGTCTATGCAATGGTAGGAGAACGCGAGTTCTAATATAATTACATTACAAGGTTACAATGTAATCTACGCAGTGGTAAGACAACACAAGTCTATTATAATTACATTACAAGGTTACCGTAATGTAATCTATGCAGTGGTAGGACAATGTGAGTTCTATTATAATTACATTACAAGGTTACAGTAATGTAATCTACACAATATGACAAAATGAGCCTGTTACAATTACATTGCAAGGTTACAGTAATGTAATTACGCAAATGGTCGAAAAACACGAGTCTATTATATTTACATAAGGTTACAGTTATGTAATCTTTGCAGTGGTGAGATAACACGAGTGTATTGCAATTACTTTACAAGGTTACAGTAATGTAATCTATGCAAATGGTAGGAAAACGCGAGTCTTTTATAATTACATTACAGGGCTACGGTAAGGCAATCTACCCAATGGCATGACATCACGAATCTATTTAAAACTGTATCATGATTTTAAATGAACAGTCTGTTAAATAAGGAGATGAATTACCGTAGGGTTTTCCTCCGGTTAGATGAGGAAAATGTCGGTCAGCATGACTTTCCCGAACTGGATTGGGTGCTCGTTGATTACCACTTTTTTAATTTTTCTTGTTTTATTTTGAAATATCCTTAGGACTCTCCTTCGTTAATTGATTGGTTTAGATGAAGTTGGCTGTATGCAAAGTAGGCCTAGTCATATTGATGAGGCGTTCAGTGAGGCCTGATTTAAACCGCTGAACTCGTCCCAACCAACTCAAGATGATGGGAACAACCAAAAGATTGAGACGGATAATGAGGGATATTATCCTGGAGAAAATTACGTAAATAAAAAAAAAAATACAGGAACAAATCACTCAAGGCTACAATTGTAATTTGCAAGTGAGCAAGAGGTGACGTTGTGGTTATTTGTGTGTATGTGTGTGTGTGTGTTTGTGAGAGAGAGAGAGAGAGGCCACTACTCAAAGAGAAAGATAGAGAAAAAAACTACTACTCAGAGAGAGAGAGAAACCATGACTCAGAGAGAGAGAGAGAGAGTCCACTACTCAGCAGAGAGAGAGAGAGAGAGACCACTACTTAGAGAGAGAGAGAGAGCAATACTCAGAGTGAGAGAGACAAAAAACTCCTAGGAGAGAGAGAAAAACTATTACATGAGAGAGTGAAAGAGAGAAGAAACCATGACTCGAGAGAGAGAGAGAGAGAGAGAGAGAGAGAGAACTACTCAGTGAGAGAGAGAGAGCGCAGGGTTGATGCAGAAGGAGCAGGTGGTCCTTACACTGTGCTCAGGTAATCTAACCGCGATGTTCTCGTTCCCACTTTACGTCGCTCTCTCATGCCACCAACGTAATGGCAGAGGAAGATAGTTCTAACTCCACAAAGGAGGCAAACAGTAATGTTCTCGAATGGAAACCCAATTGAGGTTTATATATAAATATATATATTTATATATAATATATATATATATATATATATATATATATATATATATATATATATGCATACAGTTAATTTCATTTCGTAGTTACCTCTACAGTCTACAGAAGCCACATGTCCCTGCATAAACACAAGCGATTCGAAGGCTAACTGAAGAGTTTCTTGCAGATATGAAATATTACACACATATATACACATATATATATACACACATATAATACATACATTACATAGCGGCAGCAATCTTTAAGGGTTCTGGCTATCACCTGGATGAGCGAACTGATCACTGATGCTATTAGCAAACAAGCTCTCAGACCTAATTAGAGTATCCACTATCCACAGGGCACAGCATGGTACTAGCAAACCCCATCTCAAATATTCTTGCTATGAGTTAATGGCAGGAGGACTGGAAGACCAGTGTTGGTTTAAATCAGCTGTGAATCCGTTACGTGTTACTTCTGGAGAGGTGGTATACATGAGGGCCTAGGTAAGTGTATACATGAGCCCAGGTAAAGTGTATACATGAGCCTAGGTAAAGCTTATGACAGAACTGATAGAGAACCAATGGGAGTGGGTTGAGGAAACTTTGGTATATAAAGCAGTGGTTCTTAACCTTTTGATGACTGCAGACCTCCGTCTCACTCACCCCCCACCCCAAAAAAATTAATTGCCCAATATGGTTCCATACCCCCTTTGCCGAAGTCTACTTAAATCCTATTTGTTGACAATATAACTCCATTTACTTAGTTTAACAATACTTTTAGGAATAGATCATACAAGAAAATCAAAAACATTTATAGTTTTATATATTATTTATTTACAAAATGTATCATGTATACATTGACACATTAAAATCAAATATATAGAAACATCGAGAAATCAAGTCCTATATATACGAAGGATTGCTCAGTTTGTTTTGGGGGCTCGTCGAGTTACTAATGAAACATCTGTGTAGATATGTGTTTGTGTGTGTGTTTGTTGGATTTAAATCAGAGTAGTTTCATATAATTAGCTCAGTGCTAATGCTTGCGACTGAATACCTTTAAATAACAACACTATCCT
>NC_087211.1:53915276-53960075 GCF_015104395.2 Macrobrachium nipponense
GTCAAGTTTGCATTGCCAAAATTCATGTACAGTGGTGCTCAAATCTCATGCGACATGATTCATTTTGTATCGTCCAGATTCTCAGACTCAACGTGATGTTGCCAAGTAGTGTTATACTTATTTTTCTAATGTCATACATGTCGGAAAGTTTGTGAATTCACAGCTAATCCCATTTTCCTTATGGTTATATAAATATGATCCCTTATATGCACTGGTATAAATCGTAATCTGCGTGAATTGAACTGATTTTCTTTTTTTATGCTGCTAAGTTCAAAGTGTGGTGTGATAACGGTCAGTTGTGCCATCAATGAAAGCACACTTTACATGCTCCTCGGATTGGTCAACATAACTACGTCTGCTGCATTATGACAGTAGACCTAATAAGCTCAACAGCCATAACAACATTTTCAACGTAGGAATATGAATTAAAACAAGTTTTCTTTGAAAGTTGAAGTTTTCGGCTGTGTTTAAGCTGCTTGCATGTTGTAAAATGTTTTATAGGCCTAAAGAAAAGAACGTAAGCCTTCTGAAATATAATCTGTAAAAAAATTAATGAATCTATTTGTAGAGATTATCTTGCTTTTGACAAATACAATAGGTTTAAGTATGAATTACAACCAGTTTTCTTTGGAATGTTGAAGTTTTTAGGCTGCGTTTAAGCTGCCTATATGTTGCAAAATGTATAGGCCTAAAAGAATAATCTAAGCCCTATGAGAAGTAATGTTACTAATGTTTTTATTGGTAGAGATTACCTGTTTCCTTGAGGAACATGATGATTTTGATTTTATATATAGAGAAGAAGTTGACTATTAATCGAAATATCATAAGTATTAATATCAAGGCGTATGGAACACTGTTTTTCAACTGGTTTAAAAAATATTTTCTTAAAAGTCCTTCTCCTCGCTTTTTCGGTGTATAATTTATTCTTTCATAAGGTTACTTGAAGAACAAGAATGTTAGATAACCTCATTTGCTTTCTGGCCAGAAATTGTCAATAGAGAGATGTGATTGTTAATTGTAAAGTAAAGAAATCGTAACGTATAGGCCTAGGAACCAATATCTTGGCTTTTGACAAAAGAATAATTGCATAGGCGAATATTTCGCTAGTATGCCATAATTTTTTTTAATATATTTAAGAATTATAACAATTAATTATGTATGAAAATCCAAATATTCCTGTAACATATAAAGTAAGTGTTTTCAAGATAATTTCATTGTCGCTACTCAGTGTAGACCTACTTATGTTACACCGGGTGGTTGTTGCACAGACACTAATGATACGTCACACACGCTCCCCTCACACGATAATATCGGTGGGCGCATTCTACTTTTGTATATACATATTTACATTTTTTTCAGCATTAAGGTGTAAAAGCAATCAAGTAGGACTATTTCAAATTTTATGTTGGCTTTGGAAGCATTATTAATGTTATGACAATTTTTTTTTTCGTTTTTTTTTAATTAATTAACATTTTTGAACTGATGCTTGATGGACGACTTCACTTTGGTCAAATGCTTCAGCGATGTGTGAACGAAAGTTTGAAAATGTTTCGAAAGAGTTTTTTCTGAAATTTGCTACACGTGACATTTTCTTACAGTTTGACATATATGACAGATTTCACTCTTATGAAAACATATTATGTCCATATTGTATGCAAAAATCGCGTTTCCGCATTGAAATAATAGATAAATATGGAGCATGCAAAATTGCCAGTTAGTGAATTTTGAACGAAATCCTATGGAGTCATGTCGCATGAGATTTGAGCATCACTGTACGCCAAGTGCTATCTCTTGACCAATCTGCAATCATGGTGGAGATGGTTAACATCGATGCGAAAGTACAATATTTCTTTATATATATATATATATATATATATATATATATATATATATATATATATATATATGTATATATATATATGTATAAGATTGAGATTGTTCCCAGGGAGGTATGGTGAATTCGATATTAAGCAATATTTACGGCTTAATATTTGCGCGTATATATACGTATAGGCCTACCTAGATTTCAGTTATTTAAAAAATGCAGTGAATTCGACATTAGACGATATTTATATGAAGTGTGTGTGTGTGCGTGTGTAACGAATATGTATCGTCCTCCTTAAAGATGTTGACACATTATTTTCCCAGACTCCCAAAATATCTTACCACGGGGTCTCGCGTGTCGCAGGAATCTCCCAGAGCAGAGACAAAGAGTGAGAGAGTCCTACCCAGGACAAAGATCCTGTAGACCATGAAGCAACCTCGCCTCCTCTCACGTGATAATTTCGGTAGGGATTTCTGTCTAGCATAATAAGGAAGCTATATCAGTAACTGCAGAAGTTACGAAAAAAAAAAAAAATTGTATTTTCGAAATCCAATATTTTTATGGATTTTCGTCTTTTGAGAGTGGCTACTACATAGAGGGACTAACATATCTGACGCTGTCCGTTTCATAATATTATGCAATTTTAAGAAAATCATGAAATAATACGTTAATATTAATATTTAATATCATAATTATATAATAGTAATATATATTATATATAATATATATTTAATCATTATATACATATATATATATATATATATATATATATATATACACTTTTAAATATCTTACCTGCTTACCAAAGATTCAGTGAAAACTTTGAATAACAGTCGCTGATATTCGACGTATTTTGACGTAAGTATTTAAGCAAATGAGTAGAATGCATTGAAGCATAATATTCTGCATGAATGAAGGATAGTGTTGTTATTTAAAGGTATTCAGTCGCAAGCATTAGCACTGAGCTAATTATATGAAACTACTCTGATTTAAATCCAACAAACACACACACATATCTACACAGATGTTTCATTAGTAACTCGACGAGCCCCCAAAACAAACTGAGCAATCCTTCGTATATATAGGACTTGATTTCTCGATGTTTCTATATATTTGATTTTAATGTGTCAATGTATACATGATACATTTTGTAAATAAATAATATATAAAACTATAAATGTTTTTGATTTTCTTGTATGATCTATTCCTAAAAGTATTGTTAAACTAAGTAAATGGAGTTATATTGTCAACAAATAGGATTTAAGTAGACTTCGGCAAAGGGGTATGGAACCATATTGGGTAATTAATTTTTTTTATGGGTCGGGGGTGAGTGAGACGGAGGCTCTTGGCAGTCATCAAAAGGTTAAGAACCACTGCTTTATATACCAAAGTTTCCTCAACCCACTCCCATTGGTTCTCTATCAGTTCTGTCATAAGCTTTACCTAGGCTCATGTATACACTTTACCTGGGCTCATGTATACACTTACCTAGGCTCATGTATACCACCTCTCCAGAAGTAACACGTAACGGATTCACAGCTGATTTAAACCAACACTGGTCTTCCAGTCCTCCTGCCATTAACTCATAGCAAGAATATTTGAGATGGGGTTTGCTAGTACCATGCTGTGCCCTGTGGATAGTGGATACTCTAATTAGGTCTGAGAGCTTGTTTGCTAATAGCATCAGTGATCAGTTCGCTCATCCAGGTGATAGCCAGAACCCTTAAAGATTGCTGCCGCTATGTATGTATGTATATATGTGTGTATATATATATGTGTATATATGTGTGTATATTTCATATCTGCAAGAAACTCTTCAGTTAGCCTTCGAATCGCTTGTGTTTATGCAGGACATGTGGCCTTCTTGTAGACTGTAGAGGTAACTACGAAATGAAATTAACTGTATGCATTACTGTATAACATATATATATAATATATATATATATATAATATATATATATTTATATATAAACCTCAATTGGGGTTTTTTAATTCGAGAACATTACTGTTTGCCTCCTTTGTGGAGTTAGAACTATCTTCCTCTGCCATTACGTTGGTGGCATGAGAGAGCGACGTAAAGTGGGAACGAGAACATCGCGGCTAGATTACCTGAGCACAGGTGTAAGGACCACCTGCTCCTTCTGCATCAACCCTGCGCTCTCTCTCTCTCACTGAGTAGTTCTCTCTCTCTCTCTCTCTCTCTCTCTCTCTCTGTGAGTCATGGTTTCTCTCTTTCACTCTCTCATGTAATAGTTTTTCTCTCTCTCCTAGGAGTTTTTTGTCTCTCTCACTCTGAGTATTGCTCTCTCTCTCTCTCTCTCTCTCTGTCTCTCTAAGTAGTGGTCTCTCTCTCTCTCTCTCTCTCTCTCTGAGTAGTGGACTCTCTCTCTCTCTCTGAGTAGTAGTTTTTTCTCTATCTTTCTCTCTGAGTAGTGGCCCCTCTCTCTCTCTCTCTGAGTAGAAGTTGTAGTTTCTCTCTCTCTCTCTCTCACACACACAAACACACACACACACATACACACAAATAACCACAACGTCACCTCTTGCTCACTTGCAAATTACAATTGTAGCCTTGAGTGATTTGTTCCTGTATTTTTTTTATTTTTTTTTTTTTTTACGTAATTTTCTCCAGGATAATATCCTTCATTATCCGTCTCAATCTTTTGGTTGTTCCCATCATCTTGAGTTGGTTGGGACGAGTTCAGCAGTTTAAACCAGGCCTCACTGAACGCCTCATCAATATGACTAGGCCTACTTTGCATACACCCAACTTCATCTAAACCAATCAATTAACGAAGGAGAGTCCTAAGGATATTTCAAAATAAAACAAGAAAAATAAAAAAGTGGTAATCAACGAGCACCCAATCCAGTTTGGGAAAAGTCATGCTGACCGACATTTTCCTCATCTAACGGAGGAAAACCCTACGGTAATTCATCTCCTTATTTAACAGACTGTTCATTTAAAATCATGATACAGTTTTAAATAGATTCGTGATGTCATGCCATTGGGTAGATTACCTTACCGTAGCCTTGTAATGTAATTATAAAAGACTCGCGTTTTCCTACCATTTGCATAGATTACATTACTGTAACCTTGTAAAGTAATTGCAATACACTCGTGTTATCTCACCACTGCAAAGATTACATAACTGTAACCTTGTTATGTAAATATAATAGACTCGTGTTTTTCGACCATTTGCGTAATTACATCACTGTAACCTTGCAATGTAATTGTAACAGGCTCATTTTGTCATATTGTGTAGATTACATTACTGTAACCTTGTAATGTAATTATAATAGAACTCCACATTGTCCTATCCCTACTGCATAGATTACATTACGGTAACCTTGTAATGTAATTATAATAGACTTGTGTTGTCTTACCACTGCGTAGATTACATTGTAACCTTGTAATGTAATTATATTAGAACTCGCGTTCTCCTACCATTGCATAGACTACGTTACTGTAACCTTGTAATGTAATTATAATAGACTCGTGTTATTTCACCTCTGTGGGGATTACATTACAGTAACCTTGTAATATAATCATAATAGACTCGCGTTGTCCTACCATTGCATAGATTACATTACTGTAACCTTGAAATGTAATTATAATAGACTCGTGATCTCCTGCCAATGTGTAGATTACATTGTAACCTTGTGATGTTTAATTATAATAAATTCATTCTGTCATACCATTGTGTAGAATACATTACCGTAACCATGTAATGAAATTATAACACATTCGTGTTTGTCTTAACCTTGTGTAAATTACATTATTGTAACTTTGTGACATTGTTGCACCACTATGTAGATATAAGAAAGAGAATACGAACGTAGGTACAGTAAAAGAATAAAAAAACTTTGGTAATGCCTACATTGAACGACGTGAGTTGCACTGACAGCGATACCTTCCTATTTATATTATTCTTAGAAGCCGGGTTGTTGGATCTCAGCGGTATATTGCGAGTTTTTTTTTTTTTTTTTTTTTTTTGTAACAAAATATCATACTAATTCTTCAGCTGTGATGGATTCCAAGGACGGATTTTCCTTTATAATCCTTATGTTACTTTGTAAACTTATTTTCGTGTTCATATCAGCCTGCTTAGCAAGGACGAGAAGTCGAAAGGCCTCGAAGCGGTACTCCATTTGTTTCACTTTCCTTTGTGAATTTTATCTTTATATAATATGCATACACATATATATGTGTAAATGCGTATGAGTGCCTCTGTATAAATCATGGATGGCATCAGATATTATTAACCTATCGGTTCTAATAAGTATTTTTACGAATCCTCTGTCTGGCGTCAAAGAGGAGTTATAATGTAAACATTTTCTCAGTGACCTAATAAGTAACATGAAATTAGGTATGATCAAAACATCTAACTTGAGACGAGCCTGAAGTATAAGAGACTAGAAGGACAAGTTAACAATGAAATGACAAACACGGATTTTCGTCAATAATTTCTTCGTGGGCTCAGTAAGACTATGTATTAGTCGTCAGAAACGGTGGAAAATAAATGAATAGACAGATTTTAATCTACTTGGCTTTTTTCTCGTATTCTGTTCTGTGGAAATTTCCTTCGTAAGTCGAACCTCTTAGGGTTGTCCAGTATGCTTGCCTATATAAGTTAATAATAATAATAATAATAATAATAATAATAATAATAATAATAATAATAATAATAATAATAATAATAATAATAATAATAGCATGAGTCACTAAAATGATGAAGACATCCACAATGGTGAAAATGTAGATATATCTTAGAAATATGTAAACAAAGGATAGCTCTCGAGAACGTGTTCGTCTCTCCTCACTCTCTGAGAAGGAGAAACAAGAAGGTTCCCGAAAGTTCTCGTGTGTATATATTTTAAGGATGTATTTACAATTATACTATTGTGGATTTCTTCGCCAATAATACTAGTAATAACAATGTGTAAACTAATTGCTTTTATTTCTTCATGTAAGTGCCTAGGCCCAATCGAATAGCGTGAAGTTATGAACCGAATCTAAATCCCTTCCACCACACTGAAGGATTTGTCGCATCAGGTGACTATCGAACTCGACCATCATTTGTCACCCTTTCCTGCGGCCAATTACACACTTCCCGATATGCAAATGCTACGCTCGGAACCACCGTAAATCTGAGAGTAATGTGCTTAGATATATATACCAGGTGGTTATTTACAGCCATCGAAACAGCCACGACTAAATGGAATGCGGGAATGGTTTTTCTTCTTCAGCCCCATTGTCCATTGAGACGCTCGGCACCCCAAGCCGATATTACCACAGATCACCTTTTTTTTTATTGCCACACAAATGGAGGTTTGTCACGTCAGTTGAAAATGGCATAGAATATCATGGTGTTTTTTATTCTTCTTCAGAATTGAATAGATTTATCCTGATGGGATTTATACATGGTTCGCTCCTCGTGTCGAGATTTTGAAATGTGAAGTATATCGCTGATAAGAGAACATGAAGAATTTTACATAGCTAATCTTATTTTCACTTTTGTGTGTGACATTTCAAAGCTAGGGGTAATGAAGTCTTTCAACCGAATAGAATGTTATTATGAATTTCGGCCAAACTTGTCGTCCAAAACCATCTGTTATTATATATAATATATATATAATATATATATATATATATATATATATTATATATATATATGTATATATATATAATATATATATATATTATATATATATATATGTGCGTGTGTGTGTGTGTGTGTGTGTGTGTTAGGCCTAAATGTCATACCTGTGGTACGAGTACACTAGTACAACAACATAACAATAAGAAGATTAGCATGAGAGATCTCTCAACTACATAAATAAAAAAAAATTCAGATGCTAATCTAGCTTCGCAATAGTCGAGAATGTTCCATGATTTCAGCCGCCATTCCAAAATTAGGCACATCTTGAACAGTAACCCTTACTATAGTAGATTCACATTGCCCGTGCATCTGATGTCTAGACCAGTCTCTTACGACGCTCCTGATTGGCTGTTGATAAGCCAATCACGGGGCTGGAAACTCTCAGTCTCTCGAGAGAGTTCACATAGGTAGGATGTATGTTCCACCTCTTTTCAGGGATACTTGTGAAAGACTTATCCCTCAAGAGAGGTGGAACATAGATCCTATCCATGTGAACTCTTGAGAGAGACAGAGAGTTTCCAGCCCTGTGATTGGCTTATCAACAGGCAATCAGGAGTGTCATAAGAGACTGGCCTAGGCATCAGATGCACGGATGATGGGAATTTACTATAAACACTGACACCAGTCATCTGACGCACGTCACTTTTTTTTCCTCAATTTTTCAAATTTCTTTAAAGTCTAAATAAATCATATTAATATATATATATATATATATATATATATATATATATATATATATATATCAGCTTAGCACTGATTCGAACGTCATCGTACAATGAAAACATACAATTAATCTTTGTTTAGTTCACTGTTATGCAAATTAAATTGATTGTAATTTTAGCCGAGATAATTTTATTCGGAAAAACACCCGAAAATGAACAATTCTAACCATTTTAGTGACCTCGTGACCTGAAAACTAGGTCAGTATATCACATTCGCTGTAAGTAATCAGATCATTTGGGACCCCATGTCAAGTTTCATAATAATAATTTATACTAATAATAAAATCCGAGTGGATATTCTTTGTTTGTCCACCCCGGATGGGGGCAGGGAGTAGGTAGGGGATCAGGGAGGCATGACACATCCATCCTCTCCCTGCAAACCTGTTTGTCCACCCTGGATGGGCGCGGGGTCGGTAGGGCTCCGAGAGGGTAGGAGAGACATGACGGGGCAGTGCCAGGTTCCAGCACAGCATATCGTGCATCATCAAGCTAATAATAATAATAATAATAATAATAATAATCAATCATCATCATCATCACATCATCATCATCATCATCATCATATTTGAGCATCTTACATTATCAAACGTAATTTCGATTTTAAGTTTCTTCAGCAATTTGGTCAAAACATTTAAATCAATTTTTTTTAGCACCTTAATGAAAGCAACATTATTTAAGTCTATATCATTCTTAATATCAATCAATAATTTTACGAACTTTAGTCATTAGGAAAGTTTTCTCTTTGAACGTGATATTATTATTATTATTATTATTATTATTATTATTATAAAAGGTTGCCATAAGACAGCACGCACAAGATAGGACTAAAAGCTGACAAGATTTGCTTAATTATAATAACTGACAGTCCCTATATATAAATATATAATATATATATATATATATATATATAATATATATAGATATATTTATATATATATATATATATATATATATATATATATATAATATATATCTATATATATATATATCATGAGATTACATATAATATATATATATATATAATATAATATATACATATATATATATATATATATTATATATAGATATTTATATTAATAAAAAAACACACTGGGCAACCAGTATAAATAATCAATTAAGTACCCTGTTTATCATAAATCATCAAATTAAGATAAAATAATTGAGTAGAAAATGTATACATTAATTGTTCAGAACATCATAAAAAATAGCAAGACTTTGTATAGCCATGGTGCTCTAGCCTATGCAAATTAATTTGTCCACCATGAATGTTCATTAACAATCAAAATAGCTACAGTTGCAGATTGTCATTACTAATCCGAAGAAAGTATATATATATATATATATATATATATATATATATATATATATATATATATTAAAAAATGGAACGCTTTAGGAGGCAGAACGAAATGGAATATTTTTAACGTCATTTTCAAGCATGGAATATTCCTTCTGTGGTGAAACGTTTCGGCGTAGTATTCTCGTTATCCTGTATTGCAACGGAAGCAGTAACTAGCCCGGGAATTTCCCTTTGCAATTCGAGTTAAATTACGTGACATTCCCGTCGGGTTTAAGCGTTAAATGACGGATGGTGGTGCAATAAAGTCTACGACACGAAAGACTAAAGATTCAGTGAACAAAGGTTGGTTATCTTGCTAATTCATAACACCTTATCATAAGTCACTTCATGTTTCTGATTAGAACGGTTTTCTTACATACGATTTGCCTATGAAAAGAAAATAGTGTTGCAATACTCATGAGAAAAGCATCAGTTTAAAATCTCACGAGGACTATAGCAGCGGCCTGATCCTCGGAATATCGGAAACGTTACGTCAGGCGACCGTGTCCTCCGTGTTTTTTTTTTTTAGGGGGGGCTAGTGGGTAATGGCCTAATCGGTGACTGGGGGTTGTCAATGAGTGGGCGTCCCCGGCGGCCCGATGCCCCATCCACCAGTATAAGGGCAGGTGACAGACTACGCTGCCCCAGATAGACGGTCTGACTAGTCTCCAGTTGCCATAACAACTTCTGCCGTAACCTTGAAGGTCAGTGTTCCCAAGGTCCCAGGCAAGTTGTTCATTTCGATTTTCGACTGCATTCAGTTTGGGCGTTGTGACAGAGAGAGCCAAAGGTAACTTGATAAAGTCCGTGTTGTTAGTAGTTATCATTCATTGTCATTTATGTTGGTGAGTAATTAGTGGCAGGCTTTTGTTAGACATGATTACGGTATATACTTGAGGAATGTGCCGAAGGGGGAAGAAGACTGACGCTTACCTGCTCAGTTCTCTGGCCATAGAATCTGGTTTGAACTTTGACATTGTTGTAACGGGTTAAACTTTATATATTAGGGCCGTATTTTCATTCGATTTAAGCCTAATAAAAGAAACTTACTTGTTCTACATTTACCATTGACGTAGAAACAGTTGCATTATGGACAGTTAACTGACTGCGACAGGAAGAATCATTAATCTTTATTGAAGAATCGCCATAGATGTTTTGCTTCGGTTAGGACAGACTTGATAACTCAGTAACTTAAAGTTTGTTCAGTCCATTTATGCATCTCATTAAAAAGATTAACTGCGTGTCAGTGCCTACCGTATCATGAAATGAAAAACAGGTTGTGTGTAAATGTAAAGTTTAGTTTTCATTACCTAGAAAATTAGCGTAAGGTATGTCCCGTGCTGCCTTCTATCCACCCTTACTTTGTGGTGGAATGCATTCATGGTCTTTAGATTGCTTTTATTTTAGTCCTGATTGTATTGCTTCTAGATGATGAAATTCATAAAACATAGCCAATCATCAAGTTGCCTTTTCAGCACCAAACCAAAAGCGAAGTAGGAACCTTGCCAGTCATTTTACTAAATTCTGAGTAAAATGTTCAGAAATGGAAACCATAAGACGAGGGTTCTAAATGGGTTTGCCCCTTCCTGGGTATGGTAATTGATTTAAAGTTTGGTCAGATGACCTGGTACTACTGGAACAGTGTTATACTAATAAGTATACCCTTTCAGCTTGCCTCGTCTGTTTACAGAAGTTCTCGATTTATTAGTCGTGCTTAGAATGGTTTTCTCCCTTTTGAGAAATATGTTTTTGTGGAGCTCTCAGATTGAATGCTACGTAAAGGTTGCCTAACCTGGCGATTATATAGAATTACTGTTAGCTGTGGGATATCTTGAATGTTCAAACTTTAGACTACACTGTAAAGTGCTGCTTACTTATCCTGAGGTCAGAATCCAGAAATATCTGAGGAGTTGCTGTAAGACAAGTTAAGATTGAGAAATTACGCAAGCACACGCATCCCCCTCAGTTTTTGTAGACATTGTGTATATTGTGATCATGAAAGGATCTGTGAAAGATTTTGTTCATTTTGTCATGTGCTTCATTCTGTAGTTGGATATAACTGTATTGGTATTTTATATTGAATACTACAGCAAGAAATAATGTTGACAATCATAGTGATTAGTAACCCCATGGATTATTCAAATAAATGTGAAAAGAAAACATTTACTCTACTATTTATCAGTCTGTAAGCCATTGGTTGCTAAACACCTGATTCAACTTAAATACTGTATCTGCTCTTCTCAAAAAGGAATGTGCAAAATTATTATTTTTTTTCCTTTCTTTACACAGAATAGTATAGTAGTGTTTTCTGTCAAACTATGTAGAATACATGCACCATGTTTAAAGTGAAATAAGTAAATTAGGCCACTAACATTAAAAAATTTAGGTTATATATAATAGAAAATTTGGATTACAGCCATAAAATTTACAAAAATAATAATGGCATGCTCAGTGTAAAAGTTCTGTAATACCATAATCTTTTTATTATGAAGTTAATTCAATGCTTACATGCCCCTTAAACTGAATTATTTTTTTATATGTTTGATACCCCTTTTGCTTGCAGAAATTTGCTAAAATTTCAAACCGCCATCAGAATTTATTTCTTATAATATTCTTGAGGTCTGGTAGGTTGCTTACTGCAGGGCCATATGTATTTCATACAGATACAGCATATTTGGAGATTTCCATGTACGTACTGTACTGCATATTATATTGAATAAATCAGTCAAGATTCATGACTAAACTGACATACTTAAGAGGTCAGTCCCAAATTTTGGAGAGGGTGCAATGTTTTCTTGGTTCAAGCCTGTTCATTCCCCTAATGTCCTAACACATATGTAGTATATTGACAAGTGATTATGTAGGTCTTGCAACTGTTTTTCTTACCCTGTTTTGCTTCTGTCCACAGGATACCATCTGTCTTTCAAGTTACTGATGGATTTCAGTGAGGTTTGATTCAACTTTGAGATGGTTGCACACTATAGAGTAATAAATATTTTATGAATTTCATCTAATTTTTAAAGCAGCCTAAATTGTAGATGGAAAGAATTCTTCGGATTTCAAGATGGATGTAGATCCATAGATTTTTAATTAAGATAGTATGTAAATTACCTGGATCTGTTCTGCAATTTGAATAATACAATATAATTGTCTGATATATCATATTCTTGAGAACGGTAATTTAAATTACTATGATAAATTCCTTTGTCAGTGGCAGGAGTGTGTGCTTTGTGTTAAATAGAACTTGTTGCAGTCAACACATATTTCCCCAACTGTAAATAGTTATTTAGACTGGATTTGTTAAGGAAGCTGTAATGTAGTGGGTATATCTCTTGTTCATCTTCTATCCTTTCACTAATTTTCTTCTGAACCTCTCAATTGTTAAAATGGGGGCTTTAAAACTGTGGCTAATCATTAGTATTACTCTATACTGCCATTTATGACTTTCTGTTAATCCATTGATGGAATCATTTTACTTGCACAAATGAAACTCTGTAATGTATATGTTATGCATGACTTGCATTTATCCAGGCATACTTATTTTCAAAGCCTTCAGCCTTATCAGAATATTCAAAAGGACATCAGTCATCTGTTTTGTACAGCAACAAAGACTCATTGTTATTGGATGAGGCTGATAAGGAGGCCTTATCACCTCAGTATAGTTCAGGAGACAAAAGCATAAACTTTATCAGCATTCAGTTATAAATGTTGGATCAAGTGTAGATTAATGTCACATGCATAAATTTTGTTTTATCCATTTGATTTTATTCACAGGTAAAATATATTCTTATACAGGGTGCGGCACCATAACTTCCTTTTTCCAAAAGGCAATAAAACAAGATGTATAAATCAGAAAGGTTTTAATTTTGTTTCATAATGATAGTACATATTTAAAGTTTTGTTTCACACAGTTTTGAAAATCATATCAGGTAAGTGACGTCCCCCATTGTCCATACACTGCATAAACCAATTTCTGGTGTTTGCCATGACCCTCACCAGCATATCAGCGGGTATATTAGCAATTTCTTCTCGGATGTTGACCTTCAAGGCTGGTAGGCTTCTCGGGCGGTTGACATAAACACGGGATTTCAAATATCCCCACAAATAAAAATCACAAGGGGACAAATCGGGGGAACGGGCTGGCCACTCCAAATCGCCCCTTATTGAAACGAGGCGGTCCGGAAAGTGTTCCCTCAAAACAGCCATCGATGCCCTTGAAGTGTGAGCCGTTGCTCCGTCCTGTTGAAACCAAATATCCCCTAGGTCCAATTCTTCAATTCGCGGAAAAAAAAATTCCTCCAACATGTTTACATACCGGTCTGAATTCACTGTCCCTGTGACCTCATTTTCTTCCAAAAACCAAGGACCAACAATTCCAGTGGAGGAAACTGCACCCCACACCGTGACTTTAGGTGAATGCAAAGGCCTTTCATGCAATTCACGGGGATTGGTGTCAGGCCAGTAGCGCATGTTTTGTTTGTTGACGCATCCAGTCAAATGAAAATGTGCTTCATCACTAAAGTAAACAATAGCGTCTTCAGAAACGTTTTCGAGAAGTGCCTCACATGCGTTCCTTCGTGAAGTGAAATCACATACGGAGAGTTCCTGCACAATCGCCATCTTGTAAGGATGGTAATGAAGGTCATAGTGAAGCATTCACCTCACTGAACGATCGGAAAGTGCCAGGGCAGAGGCATGTTTGCGCGCAGAATGTCGTGGGGATTGCTAGATTGAAGATCTCACTGCCTCAATGTTCTCAGGTGTTCTGATGGGCCGAGGTACTCCAGTTTTTCGTCGTGTCGTACTCCCAGTTTGCTTGAATGTAGTGACCCATGTAACAATTGATTTCCGGTCTGGAACAGGGCCTCTCGGGGCTACATTGAAACGATTTCAAAAGGCGCGCTGGGTTGCAATCACAGACTGTCGATTCAAAAAGTAGGCTTTGACGGCAAACACACGCTCCTCACTACTCCAACGCATGATAGTGACTGACTGTATTTCCAAGAAAACTTTCAGAATGGCCCTGACAAATGAAACCACACCCACCCCACTACTACTTCTACAGCCAGATTGCCAAGCATTATAAAAAAGGAAGTTATGTTGCTGCACCCTGTAGAAAGAGCAAAAAAGGCTGTTAACTCCCATAGTTAAGTTCCACAGTAGGGAAAGGCCTTTATTGAAACAGGAAGAGGTTAATGGAGAGGAAAATTCAGTTTTAACATTAAATACTATAGCTATGAGTAACCTAACTACAGTGTACTTAAATTATAAAACATAATACACTAAACCCATGACTGCACTGTATATATATGTATTTAACAAGAAATCAAAATAGCAGCAGTATCACATGGCTGAATACTTAAAACTTACAACATAATGAATTGGAACCATATGCTATGTGACTGATGAGAAATACAAACAAATACTGTGCAATTGAATACTATATGAAATTTATCACAGATGGAATTACCCTCAAGTACAAGATTTCAAATCCATGACAGGAAGTATATGATATAGAGACTGTGGGACAGTCCTACATTTAGTATCCTAAACTTTTTGATTAAGTAAAGTTTTTCAATGTCATTTTATGAAAAGTATTTGGGATTTTTTTTTCAGGAAGAATGGCTGAACAACAGCAAATTTCACGATTAATGACTGAAGAAATAGTTCCTGATGTAGTTGATGAGCTTCCTTCTAATTGTGTTAAGGTTGGTCTCTGATGAGATGACACTTTTGACAAAAAAAGAATTTTATTGAAAGTGAAGTCACCAAATGCTATGATTCATGCTGGATCTCTGTGCATTTTACTTAATTATAATAGAAGTTTCCTAACTTTTTTTCTGAAAAGGTTTAACTACCAATAATACAATTATTTCTGGTGACAGCTCCAGTATAGGGTTACAGTATTGGCTGTGGTTATCGGTTGTGGGATGTCTTTAATATTCAAGCAAATGCATTACTTAAATGGTGTTTGTTGTTTATTAGATTTTGCTTATTATCAGAAAGTGGAAGCATATGATAAGTTGAGGGGCTACAATTTAATTTTCAAATGGGTATACTCCTTTCAAATACAGTACATGCACAAAAATAAATATCCTTGAGTAGTTCCTGATGCTGACTTGCAGTTGGAAAAGATTGCCATGAGTATTTGCCTACATTTGGATATTTGTTATGCTTGACCTACCATGTTTTTTACACTTATTCAATATAACATTTTTGTCTGGGAAATGCAACTATTTTGAATAGATATCCTAGTGAAAATAATCATCATAATGTCAATGATAGTAACATACAAATAAGTTGGGGTCTGATTAGCTGAGTTTCTAACAAGTTTAAGGGTAGTAAATTGGACCGTTTGGATGACCAAGATCTACAAATAGCAACATAGAAGGAAGGATGCTGAGAACCTCTTAACTACCCATTAAATTGAGCCTTTTCAACTTTTATTTCTCAAGGCACTTGTGGCAAGAAAAGTAAGAAATCATGTAATTTACTTAACATATTTTAGCATATTAAAATGTTATATATTATCACCTTAGGATAAGTTTAAGGCGTATCCTTTTGTTTACAGGTGAAGTATGGCAGCCGTGAAGTGTCTTGTGGAAATGTTATGACTCCTACCCAGGTTTTTGAAGAGCCTACTGAAATATGTTGGCCAGCAGACACTAGCAACCTTTACACATTATGCATGACAGGTACATACTTTACCTACTGCTGTAAATTTATGTGCATATTAATGTTTTGTGGTAAAGGGTAATAGTACATTACCAAGCCATTTCAAAATGCCAAATAATTAATGATATTAGTTGTTAAAAATAGTAACAGACAAGTAAGAAAGTAGATAATGGAGTACTGATATAAGTGATTACAATATTCAACCATTTATATGTATTGTAATCTTGTTCAATTATTTTCCCTCATGCACTGCATGACAGAAATAAGTGAATAAAAAAATAAAAGCACAAAGTTGTAAGCATGGGAAAAATTAACAGAAAGAACAAAAAGAAAGATGAAATTCAACTGAATGCTTAAGGGAGAATAAGAATTTTGGTGCAAATTCTCAATTTGTTTTTTCTTTGTAACAAACCACCTGAAATACAATTCGTAACTTTGATTTTGAAGTCAAAAGTTACAGAGTTTAATTGAAGATTTTTTGAATGGCTAAAATTTGTAATACGTACTTCAAGAGATTTTTGTTGTGTATCGCAAACACTTTCAATTTTGTCAACTAACAGGCATCGCCATTCGTAATGTTTTAACGTCAGATTTTCCCATTGGGGAGGTAAGTGCTAAATGGATTCTCTCCTCAGAAATCTCAGTCTAATTTCCAGCCTTGTGACACCAGGCCCCTCAGCAGCTTCCTTGTTTGATATGATGAAATACAGTTTGTAAAACATCTGAAAATTCTAGAGTTAGCTGCTGTATTTAGCATATTTGAAGTTTGAAGCACAAATACAGGCAGTCCCCATTTTATGGACGGGGCTCTGTTCCCTGTGGTGCCGTAACCCAAAAAATGGCGTAAACTGGCATATCATAATTAGAATAAAATGGATATTATGGCACTTAAACATGTTACAGTGCCATGAGCCAAGCTCAGTATAAAGTTGGAACACCGTAACCCAGGGACTGCCTGTAGCATTAATACTTTGTACAAATACAACTGTTAATATTTCTTATTATTCTTATTGACAACAAAGGAACAATACCAGTTGCTTCATCCAAGTATCTGATTTCAGATCCTGATGCCCCAAGTCGACAGAATCCTATAATGAGAGAGTTTCTTCACTGGCTAGTTGTCAATATACCTGGATGTGAACTTTCAAAAGGGGAGACACTTGCACAGTTTGTTGGCTCTGGACCCCCTAAAGGAACTGGTAAGAGATAGATTATTTTCATTCAACAACTATATTGATAAGAGTAGCTTAAGTTGTCAAATGGTGTTTAGCAGCATGTAGAATGAGCTGCCCTAACTTCATTGTTTTCTGTCTTCTGTGCACTAGGAGCTGGGATCACACACTAAGCACTCCATGGTTAAACAATGCAATTATGTTTGTTGTTGATCTTAAGTAAGGTCAAACCAATGCCTGTTTGCAAGTGCTTCAATTAATAATCATTAGTTGAAGCAGGACAATCAGGTACTGGAGTTTTAGCATAGTAGTGCAAGTCTTATTTGTTGTACTTACAGGCCTCCAGTGACATTGCTTTTTGCTTTCCATCCAATTTCTTTCTTTTACTGTTAGATGTCTAATATCTTCAACTTTATCTCCGCTTGTTTTATCTTTTAAGAAATAAGCTGTCTGGCTGCTTATGCAGGGTACATCAACAAAGGGAAGTACTATGGTAGACTTGTGGATTATACTCTGTAAAAGTGACCAGCGTTTTATTAAACATTTTTTCTTTTTCTGTCTAATTTAGAGCCGTACAAAATAGCCTAGATTTATTGGAGAAGACATCAGTATGCAGTATTTTGATAGAAGAAGCCAGTCCTTTCTGGATTTCAATTCTGAATATATACTTAAAGTCACAAAACATAAGAGTCATGAATGCTTTTGTTATAGTACAATTTAGCCAAGTTAAATTTTTACAATGAGTTGAACTGCAAATTCTCATTTGTAAGTTTTTAAATTCACAATGTGTCATTTCTAACAGGTCTCCACAGATATGTGTATCTGGCATATCAGCAGCCAGGGAAAATAAGCTGTGATGAACCAAAAATGCCAAACAACTCAGGTAAGCCTTTGATTTTATTATTGTTTTTGAAAACTTGAGAACAGTATTAAAGGTGATCCTCAAAAATGAATAAATTCATACAAGCTGCAAACTAAGCAAGTTACAAAGAAAATTAATGAAAAGGATTTTTATTCACATCCCGTTAATTTAATACGATAATAGTGAAAGCAACAGAGGTATTTAAGCAAAAATATGTATGTACTACAAATGAGGGACAAAGGAAACAATGAGATTAAAAGAGTATTCTAATAATGGTATACAAAATAATTGTGGGGAAGAGGGAAAGACTGCATATCTTTGTGACATAATACTGCATGCCTGAGAACAGGTATTATGCAAGAAAGGACACTCATCATAAAAGAGCTCAAGTCATAATAAAATCCTCTAATTTTTTCATTCCTACCAAGATCAAGAGTATTTTGTTAGCCCAAACCTAAATCAAGTTTGGTGTCAGACTGCAGCCATTTATGTCACTATTCTGATCATAAGTTGAAATGTATACATAAATACTTCACAACTGTATGTTATGGCCTTACAGAAAATTTGGAAGTCAGAACTTACAAAGTATACATACATGATATTGTTAAGATACAATAAAGTTTGTTCATACTTACCTGGCAGATATATATATAGCTGTATTCTCTGAAGTCCGACAGAATTTCTAAAACTTACGACACACGTAGTGGGAGTAGGGTGGTTAGTACCCATTCCCGCCGCTGGGAGGCGGGTAGCAGGAACCATTCCCATTTTCTATCAGATTTCTATCTCCACTGTCTCCTGAGGGGAGGTGGGTGGGTACTTAAAATATATATATCTGCCAGGTAAGTATGAACAAACTTTATTGTATCTTAACAATATCATTTTGTTCATGAAACTTACCTGTCAGATATATATATAGCTGAATCCCACCTTTGGCGGTGGGAGAGACAGAAAAGGATTTTAGGAAACATATAAATGTAGATGATTGACATCTTGGTTCCTTACCTGTTAGCATAGCTGACTTCGTGATTACTGTCACCCAAGCCTGCTTCTGCTTCACTAGAGTTATCAACAAGGTAGTGACCTGTATAGTTGGTGCACTCTAGATGATCTGTCAACGGGGACGGGACCACAATGTGACTAGACCATGACCATACTTCTGAGTGCAACGAGGCAAAACCACCACCTAAGTTAGCCTAACAAAATACTCCCATATACCAAAGGCTAAAGGAAGGGACGACCGCATTCGGCGGCCGACCCTACAACCATAAACATTACAAATATTAAAACTCACCTACCCCTTTTCTATGGGAAAGGATGAGCGCTACCTCCTGCCCCCAAAATAGTGTCTGCGGCGACGTATGGTCCAAGAGAGTAACAGTTTTCATATGTCGTTCTCACCTCCCGTAGGTAGTGCGAGGCGAACACTGAGTTACTCCTCCAAAAGGTGGCACTTAAAATGTCTTTAAGGGCCATGTTTTTCTGAAAGGCTATCGAGATCGAAATAGCCCTTACCTCGTGCGCGTTAACTTTTAACAGCCTAAAGTCACTGTCTTTGCAAGAAGAGTGCGCCTCCTTTATGGTGTCTCTTAAAAAGAATGCCAGTGCATTCTTGGACATGGGCATATTTGGTCTCTTGACCGAATACCATAAGTTCTCCGCAGAACCTCTACAATCCTTTGTTCTACGAAGATACTCTCTAAGAGCCCTAACAGGACACAGGACTCTTTCTGGCTCTTGACCAATGATCTCTGCCATACCCTTGATCTCGAACATTTTAGGCCAAGGATTGGAAGGGTTTTCGTTCTTAGCCAGAAAAGACATACCCAAAGAGCAGACCGCATTATGCCCTTTGAAGCCGACGTGTTTACTAATAGCCTGTATTTCGCTAACTCTCTTCGCCATCGCCAGAGCAGTTAGGAATACAGTTTTCTTCGTCAAATCTCGCAAAGAAGTAGAGCAAAGAGGTTCAAAGCGACTTGACATTAAAAACTTGAGGACCACATGCAGGTTCCACGAAGGTGACTTTGGTAGTGGCACCTTGGTAGTCTCGAAAGATCTCAATAGATCATGGAGATCTTTGTTATTAGCGAGGTCAAGACCTCTATGGCAAAAAACTACAGATAAGAAGCTTCTGTAGCCTTTAATGGTTGACACTGCAAGCTTCAGATCTTGTTTAAGATAAAGTAGGAAGTCGGTGATCTGGCTCACAGAGGTAGTGGTAGAGGAAACTCCTTTCTTCCTACACCAGCTTCTAAAAGCTGCCCACTTCAATTGGTAAACCGCGATTGATGAAGGCCTCCTCGCGGTGGCGATAGCTTTAGCCACAGGTTTCGAAAAACCTCTCGCTCTGGCCAACTTCTGGATAGTCTGAACGCAGTCAGACTCAGAGCGGAGAGGTTTTTGTGGTACCTCTCGAAGTGGGGCTGTTTGAGATCTCGGAAAATCCACCAGGTAGGACAACACCTCTGTGAACCAGTTCGCTGCGGGCCAAAAGGGGGCGATTAACGTCAACCTCGTCCCCTCCGATGCTGAGAACTTTCTCATCACTTCCCCCAGAATCTTGAAGGGGGGAAATGCGTAGAGATCTAGGCCCGTCCAATCCCATAAAAGGGCGTCTACTGTTACTGCCCCCGGATCGAGAACCGGTACAAGAAACAATCTGTTGTAAAATCCTGGCGTTGCCAGGTCTAAAACCTGTTCCACTGCTCGCTTCTCGAGCATCTGCTCGAGCAGGTCGAAAAGTATCTTCCGCTTTTCTCGAGGATACGACGGTGGGGACAAGTCCCTGGAGTGGAAGTCAGCGGGGGGCAGGCTTTACGAAAGGGATCTTGTACCCCTTCTCTATGACGTTGAGAGACCAGGTGTCCGCCTCTCTTTCTCTCCAGGCCTCTCCAAACAACTGCAGCCTGGCTCCTACTGGCAACTGAAGGAAAGATCTCTCACTTCTTGCCCCTAGACTTAGCCGGGGCTCTACCTCTAGGAAGACTTCTTCCTCGGGGTGACGATCTAGCGGAAGTCCCTCCACGAAAGGGCTTCTGCTTTCTATTCGATTGGACTCCTGAAGACGTGGAAGGGCCAGCAGGACGTCTCGACGACTGAGCCAAAAGGTCTTGAGTGGCTTTTTCCTGAAGACTTACTGCCAGATCTTTCACCATAGCCTGGGGGAAGAGATGACTCGAAAAAGGCGCATACAAAAGTTCTGTCCTCTGTGAGGGAGAGACAGACTTAGCCGCAAAGTTGCAATAGAGCGATCTTTTCTTCAACATGCCTGCTGAAAAATGAGAGGCTAACTCCTCTGAGCCATCCCTGACGGCCTTGTCCATGCATGACAATACACTGGACAGCTCCCCCAAGCTGATCGAGTCTGGCTTACGAGACTGGTTGTCTAAAACTCCGAGACACCAGTCTAAGAAGTTAAAGACTTCCAAGGACCTAAACAGTCCCTTCAAAAGATGGTCAAGTTCGGAAGTCGTCCATGACACTTTAGCTGAGGCTAAAAGGGATCTCCTTGAGGCATCCACAACGCTGGCGAAATCTCCTTGCGCTGACGTAGGAACCTTCAATCCTAATTCTTCGCCGGTTTCATACCACATCCCTGCCTTACCGCTAAGTCTAGACGGAGGCAGGGCGAAAGTGGTCCTTCCCTTTGCTTTCCTAGACTCCATCCAGGTGTTAACCTTTCGGAAAGCTCTCTTGGTAGACAAAGACGTATTCATTTTCACAAAACCTGGAGTCTTGCTTGCTTTTGATGACGAAAACTGCGATGGAGGAGAAGGAGGGGCAGAAGGCAGGAAGGTATCCCCAAACGAATCACGAAGTAGCCGTGCCAAAACTTGGTAGTCTGACGAAGCCGACGTCGAAGGTTGTTCTTCGTCAACTTCCTCAGAAGAACCGCTTAGTTCCCCGACCCTTCTTCCCTTACCCGAGTTGAAACCCCCGATAAATGGAAGAGGCAAAAGTCCTTTCGCTCCAAGTCTCATGTCAGAACGATGACGAGAAGAAGAGGGTAGCAGACCCTTAACAGAATCCTTAACAGTCACAGGGTCAGGAATCACCACTTGAGGAGAACGTGAAGATGTAGGAAGACGTGAAGCGTCAGCAAAAGCCTCGGGAACAGCGTCCAAGTGATAGCGAACATCCACATTCGCGTCCAAAGTGTTCTTACGACTACGATTACTAGCGTCCATCGGAGCGTCCAACCTAGCGTCCTTCCGAGCGTCCAACGAAGCGTCCAAAGCAGCGCCCAGCGAAGCGTCAAACGAAGCGCCGAGCGGAGCGTCTCTTCTAACGTCCAGCGAAGCGTCCCTACGAACGTCCCGCGAAGAAACAGGGCCTGCTACCTGACGAGCGTCCCGTTGAGCATCGACACGCTCATGTCGAAGAGGAGCAGAACGTATTGAAGTTCGTCCGACCGGAACAACATCGTCGCCAGCAGAAACGTCGAAGTCGGAATGCCGAGCGTCTTCTCGACGAGAAGAGAGGGGAGCGTGATGAGACCTCTCTCTTTCAAGACGTCTACCGCCACCTCTAGACGAACACTGGGGAGCAGAACGAAGCCTAGAGGGCGAAATACCAGGAGACGAGGACGAAAGAGGAGCAGGTGGAGAAGACTGTCTTGTTCTCTTGATCGGAAGTCTGTCGTCTTTCTTGCGACGAGGAACCGTATCCTTCTGCCTTAAGTAGAAAGCGTCCAGTGTTGCCGTTGACATAGCAAGGATTATCTCAGTCTGAGAAGTCTCCTTACGAGGAGGGACGAGCTGTGCCTGTGAGAAGTAGGGGCGAGGGGACGCCTTCTTCCTTCTCCCAGGAACAGCCTTGGCTCTAGAGCGACTGGGGCGCTCAAAGGCGTCATCATCCAATGACGTCCTAGACTTCTTCTGGGGCGGAAAGGCTACGCTTTCCGGAGAAGAATGCCAATCAGACATAGCATGACGTGAAGCGTCTTGATCTTGAAGAGTCCTCTTCAAAGGTCACGAATCCGGACGAGATTCCCACCCCTTGCACGGGGAGGACGCGTCGGAAGACGAGAAACAATCTCTCAGGATGCGTGCTCGAGCACGCTCCTTAGCAGCCTGGGAAGCGTCCACAGGAACTGCTGAAGGGACGTCAGATCGGTGGGGGATCCCCGTAACCCTCCTTCGGCCTTCGACATGCCCTCTCCCTGAGTCCTGGGAGTCCGGCAGAGGTCCCAGCCTAGAGGCGCTATAGGGCCGATCTGACGGCCCCTCCACTTCACTAGGGGCACTATCACTGCACTTAGTTTGCCTGTTTTCAAGGGCAAGCACTTTAGATTCAAGCGTTTTCAATGAATCCAGAATAAGTGAAAGGGCATTACCCTCCGCAGACACCACTTGAGGGCCCGAAGGCAACACTACGGGGTTAGGAGACAAAATCTAAAGGAGGGTTAGAAGGGGTTACATTAAGACCCTGTCTGCTACCCGATTTACTCCTGGAGGAAAACCTCCTGATCCTGTCACGCTGTAATTTATTTATGTAGGATTCATACGTCTTCCATTGTACATCATCCAAACTTTCGCACTCATTACAGCGAAAATCATACTTACAAACTTGCCCCCTACAACCTTTACACAATGTGTGAGGATCAACCAAGGCTTTTGGTAGCCTCACCTTGCATTCATCTTTCAACACACCCTGGCGCTAGCCGAACTAGATCCAGACATATTTAAGGAAAAAAACCAAGCCAAATTCAAAACAATCCAAAGTCACGTATGCCAAGCTATCGATCCAAAAACAAAAAACCAAAAAGTCAAGAGGATGCTCAAGCCAATGAAAAGTTTTCCAAAATCCTGAGGCGGAGGTGTGTAAACAGTTGTTTACGACACCGGCGACAGAAGAAATCTGATAGAAAATGGGAATGGTTCCTGCTACCCGCCTCCCAGCGGCGGGAATGGGTACTAACCACCCTACTCCCACTACGTGTGTCGTAAGTTTTAGAAATTCTGTCGGACTTCAGAGAATACAGCTATATATATATCTGACAGGTAAGTTTCATGAACAAAATGATATTGTTATGTTACAATAAAGTTTCATACATACTTACCTGGCAGATATATACATAGCTAAGACTCCGTCGTCCCCGACAGAAATTCAAATTTCGCGCCACTCGCTACAGGTAGGTCAGGTGATCTACCGGCCTGCCCTGGGCGGCAGGACTAGGAACCATCCCCGTTTTCTATCATATTTTCTCTCTTCCACCTGTCTCCTGCGGGGAGGCTGGGTGGGGGCCTTTAATTGTATATTATCTGCCAGGTAAGTATGTATGAAACTTTATTGTAACATAACAATATCATTTTCATACAATCAACTTACCTGTCAGATATATACATAGCTGATTGGCACCTTTCGGTGGAGGGTAAGAGACAGCTACTATATGGAATAGACAGGTAAACAACATATGTTGTAGGTATAAATAAAACCTTGGTTCCTACCTGATAGGTGGTAGACTTCGTGGGTGTTTGCCCAGTAGTCTGCATCACCTCAAGAAACTTTAGCGAGATATATGATCTATGGCCAAGAGTTCTTGTGGGTCTGCCGATGGGGTCTTATCCGCTTACTCGGCAGAGCCTAAAAGGACTTTGTCAATGGGTGCTGATCCACTTATATGACAATACACCTTATGAAGGAGCACACAACCAATCCCGACCACCTGATCCTAACCATATGTTAGAACTAAGGATTGTTCCGAGTTATCCCCGAACTCGTCACAACAACCGTAACTCAAAACCACTACGCACACATACATAATTTCTAAAAAAAAATTATACTCATCTAATTAGATATGACAAGATTCTCTTACTGAACAACATAGACGGCCGCCCGTGCTAAACCAAGTCCTCCATTGTTCAAAGAGATTCCAGACCATATCTAAAAAGAAGAAAAGTATATACTTTTAAGGATTGGTGTCGGCTCCCGTACCCAGAATCGTATCCGCCGATACGAAAGGACCTAGAGAAAAACACTTCTCATATGTCACACGAACGTCTTTCAAGTAATGAGATGCAAATACTGAGTTGCATCTCCAAAATGTCGTATCTATGATGTTTTTAAGCGACATATTCTTCACTTCATGAGCTTTAACTCTCAACAGTTGTAACTGTTCGTCAGAACAGACCTTATGCGCGTCTGTAATGACGTTCCTCACAAAGAATGCCAGCGCATTCTTGGACATCAGTCTTGTGGGGTCTTTTACCGCGCACCAAAGACCTTGTCTAGAGCCTCCCATCTGATGCTTTCTCTGAATGTAAAACTTTAGAGCTCTTACAGGGCATAGAGATCTTTCTGCTTCTCTTCCTACGAGACTCGATATGGCCTTTGACTTCAAATGATTTAGGCCAGGGATTCGAGGGATTCTCATTCTTAGCTAAAAACAGTGTCTTAAACGAGCAAATAGCTGAGTCTCCCTGAAACCTACTTTATCTTGCAGAGCATGTAATTCACTAACTCTCTTTGCTGTAGCTAAAGATAGTAGGAATAGGCATTTTCTGGTGATGTCTCGAAACGAAGCCAGATGAGGAGGTTCGAATCTTTCAGATGAAAGAAACTTGAGGACCACGTCTAGGTTCCAGTTCGGAGGGACCGGTTTTCCTTCGACTTTGAAGTCTCAAATGACCTTATGAGATCGTGGAGATCTTTATTATCTGCCAGATCTAATCCTCTATTCCTGAAGACAGCCGAGAGCATACTTCTGTATCCCTTTATTGTGGATACAGCTAGATGAGATTGTTCTCTCAGGAATAGAAGGAAATCAGCAATTTCCGCTATAGAGGTAGTGGAGGAGGACAACTTCTTGGATCTACACCACCTTCTAAAAACCTCCCACTTCGATTGATATACTTTCGTAGTGGAGGTTCTGCGTGCTCTCGCGATCGCGCTTGCCACTTCGCTAGAAAACCCTCTCGCTCTGACAAGTCTTTCGATAGTCGAAAGGCAGTCAGAGCGAGAGCGGGAGGTTTTGATGTACCTCTTGAAGTGTGGTTGTCTGAGAAGATCCGTCCTTCTTGGTAGGGATCTTGGAAAGTCTACGATCCACTCTACCACCTCCGTGAACCAATCTTGGGTCGGCCAAAAGGGGGCTATTAATGTCATCCTCGTCTCCTTTGACGCCACAAACTTTTTCATTACTAATCCCAGGATTTTGAATGGAGGAAAAGCATATACGTCTACTCGAGACCAATCTAGCAGGAAGGCGTCTACCATAAGAGCTCTTGGATCTTCCGCGACCGAGCAAAAGACTGCCAGCCTTTTGGAAATGAATGTGGCGAAGAGATCCACATGAGGTGTCCCCCACAGCGACCAGAGATCTAGACACACTTCCTCGTGTAGGGTCCACTCTGTATGAAGGACCTGGTTCCTCCTGCTGAGTCTGTCCGCCCTCACATTCTTTACTCCCTGTACGAACCTTGTCAGAAGGGAGATGTTCCTGTGAGACGTCCAAAGCAAAAGGTCTCTCGTCAGTTCGTAAAGGAACGAGGAGTGAGTCCCTCCCTGTTTTCGAATGTAGGCAAGTGCGGTGGTATTGTCCACGTTTACTTGCACTACTTTGTTCGACACCAGAGGTTCTAGACTCTTCAAAGCCAGATGCACGGCGAAGAGCTCTTTGCAGTTTATGTGCCAAGTCACCTGTGGTGGTTCCCAGGTGCCTGACACCTCTTCCGAGCCTAATGTCGCTCCCCAACCTTTCTCCGACGCGTCGGAGTACAACACTAGGTCTGGGTTCTGTGTCCTTAGAGAGATCCCTTTGTTCTCTTCCAGAGGGGGCAACCACCATTCCAGGTGCGATCTTATCTCCACTGGAATGGGAAATACGTCCGAAAGTTGTCCAGTTTTCCAACTCCAAGACTTCTTGAGGAAGAATTGAAGCGGACGTAAATGAAGTCTTCCTAGTGGGAAGAACTGTTCGAGCGAGGAAAGGGTCCCTAGAAGGCTCAACCATTCCCTCGCCGACGTATGTTCCTTCCTTAAGAAGAGAGAGACTATCCGCAAACCTTTTGCGATTCTCTCTTGCGAAGGAAATACTCGAAAACCCCGAGAATCCATCCGAATCCCCAGATAGACTAAGTCCTGTCTGGGGGTCAGCTGAGACTTCTCGAGGTTCACGAGCAATCCCAACGCTTTGATCAAATCTAGAGTTAACTTTAGGTCCTCCAAGCACTGTCTCTCTGATCTGGCCCTGATGAGCCAGTCGTCCAGATACAGAGAGATATTTACTCCTTTGAGGTGAAGAAACCTCGCCACATTCTTCATCAGGCTTGTGAAGACCTGAGGAGCTGTGGACAGGCCGAAACACAAGGCTCTGAACTGAAAGATCCTTCCCCCCGTCACGAAACGGAGGTACTTCTTCGATGAAGGGTGGATCGGGACGTGAAAGTAGGCGTCCTGGATATCTAGAGACACCATCCAATCTCCTTGTCGTAATGACGCCAGGACTGAAGCAGAAGTCTCCATGGAGAACTTCTCCTTCCGAACAAATTTGTTCAGAGAGCTGACGTCCAGTACTGGTCTCCAGCCTCCCGAGGCTTTCGCAACCAGAAAAAGGCGATTGTAAAACCCGGGGAGTTTTGATCTAGTACTAGTTCTATCGCTCTCTTGTCCCGCCCGCATTTGTTCCACCATCGATCGAAGAGTATCCCTCAGCACAGGATCCTTGTACTTGGCTGTTAGTTCCCTTGGTATTGACGTTAGGGGAGGAGTGTTCAGGAAAGGGATACGATATCCCTTCCTTATTATAGCCAATGATGAAGCGCTCTGCGTTTTATAAGTGTCCAGGCCTCCACAAATCCCAGGAGCCTGGCACCTACTGGTGCTTGGAGGAGAGAAGCTTCATTTTCCCCTTTTTAACCCAAAGGGACGAAAGGCAGACCTACCTCTCTTCTCCGGAGCCTTCCTTCTTGCGGGAGGTCTGGAGGTCGGACCACCTCGAAAGGGCTGAACCGATGTACTCGGTCCTTTCTTGTCAGATGTAGAAGCAGGCTTCTTCTTCCTTGCTGACTGCGTCAGAAGATCCTGAGTCGCCTTCTCAGTTAATGAATGAGCAATGTCCTTCACCAACTGAGAAGGGAACAAAAAGTCAGACAAAGGCGAATACAGTAGCGCTGCCCTCTGAGCGTGGGAGACTGCCTTGGTTAAGAAGGCACCATATACCGTCCTCTTCTTTAGAAGACCTGCTCCAAACAAGGAGGAGATTTCAAAAGAGCCATCCTGTACCGCTTTGTCTATACAAGACAATATGCATAAAAGGGCTTCAGGTTCGATTCCTTCCGAATCATGGGCTTTCTTGGACATCACCCCAAGGGACCAATCTAAGAAGTTGAAAACTTCCAATACATGAAAGAGTCCCTTGAGGAGATGGTCCAGTTCAGAAATGCCCCACGTAATCCGTGCCGAGTTTGAGACCTTGTCGGCGTTGAAGGCGTCAACTAAGGTCGAAAAGTCAGCTTCTGACGTAGACGGGAGAGCAATACCCATATTCTCTCCCGTCTGATACCAAATGCCTCTTTACAGCTAGTCTCGCTGGAGGCATGCAGAAGACCGTTCTTACTAAGTCTTTCTTAGACTTCATCCACGAGTCTAAGGATTGTAGAGCCCTCTTCATTGAAATGGTGGGCTTCATTTTGAGAAAAGACGAAGGCTTCTTCGTCTTAGCACTCGAAAACAGAGAGCGCGGAGAAGGAGGAGCGGCAGGAGTCAATTCGTCTCCATACTCCTCAAGAAGCAAGGCAGTCAAAACCTTATAGTTCGACAGTCCTTCTCTTCCTTGATATTCATCATCCGAGTTTCCTTCCAACTCGGGATCTAAATGAGTCTCCGCTCCCCGCCCTTTCTGTACGTTCCTCCTCTGGAGGAGACAAATCTCCTAATAGGAGAGGGGCTAAGGGAATGATATTCTTTCCTCTTCCCCGCTTTAATAGCCTTGGAAGGCGCCAAAAGCTCAGGCTTCTCTTGATAAATAGAAGACGCTTCCCGCTTGGATGACGCTTCTCGTTCGCCAAGCGTCCTGGCTGACGTCTCCCGCTTACTTGGCTGCTGACGTCCGGATGACGCCTCGCGCCTGGAAGACGCTCCGCTCTCAAAAGGCGTCCTACTTGGCGCCAAAATATTGGTCGGAGCTTCACGTCTACCAACAGTTTTCAAAGACGCTTCATGTCTAAAAGACGTCTCACGTCTCTCTGGCGTTACGAAACTTTCGTAAGCAACCGCTCTCGCTCTCGAACCCAACCCGCTTCTGTAAGATGTTTAGAAGCTTCACGTCTGCATGACGCTTCTCGTTAGCAGGGGAGAGAGAACGAGACTTCTTGATTGGCAGCGCAACGTCCTTCCTACGAGGCGCTAAAACTCCCACTAGAGAGGTCAGTTGCTCTTGAACTGCCATAATAATTCTCCTTGAAGCTTCTCCCACGTCAACTGCATGACGCCTTTCGTCATCACTCGGGGGAGAAGTAGGAAAGGGTACTTCTGCGTACTCGTCGTGGGTGACGCTGACGCCACCTTCGCCTTCTTAATAGAAGAGGGAGCGTCATCTGAGAAACGCTCTGGGCTCGAATCAATTTCGGGTTCTTTCATATGACGCTTCAGAGGTCTCGATAAATTCGACTCCTTCCACCCCCTCGTTTAGGTGAGGGAGAGGGAGAGGACGAGAAAACACTCACGAAGGACGCTTTTCTAGAGCGCCCTTGAGCAGCCTGCCACGAAACAAGAGCTAGCTGAAGGGACGTTTGACCGTTGGGGATTCCCCACGACCTCCTTAAGGCTTTCGACTTTCCTTCTCCTCTGGGCATGGGAGCTTGGAAGAGGTCTAGGCCTGGGAGCGTCGCAGGACGATCAAAGCGCCACAACACTGGGAGAACTCACTTCACTGTAATGCTCACTTTCACTAGCCTTACCTTGTAAGTCCGCCATCTTGGACTTCATGTCTCTAATCGTAGCTTTCAGATTGGCGATTTCCGAGGCCGATTCCGAAAGTACACTTTGTGAATGAGATACATAGGGAGAATCTAAATCAGTAGGATTAGAATTATCAGTAAAGGCTCAATAGGCCTTGAACTCACACCTTTCAGACGTCTAACCCTATCCCTCTCTAACTTCTTCAAATAAGAAGTCAAAGTCTTCCACTCTTCTGCATTTAATCCCTCGCATTCATTACAAGTATTATTAGCAGAACACTGAAACCCCCTACATTTACGGCATACAGTGTGAGGATCAACCGAAGCTTTCGGTATCCTCACCCTGCAGCCTACATTCACACACATTCTCACACTCACATTTGAATCAGACATACTGAGAAAAATCCAAAAAGCAATTCCAAAAACAGTCCACAGTAGCGAATGCCAAAAACACGATCCAGATACGTCACCAAAAGCCGAGAGAAACGATGATCAAAGGATGAAATATGAATCTAAGTCAGGAGGTAATAGCAACAATGTTGATACCACCGGCGACAGAGAAAATATGATAGAAAACGGGGATGGTTCCTAGTCCTGCCGCCCAGGGCAGGCCGTAGATCACCTGACCTACCTGTAGCGAGTGGCGCGAAATTTGAATTTCTGTCGGGGACGACGGAGTCTTAGCTATGTATATATCTGACAGGTAAGTTGATTGTATGAAAATATAAAATTAACTGATTTTTAAAAGTAATTTATACCTTTCATAGGTATGCAGACCAGAGTATCCTCAGTGCAAAACAGAATGGGCAAACTTTGTAACTGGTGATAATGGGGGGAGTCGATAAATACCCTTTACTCACCTTCTGCCACTAGCCACTTTTCCTTAGGCAATAGGAACAAAGTGAGGTGGTTGAATTGGGATTATGATAAAAGGTTCTGGTTTGTATATACTAAGGATAAATACAAATTAAAAAATTTATTTGTTTGTATAGAAATACTGCACAAACCATTGCCATTTATAGTAGACTCACTCCTTAGGGAATAGGTCGTCTCTGACAACCGACTGGCATTGAATCCTACCTGAAATGTCATTCTCCTGGCTGCACAAGTAGGCAAAGTATGCAATAACTCCTATAACCTCCTACTTGGCCTAGCATTTGGGATGACAGAGTGCTATGGTCCTGTGCATGAGTGAGACTGTGAACAACAGCAAGGAGAGTACTCACTCAAATAAGGAAATGCAATTCACAGTCATGAAATCCCCATTGTAATCCTCCAAAGAGAGCAGGTGGCAAATCTCCTTCACCTCTTGAGCACTGTCCCCCATAAAGGGGGAGTACAGCATTCTAAGGAGACAGCAGGATAGGAATGGAGGACGGAGAGAGGAAAGAACTAGGAGGATTCGTGAATCACTGGGGGGGGGGGGGGGGGGGGGGGGGGGTAGTCACTCCTTTATGAGACCAGTAAATGCCTCTTGTCCCTCTTCCTCATCCTACCGAACTCCTCTCACTGAGGAAAAGCCCAACCAGCACATTCCTTGCAGGGAGAAAAACAAAAAGAACATTACCTGCAGGATCAATTCCAGTGAGAGTCCACTCTTCACAGAGGCTGAAGGAAAAGTTGCTAGTGGTAGAAGGTGAGTGAGGGGTATTCTCTATTCATCCCCATAACCACCCGTTAATGACCTTGTTACCAAATACAATAACTGTTACAGCTTGTGTTGAGGATGCTCCTATAATATAAAAGGTGATAGTTTGTATTTTCATATTAAACAAGTTTTATCATGCTTTGTTTGTTTAGCAATCACCACCAAAGCTGTAATGGTACTCAGTAAAGGAAAGAAACTGCAGACAGGCTTTGCTGAGTAATCACATTAATGCAAACTGTGAATATTTATCCATTTTCTTACACAGTTTAACACCTTGAAAATTGCTCTTAAGTTTCCCAACTTGTATTAAGAGGAATTTAGAGTAACAATTTTTACTTTTGAAATGTGTTATATAATTTCACTGGTAACCCATTATCAGGAATACTGTGATATACTTCTGTCTTTATCAATAATAATGTGCTTAGAATATATCTTGCTTTATAGAAATAATTTTTTCCTTTGTACTTTTTAAATTTTGTTGTGTTAAGGCATACTAGGATAGCACTGGTTAATGTGCTTTGCTCAGCACATTGTAGTAGGTAACAAGTTCCCTAAAGCGTCTGTACACATCCCCCAGCTGCATTACTTACAGCCTTTTACTGTCTGCGTGATCACTTTGCTTGCCTCACCATCTTTAATATTACCTTGCTGCAAGTTTCATCACATTTCAGAACAAACCCTTCAGGCTTGCCGTGTGTATATTACTCAGTGGATCAATTAAACTGCTTCATACAAATAATCATCTCTCATATTTCAGGGATTCTTTAAAGTTCATATTATATGCTTGAGTACATTTTGGAGTTTAATATTTTCTAGGTATTCTAAGATGATAGAATAAAAAAAAAATTTTAAGGAGCAAATTATTTTTCCTTTCAGTTGAAAATAGGAGACAATTCAGCATAAGGAATTTTGCTGCCAAGTATAAGCTGAAACCTGTTGCCGGAAATTTCTACCAGGCTGAATATGATGAAACAACATTAAAAGTCCATCGCCAGCTTGGAGTCATTCCTAAGTGATTATTCTTGTAACCATTCATCAAAGCTTAAAAATACCTTTCAAGGGCATTACTGTACACTTCAGATATCTTAAAATTCTTTTATTTTGCTGATGTATACCTCAAATATAGTTTTACATTTGTTTATGAACATTTATTTCCTTTCATGTGAGAGGTACTTCCATCACTGCATGCCACTAACTACTGATAAATATCAGGTCACATGGAGACTATTGATGCAAGGAAATGTCACAGAAATTCCCAAATAAGATGTTGGGAAAGTTCAGCTACAGCTGTGTAAGATGATGATAATGAAAACTGCTCTGCCTTTATATCTATTCGTATAAAATGTGCATCTTCTAAATCAAATGAATCTCTTACTCACCACATTGATTCTTAGCAATCTCCAACCATCACTGATGCAATGCAGTTTACCCAGACATACTAATATAAAAGATTGGCATTTGTGAAGCAATGGTCTGGACTTGGTGTTAACAGTTAAAGAGACTTATCTCACATGCTGGGAGAGCAATACATGCATTTGAAAATTTATGTTTGTACTTTTACAACAACTCAAAAATATATCAAAAAGAAATATTACATGTGTTAATGACTGGAAAGTGCCAAAATCAAACAAACACTTACATATCACATCACATCCGACTCAATCCTTCCAACTTCAGTTACAGTGTTTGTGTCAGCATTAATTGCCATAAATTCTTGAACAGTTCTAATCAAACTTTTTGCTGGAAATGAGGAAAAAATACAAATGACAAAATGTTTGTTGTATTCAAAGTTTTAACAGGTAAAGTATTAAAACATTTCAAGATGGAACAAAGACATGTAAAACAACTCTAGTAGACCCAAAATTTTATCAACATTGTCAGTTAATAACTTCATTCACTGGAATCCCTTTTTGAAATCAACACTTCAACATTATTGGAAATGAAAACCATGACCTTATGTCATCAAAATTTGCAGCCTAACGATTCATGAAAACTAATGGTAGTCCTAAACTGATGTTGAGAAGTCTTTTATTTATATTTAATAACATGCATATGAACACAAGACAGATACCAAGTTAAGGTAGTCCATAATGAATGAGGTTAATTAAGGGAGTGTAGCCTACGATTTTTTGCATGCTAAGTCAGGTTGGGTTGGGATTTGGCAAGACCTTGTGTCTGATGCTGGTTAGGGTTGGATGTATTTCCTGTATCTGACTCAATAATTTAATTTGCTCTATATCAGGTTAGGTTTGGGGGTTCCCCACTTTCCCCTGACTTAAGTTACGTTAGCTTAGGTTTTGATTCCCTTTCTTTAAACCCAAAGACTGTTCTCTCACTGGGGTCGCCAGTACCCTAACTGTTAAATATGGGCTACGGCGAAAGGAAAGCAGAAAAACAAATGGTTTACAAGTGCAATAATGGCCAAAATTGCATAAAACATGAATAGACAGTTGAAAAAGTTTAATATACTGTAATTGGAAAGAAATTAATTTATATGGGGTACTTATCAAAAGCAGTTGTCATTATTTAGACTAATGGGAACAGTTTAAATTCTAGAAAAATAAATCTGGAATCAGCATATTCAACTGACTGGTTGCTAACATATTGAAGAAGGCTCCAGTAGAAACTAAATTAGTTATCGTCAACCATCATACATCAGGCAAGCCTAGTCTAGTCAAGCATTGCCCAGTGAGCCTACTGGTAGCCTAGTCTAATAAACTGGCAGCTCCTGTGAGAGATACGATTTCATGCAGTTTTAACAATCATTACACATTAAATATTTACCAGAGAATCCTTTCATAGACTACTGGATATAGAAACCTATTTTTTGGTAGCTGCTGGGAGTCCTCAAGGGAGTTACCGTACTCTTATAATCCACTCCCCCTCCACTAGGCCTGATAAGACTGACCAACCAATATTCAAAAATTCTCTCATAGTTGCTCTTGGTCAGAACAGTGCCTCATGAGTTGATATAGTTATAAAGTATAAAAGGATTCATGGTAGGAGGGCTCTTCTATCGCCCCACAACAATTTACCATGGACTATCCATTCACCATTCTCACACAGATGTGACAACAGCACACACGTTAGCCAAGATCTCCAGTTCTTGCAAGTTCTGTGAAAGAAAAACAATCACCACAAATTACCATTTCTTTTAATCGGGGAAAGTTGGTGGGCTTAAGGGCTTACAGTGGCAACCAAACATAGATTATTCCTTCTTCTAAACCTATTTTTCGACAGTGTAGCCACATTTCATCCTCAGAGGACACACATAAGAAAGTGACAGATGGCAAAATGGCCTAGCTCCTGAAATACACGAAAACCAGTTTGGCATAATTTTCGTAAACATGCAGTAAATGAACATGCAAGGGTCCCAACGGACCCAACCTCACCAAAACTTACCTTACTTACGCCACTGTGCCATGCCCTGACCTAGTGGGGGGGCACAGTTATTCTGGTGGGTCAGTGCCTTGTCAGGTGTATTTTAGGATGAGGAATTAGGCTAGATATTGTCTATGATGTTTTGCACGTAACGTGGTATTAACCAATATAGGCTGTGCAACTAAACCCGAGTTTTACCTTGAACATTTCTCCAATTATCTCACCTGCACTAGGCTAAATGTCCGAGCAGCCACCTCTAATGGAACATGGCCACCTTCCCGAAAAAGTACTCTTAATTCGCTGCCATAAGCATCAGTCAAGAGTTGTTACCCACCCAGGCAGCATGCCGAGACCTCTATGTTCCTCTCGAAGTAAGTGTTTTCTCCTAAATTACAAAATAATGGCATAATTCAAGCGCTTTTTCTGGAAGTTCCCGCATTCCGAGAGAGCGGGGCCGCTATGTCGGCGTTCGATCATTTACCCTACATAGATAGTAAGTAGGCTATAGCCTAGCTATGCCCTTTTCTACAGTTCAAAAAATTTTATTGGTAGGTAATAAAATTACCCTTGTTTGTTATGAAATGAAAGACAGAAATGTTCAAATCACACGCTAAAACATAGGAATACCTAGTGGGTAGGTAGTATAAATATTTGGAACTGGATATTGGTACGGCAGCCGTACCTCGATCGCGGTAGATATTGGTACGGCAGTGAATTGCGCATGCGCGAACCCTTGTTTACCGCCTCACGCATATCCAAAGACTATATACTGAAGTATATACGCAGTCTTTGGGCATATCAGTGACAGCAAGAAAAATGGTGACTGAACATCATGAACCGCGGAATAATACATTAGTTTTCGCCGAAAAACAGATGTTTTCAGGCTTTAACGAGCTGAAAAAAGTCAAAGACATCTATGAAGACTCAAACTTTCAAAAATTGGGTAACTCATGGTATACGTAGGTCACGAATGATCGAATCGGCCCTGAAAAGAATTCCGAAGAGGAGATTCAAAGAGGATTATATATAAATATACACTACCATCGTACCTTTGGTGACTTTCTCGGCCCTTTATTCTACCCGACATCGGCAGTAGCAAGGGCCTTTATACACTTTACAATATTCTTTTAATTCACTTCATTGGGTATTGCAGCTGTCGGAGAAATGGTAGTGAAATGGCAAAATTAAACAAAATGTCAGCACTATGCCATTAAAATCGGGATAGTGTTGTTTTTGTAGTACAAAAATGCGGGACAAAATTCACAAAAGCAAAAAGAGAGAGGGGGTGGGGGGAGGGACTAGCTAACTATAAAAAGGGGGACAGATGTTCAAAAAGCGTGACTGTCCCGCCTAAAGGCCGAACTCTGGTTTAAATAATACAGTATGATTAGCAAACTGGTAAACGGATACAGCTAACTGCCGTATCTACTGCAAGTCAAGAGCGCAATACGGCACCAATGACAGAATCTGCCGTACCCTCACCGCACTATATTATTTGTACGGCATGAAGTCTGAAATTGACGCATGCGCAATTCACTGCCGTACCAATATCTACCACGATCGGGATACGGCTGCCGTACCTATATCCTGTGCCTAAATATTTAGCTAGTAGGTAGCTCCAAAATATGATTTGGCTCAGGATGTGGTTCACAGAACGAAGGGAGCAAGCTTTGTTGAAAGGAATAGGTATACCTAGAATTGAAGCCAAAGGCCAAGCACTGGAACCTCAGTGATCATTCTGCCCTGAAACGGAAATTGACAGTAAAAGGTTTGAAAGATGTAGGTACTAAAAAGAGGAAAACCTCAAAACAGTTGCACTATGAATCAATTGTAAGAGTGGGATACCTATGATGAATCAATTGTTACCTAGCTAGAAGAGGTGAGGCGAGTATGATGAAAGAAAGAGAATATGAAAGGAATTAAAGGAAAAGGTACAAAATAGGTAACAGCCACTAACATAAGGGGCAAAGACGCGCTGCAAAGAACCTTTAGAAGGTAGGCTAATGCCCTACAGTGTACCGTATGAGGTGCACTGACGGCGCTAGCCTCCTACGGGAAGCAAGCTTTGTTTCCTTGCAATGTCGATTTCCTACATTAGAATTTAACGTCAATTTTAGAGAAAAAGGTAAATAGTTTAGTCCAGAGTTGACGTAGATCTATGGCTAGTAGGCTAGTTACCTAGTGGTAGCTACCTACTAGGTAGGTAGTAGGTACCTAGTATCCATAGGCTAGTCACGGTAACTCGCTCCTGAATGTTACCTCAGTTTAAGGAGTACTGTGGCTCCCCTAGCATCCTACTACCTACCTATTACTCAGTCGCTGGAAAGTTACCCACCTTTTTATCAATAAATCTGGATACATCTCCTTATTGAAAGTATTTCGTTGATACATATTAATCTTGTTATCCATTGCGTTCCCCTTAGCCATTCAAATTCAGCATTGCGTCAGTAATGGTCGTAGTAATAGTATTAGCCAATATACCCTCTCAAACGGCTCTCTTGCTCGTTTTTCATTTTTGTTTGTGCTCATTTAAATATATTTTCTTTGTGGTATGTAGGTTAAAATAACATGAAAAATGTATTGTAAAATGTATAACCTTTTAAAACTTATTAGACTTCAGTACAAGGCACTAATTCCATAGTAAACTACAACCCTAAGAGATCATCCGTCAAAACAACTAGACTGAGACGTCCCACAATCACAACCTCTGTACCATCGGTTCACTTCATGCGGTGTACTGCAGGCATTACATGCTCCATACTAGGTCTGGGTCCCTGTTAGTATTAGGAGCGTCAGGGAATCCAGTATATACATATATCAGATAGGATATCCTTATTAGGTATTCGAGGACTACTATATAGTATCTCTCAAACCGAGTCTAGCTATAGACCTAAGTCTTCCTTTCATGTGGATATTTATTAAAAATTTTGAATGATTGAAATGTAAATAACAGCTAAAGTATAATAGGGTTAAAATCATCAACCCAATTCCTGTTGATACTGTAGAATTTTAACAAGTCAACCGACATAGTTTTACTAGTGTTAGTAGGCTACAGCATACTGGTATAACTTATAGGGCTGATATAAAGTATTTATTCTGAAGAGCCACTCTGCAGTGGATAACTTTCTGTCAGTGTTATATGTAAAGTACTACAATCAGAATTTAACATAGGATTAACAGGATGTCCAGGGTTATCACAGCATCTAGATATTGAATCCATTTTTTTCTTTTTTTTATTGATGGTAATCCGGTTGGTTTATAATTATCCAGTGCTACTTTGGCTTGCTCCGAGATGCCAGTGCTGAACACCGTATTGTAATTGTAAAGTTTATCAATATATAATGTGTCAACCACATAATACAGAAATGGGTTTATATTAATACTTAGATCCCCGAGAGGCTAGCACTAAACACGGCATCCCAAGGAGCTTCCGCCATGTTTAATACTAGCCGTACTGCCTAGGAATAAGAACCCATGCTGGCATATGGCCAGCTTTACCTTAGACAGAATTTTCAATTCCACAATTTACTTTATTTAAATTGAGAGTGACATTGCAATCTTGATAAATATGAATATAGGAACTCGTTATATACCTGAATTCAGTTGGCCAGTTTGTTTTTTGCTACATGCTAAAATCAAACGGATTCAATTCAGTTTCTGGAAATTATATATATATATATATATATATATATATATATATATATATATATATATATATATATATATATATATATATATATATAATTCAGAAACTGAATTGAATCCGTTTGATTTTAGCATATCGTAGAAAAACAAACTGGCCAACTGGATTCAGGTATATAACGAGTTCCTATATTCATATTTATCAAGATTTCAATGTTCACTCTCAATTTAAATAAAGCTAAAATTGTGGAATTGAAAAGTCTGTCTAAGGTAAAGCTGGCCATATGCCAGCATGGGTTCTTATTCCTAGGCAGCTATAGTACGGCTAGTACTAAACATGGCGGAAGCTCCTTGGGATGCCGTGTTTAGTGCTAGCCTCTCGGGGATCTACGTATTAATATAAACCCATTTCTGTATTATGTGGTTGACACATTATATATTGATAAACTTTACATTTACAATACGGTGTTCAGCACTGGCATCTCGGAGCAAGCCAAAGTAGCACCGGATAATTAAAAACCAACTGGATTACCATAAAGAAAAAATGGATTCAATATCTACTATCTAGAGATGCTGTGCTAACCCTGGACATCCTGTTAATCCTATGTTAAATTCTGATTGTAGTACTTTACATATAACACTGACAGAAAGTTATATATATATATATATATATATATATATATATATATATATATATATATATATATATATATATATATGGGTGTGTGCATAATCTGACAAAACAATACGAACTATGGTAAAATTGTTGATGTAACTAAAATACTACATAAATTATATATAATACCGCGTTTAAATTGAGATTTGAATTTTTCAGAAGTGGAAAAATCACAAAGAAAAATATAGCAAATAAATAATGTAAAAAAAAAAAACTAAATAAACACTTTTTGATCAGTTATGAATGCCAGTGCCAGTATCCAGTTTGCAGTGTAATTGTTACATCGTCGTTGTACACAAACTTAAAAACGTGTGCAGAATTTGTTTGTCTGTCCAAGATTCCTGATATGCCAAGGTCTTCTTAGTGAAAGGACGATCCTGGCTTAAAATGTGATTTGATAGTTAATGAAATAAAGTGATTTCGAAAGGTTTTTTGGTGTCAGAAAGCGGGAACTTGGAGAGTCCTACGGATGAGTTAACGACTCCATCGAAGGTCAGGTATGTTTAAAAAACTATTAGCTAATATGCTATTCGTTTTAAATAACTGTCATGCACAGTTTTAGTGCAACTTCCTCAAAAGAAGTTCCCGATTGTTATAAAAGACAAAGGCTTGGTAACCTTTCTCATTTGAAATTTGAAATGAGTAATCTAGTCTATGGAGAGCTAAAGAGGCAGAATGGCGGAAGAGGGGAATGTGTCGTCGGTGTAAGTTTGAGAATGGCTAATTGATCCTGCTGCTGCTTGAAGGTCTTGCTAATTATCTACAGGAACAACATGACGAAACACATACACATATGATTACACACAAATTAGGACCTAGGAAGAATTAGGGAGTGGCAAACCTACTTTAGACCTAGGCCTATATACTACTATAACTTTTTTTTTTTCCATCTGTCCATCTGCCTATGGTGTTTTTGTATGGTAACACTGCGTCCCGGGCTTTAGATAGTTACGCTAATTGTAAGTTTTAGGTAAATAAAAGGATATCTGGGTGTACATTTGCAACTGAAAAGTGTTTTAATAATTTACTGTATGCGAATTACACCGTTAATATGCGAAATAAGATAGTATTATAATCGTTGAATGTAAGCTGAATGTAACTATCTAAAGCCCGGTACGCAGTGTTACCATACAAATACACCACAGGCGGATGGACAGATAAAAAAAAAAAGAAAAAAAAAGAGTATAGGTTTCTCTATAGGGTCTCCAACCATAGCATATTTGGGAATGGGAAAGTCGCCTTGATGTTCACAACGTCAGAGGGTGCTCTTTATGTAGAGGGGAATGGCGTGTGTGTGTGCTGGGGGCTTGACGCACTGTTGACGAGAGTTGTCTAGAGTCTAGACATGTGAGTGATTAAATTTGTTGAAGTTTTCAGCACAAGGAGAGCGGCTTGAATTGAGTAGCCTAGTAAGTGTGAATGTGGCTGTGACCATGTTTTTGTTTTCTGCTGCAGGAACGAATTGGGGACTTGCAGGGGGAGGAAAAGTGACAGGGGAGAGGGAGGTTGAAGGGGAAAAGGAGGAAGGAAGAGGGGGAGGGGTTTGTGTTGATGGTCCAACTAACAGCTCTACTTTTTACACCGACGGGCATTTTCTATTGTGACAGTCTCTTTTATCTAGATATGTCTGCGCTGTCTGTCCCTTTTTATCCAGGTGTTACCATGATGACTGGCCCTTTTATCTAGGTGTTACAGTGATGATGTCCCTTTTATTCAGATATTCCTGTGCTGTCTGTCCCTTTTATCCAGGTGTTACCATGATGACTGGCCCTTTATTTTATCTAGGTGTTACAGTGATGATGTCCCTTTTATTCAGATATTCCTGTGTTAACTGCCCATTTTATCGGAGTATTACTGTGATGACGTCTATTGTACCCAGGTATTTACCGTGGTAACTGTCCCTTCTATCTAGGTATTATTGTGATTACTGTCCATTTAATCTGTGTATTACTGTGATGATTTAATTCTATCCTGGTATTACTGTGTTGACTGCCCCATTTGTCCAGGTATTACTGTGATGACTGTCCCTTTTATCCAGGCATTACTGTTCTGTGTGTGTGTGTGTGTGTATTAATATCTGGCATGTTTTAAGATAACAATTAGAAAACATATATGGGAACAGTGATAATGTTTCTGGCAACTTTGCAATTGACAGCACAAACAAACAAAATAATAGCCACCATCTGACAAACCTGCTTGCGCCCAGTTTTAAGAGTCACTGATTTACGTAGAAGACTAGAAGGTTAACAGCTGGCTATCTTCGAAACAGTGCCCAGAGTTTTTCTAGAACCTGAATTGCTTGTTCTTGGAAAAGCAAATGGAATCACAGATTCCCGGAACTGGAAAACTGGTCGTTTTAAAAGCTGGAGACTGTCACGAGTAAGTGGATATATGTATTTATTCGTTTCTTCTCAATTTCTCTTCGTTATTTGTAACGAATCTGATTATCGATATTCCAATTATTACTGTTTTTTTCGTAGTGAAATTTCACTTTTTGCATAATTATGTTTTAGAAGGAAGCCAAACGAATAATTATTTTATGGGATGTTACGCACTGTCAGACTGACTAACTGACTGACTGTCAGACTGACTGACTGACTGTTAGACTGACTGACTGACTGTTAGACTAACTGACTGAATGTCAGACTGATTGACTGACAAACTGTCTGACTGACTGACTGACTGTCAGACTGACTAACTGACTGGGCTGAATGTCAGACTGACTAACTGACTGGACTGAATGTCAGACTGACTAACTGACTGGACTGAATGTCAGACTGACTTACTGACTGTCAGACTGACTAACTGGCTGGACTGAATGTCAGACTGACTAATTGACTGTCAGACTGACTGACTGACTGTCAGACTGACTGACTTACTGACTGTCTGTTCACCAACGATCGAAAGTTCATGAACTAAACGTAGGAGACATTGAGACGCCTGAGTAGCATACCATACTTATTATTCCTATTATATACTCCCCGGTCATCATGAGTCATTAAAAAGTTAGTAGTGGGAACGTTCGCCCCGTCGTTTACATTTGGCAGACACCTCATTACAATTATATATATTATATATATATATATATATATATATATATATATATATATATATATATAAATATTATACGTTTCGTTGAAGGCTTGGCATTGAATGCCGATGTCCTCATGTCAAACTTACAGAGAAATATCGCCGATCGTAGTTCGATGAACGCCAACAAATGGGGGATGGTTTATTCGTTATTTTTTTTTTATACATACTTTGGTTAGTTAGTAGAAACGATTTCCCACGTAAAAACAATAATAAAAACTTTATATATATATTAATTTTAGGTTTGATTTATATTTCTTGGAATCTGTAAGCAATTACTCGAAAAAACACGACGAAAGGTGGGGCTTTTTTTTTTTTTTATAGATAAAAGCGGAAGTTACCATGAAAACGTGAGACTGAAGAGTAGTATACGTCTCCGACATGATTTGTTGAGAATTATAACTGACAGATAAATTGTTTTACAACAAAACTCTGTCATGAATCTCAATTGATGAGGAGTACTGGTCTTGGTAGACGTAGTGTCGGCTGACAGGAACCCCACAAAATTAAACACAAAGGATCCGCTATAAGACTGGGTCAAGGTAAAAGTCTTATTATAGGTCTACGAAAACGTGACGAAAGCGGCCACGCCTCACCAGAATCTCTGGCGTCTCGCCTGCTATACCACCACGTCACCGACCGTGCAACAGACGCCGAGTAATACCTTCCCGTTTGTGCAAGAGCAGGTCAAAGGACTAGGTACCCGTTTCATCGCTGACATATAGTAGGTCCTCCGCCTCGAGGCTTCTTGCTTCAGTTCATTTCCTGGAGAGTTGCCACCCTCGGCGCCCATCCCAACGGCTTCCTGGCGTTCCCGTGTACGATTTATTTCACTAAGGCTACAGATATGCTTCGGAAGTGGCTACACTGCAGACAGGAATGTCTGTTTCAGGCTTTCAGCTGCTCAATCGCCTCTCAACACGAGAGACCATAGTCTCAGATCGGAGTTGACTCTCTAATTGTTGGTTAGTCGAATGTATGGGGTCGCAAACAGTATGGAAAGGCTTTTGGGCTAGCAACCTGATCCCTGATATCAAGCAAGCAGTGTCGTATACTACGCATTTTGCTTCTTCAAGCAAAGTGTCACTAGGCCGAATACGCCACGTCGTATAAAAATTTTGAAAATAATGACAATCATGCTATTCAAAATAATTGTGTTAGGACGGACTGTCAAAACTGTTTTTTGCAAAAAAAAGAACAAAGTGAATTTATTAATCTCTTCCAGTGGCCTTTAAAAATGAAGCTGAAAACTTCATAATCATCATAGGGAAACAAAACCAATTGGGAATGGAATATTTCAGCCAAGAGTATTGCAGTTGCTTCTCATATTCCTTTGAGTTTTCCACAGATGTATCCTTTACTGTACGTCCGTTTATATTCTCTTTCAATCTTACTTCTCCCGTACCGTCAGTGTACGTCATACGGCGCACTGTGGGCATTAGTTAAAGTTCTTTGCAGCGTGCCTTCGGCCCCTAGCTGCAACCCCTTTCGTTCCTTTTAATGTAACCAATAATATATATATATATATATAATATATATATATATATATTATTATATATTATATATATATACATATATACATACTATATATATATATATAATATATATATATATATATATATATTATATTTAAGGCCACAGAAAATCCTAAAATTAAAAGTTAATTAAGTGCTCCCGTGTTATTTCAACACGTTTTCACAGTACTGTGAAAAATGTCTGGTGAAAATGTGCTGAAACAACACGGAAGCGCTTAGTACTAATTTCTTTCATCACTCCGTGGCGTTAACTGAATACAATTGTCGTGACTTTTAAGCACTTTGTGTGTGTGTGTGTGTGTGTGTGTATATATGTATATATATATATATATATATATATATATATATAGTATATATATATAAAACAGACCTTATTGAAACGTTTATTAACAATTTTGTTCTTTATGACTAGAAGGCCTGTTATAAAAAAAAGGAAAATAAAGCACCTAATGAATCAGCAAACATAAAAGTGAAAGTACGAAAACAAAATTTTTTCAAGAGCCAAAACAGGCCAATTATGCTTTGCGTAGAAGACGTAGAACATCAAGAGTGGTGACTCAACCGCCAGTGAATCCGCACATATTTGGAAATATTCGTTTCTGTATTGAAACACCAGGCAATTTCCGGGCTGTCGGCCTGGATGTCGTTACGGATATGTGAATAATCAAA
>NC_087211.1:53960575-53981429 GCF_015104395.2 Macrobrachium nipponense
AGTCCCCCCCCGTTTTCCGAATGTATGCCAGGGCTGTGGTGTTGTCCGAGTTGATCTAAAACTGACTTTCCCTTCACGAGGGGTTCGAAGGCTTTAAGAGCGAACCAAATCGCCGTCAGCTCTTTCCTGTTGATGTGCCAGGACACCTGATCCCCCATCCAGGTGCCTGACACTTCTCCCGACCCGAGAGTAGCTCCCCAACCTATGTCCGACGCGTCTGCATATAACACTAGGCTGGGGTTCTGAACGTGCAAGGAAAGGCCTTCCTTGAACAGGAGAGGGTCTAGCCACCAACGGAGATCCTCCTTTATCACTTGCAAAATCTTGAACGCAAAGTCTAGACCCTGAGATCTTCGGTTCCAGTTCCTCGTCAGGAAGAACTGAAGGGGTTTGAGGTGCAACCTCCCTAAAGAAACGAATTGCTCCAGCGAGGAGAGTGTCCCCAACAGACTCATCCACTCCCTCGCTGTGCATACATCTTTCCCTAGAAAGGTTGCGACCTTCTCCAAACATCAGGTTATCCTCTCTGGGGAAGGATACGCCCGAAAAGCCTGAGAAGCCATCCGAATCCCCAGATAGATACGATCTTGACTGGGGATTAGTTGTGACTTCTCGAAATTCACTAGCAAACCCAGAGAAGCTGCTAAGTTCAACGTTAAGCGTAGGTCCTCCAGACATTTTTCCCTCGACTTGGCCCTGATTAGCCCAATCGTCCAAGTAGAGGGAAATCCTCACTCCCTCCGAGATGAAGCCACTGAGCAACGTTCTTCATCAGCCCTGTGAAGACTTGGGGGGCTGTGGAAAGGCCGAGCATAGGGCCTGAACTGAAACACGTTCCCTCCACACATGAATCTTAGAAATTTGCGTGACGAAGGATGGACCGGCACGTGGAAGTAAGCGTCCTGAAGGTCCAGTGACACCATCCAGTCCCCGGGACGAAGAGCTGCTAAGACTGATGAAGTCGTCTCCATAGCGAACTTCCTCTTCTTCACAAAGACGTTCAGGGCGCTTACGTCCAGAACCGGCCTCCATCCTCCTGAGTTCTTGGGAACAAGGAACAGACGGTTGTAGAAACCCGCGGAAAGAGGGTCCTCTACCATCTCTATTGCCTCTTTCTCCAACATCAGCTCTACTGCTAGAGCGAGGGCTTGATTCATGAGTGGGTCTTTGTATTTGGCCACCAGCTCCCTTGGTGTGGTGGTCAAAGGTGGCCTCGAGGTAAAGGGAATGAGGTATCCCCTCTTGATCATAGCGAGGGACCAGTTGTCCGCCCCCTTCTGTGCCCAGACGTCTGCAAAAATTCAGAAGTCTGGCACCCACAGTCGTCTGGAGGACACGAGAGCTATTTCTTGGCCCTAATAGACGAGAGAAGGTCCTTCCTCTTCTAGGTGGTCTCGAACCTCTGGAGGAAGAAGTGCGGGACGAAGGGCCTCCTCGAAAGGCTCTTGCCTACTCTGATTGTCCTTCTTCGTTTTCTGCTGGAACGAAGGTTTCGGGATCCTAGCTGAACGAGCCAGCATATCTGCGTCACTTTTGCTGACAACTAGCTGGAAATGTCGTTTATTATCTTCTTCGGGAAGAGCTGCGGAGAAAGTTGAGAGTACAACAAGGAAGCTCTCTGTGCATGGGAAACAGCCTTGGTAAGAAAGGAGCAGAAAACTGCCCTTTTCTTTACTACTCCTGCCCCAAAAAGGGAAGCTATCTCCCCGGATCCATCTCTCACTGCCTTGTCCATACAAGACAGCACCGCGTGAAGATCTTCAGGTGAAAGAGAGTCTTGATCTTGGGTCCTCTTAGCCATGACTCCAAGGGTCCAGTCAAGAAAGTTAAAAACTTCTAAGACCCGGAACATTCCCTTCAGAAGGTGATCTAACTCGCTCATACCGCACGTCGTCTTCGCAGAGTTAAGCGCCGAGCGACGTGCAGAATCAACCAACGAAGAGAAGTCCGAGTCCGCCGAAGAGGGAAGAGTCAGACCCAAGGGCTCTCCTGATTCGTACCAGAACCCCATCTTTCCCGTAAGTTTGGACGGGGGAAAAGAAAAGACGGTCTTCCCTTTCTCCTCCTTCGAGACCAACCAATCGTTGAAGTTCTTGAGAGCCTTCTTTATCGACACTGTCGGTTTCATCTTAACGACTGAAGACTTCTTCGATGTATTAGTCGTCGAAAATAAGGACGGAGGTGACGGAGGAGCAATGGCCGAAAGAGACTCCCCAAAATCTTGCAAGAGGAGGTCGGTCAGTCTCTTGTACGACGACACTGAAGCATCCTTAGGCAAATCTTCCTCCAAATATGATATTGTTAAGATACAATAAAGTTTGTTCATACTTACCTGGCAGATATATATATAGCTGTATTCTCTGAAGTCCGACAGAATTTCTAAAACTTACGACACACGTAGTGGGAGTAGGGTGGTTAGTACCCATTCCCGCCGCTGGGAGGCGGGTAGCAGGAACCATTCCCATTTTCTATCAGATTTCTATCTCCACTGTCTCCTGAGGGGAGGTGGGTGGGTACTTAAAATATATATATCTGCCAGGTAAGTATGAACAAACTTATTGTATCTTAACAATATCATTTTGTTCATGAAACTTACCTGTCAGATATATATATAGCTGAATCCCACCTTTGGCGGTGGGAGAGACAGAAAAGGATTTTAGGAAACATATAAATGTAGATGATTGACATCTTGGTTCCTTACCTGTTAGCATAGCTGACTTCGTGATTACTGTCACCCAAGCCTGCTTCTGCTTCACTAGAGTTACCAACAAGGTAAGTGACCTGTATAGTTGGTGCGCTCTAGATGATCTGTCAACGGGGACGGGACCACAATGTGACTAGACCATGACCATACTTCTGAGGGCAACGAGGCAAAACCACCACCTAAGTTAGCCTAACAAAATACTCCCATATACCAAAGGCTAAAGGAAGGGACACCGCATTCGGCGCCGACCCTACAACCATAAACATACATAATATTAAAAACTCACCTACCCTTTTCTATGGGAAAGGATGAGCGCTACCTCCTGCCCCCAAAATAGTGTCTGCGGCGACGTATGGTCCGAAGAGTAACAGTTTTCATATGTCGTTCTCACCTCCCGTAGGTAGTGCGAGGCGAACACTGAGTTACTCCTCCAAAAGGTGGCACTTAAAATGTCTTTAAGGGCCATATTTTCTGAAAGGCTATCGAGGCCGAAATAGCCCTTACCTCGTGCGCGTTAACTTTTAACAGCCTAAAGTCACTGTCTTTGCAAGAAGAGTGCGCCTCCTTTATGGTGTTTCTTAAAAAGAATGCCAGTGCATTCTTGGACATGGGCATATTTGGTCTCTTGACCGAACACCATAAGTTCTCCGCAGAACCTCTACAATCCTTTGTTCTACGAAGATATTCTCCAAGAGCCCTAACAGGACACAGATCTTTCTGGCTCTTGACCAATGATCTCTGCCATACCCTTGATCTCGAACGTTTTAGGCCAAGGATTGGAAGGGTTTTCGTTCTTAGCCAGAAAGTACAAACCCAAAGAGCAGACCGCATTATGCCCTTTGAAGCCGACGTGTTTACTAATAGCCTGTATTTCGCTAACTCTCTTCGCCGTCGCCAGAGCAGTTAGGAATACAGTTTTCTTCGTCAAATCTCGCAAAGAAGTAGAGCAAAGAGGTTCAAAGCGACTTGACATTAAAAACTTAAGGACCACATCCAGGTTCCACGAAGGTGACTTTGGTAGTGGCACCTTGGTAGTCTCGAAAGATCTCAATAGATCATGGAGATCCTTGTTATTAGCGAGGTCAAGACCTCTATGGCGAAAAACTACAGATAAGACGCTTCTGTAGCCTTTAATGGTTGACACTGCAAGCTTCAGATCTTGTTTAAGATAACGTAGGAAGTCGGCGATCTGGCTCACAGAGGTAGTGGTAGAGGAAACTCCTTTCTTCCTACACCAGCTTCTAAAAGCTGCCCACTTCGATTGGTAAACCGCGATTGATGAAGGCCTCCTCGCGGTGGCGATAGCTTTAGCCACAGGTTTTCGAAAAACCTCTCGCTCTGGCCAACTTCTGGATAGTCTGAACGCAGTCAGACTCAGAGCGGAGAGGTTTGTGGTACCTCTCGAAGTGGGGCTGTTTTGAGTAGATCTCTCCTTAACGGAAGAGATCTCGGAAAATCCACCAGGTAGGACATCACATCTGTGAACCAGTTCGCTGGGCAAAAGGGTCCAAAAGGGGCGATTAACGTCAACCTCGTCCCCTCCGATGCTGAGAACTTTCTCATCACTTCCCCCAGAATCTTGAAGGGGGGAAATGCGTAGAGATCTAGGCCCGTCCAATCCCATAAAAGGGCGTCTACTGCTACTGCCCCCGGATCGAGAACCGTGAGCAATAAAGAGGGAGTCTCGCCGTTCTTGATGTTGCAAAAATGTCCACCAAAGGACATCCCCAAAGACCCCACAGCTCCTAGCATACGTCCTGATTGAGGGTCCACTCTGTCGGCAGTAACTGTCCTTGTCGACTGAGGAGATCCGCACGGACGTTCTCGACTCCGGCAATGAACCTTGTCAAGATCGTGATTTCTCTCGCCTTCGCCCAAAGCAGAATCTCTTTCGCTAGAGCGAACAGGGAGCGAGAGTGTGTTCCTCCTTGTTTCCTCAAGTATGCCAGGGCTGTGGTGTTGTCCGAGTTGACTTGGACTACACGACGGGAGACTTTGTTCTGAAAGAACTGGAGCGCTAACTGAACAGCTGCCAGCTCTTTGAAGTTGATATGCCAGGCTACCTGTTCCCCTCTCCAGGTGCCTGACACTTCCTCCCCCCTAGTGTTGCTCCCCACCCCTGGATGAGCGTCGGAGAACAACACTAGGTCGGGTTCCGAAGTCTTGAGGGATATGCCCTCTGACAGCTTCCACGGATCGAGCCACCATCTTAGATGGCTCTTTACCTCTTCTGAGACGTTTAACATCATGTCGAAGTTGTCCTTGTCTGTCCAGTTGTCCGACAGGAAGAACTGAAGAGGTCGGAGGTGTAGCCTCCCCAGGGAAACAAACTTCTCCAGCGAGGAAATGGTCCCCAGCAGACTCATCCATTCCCTCACCGAGCATGAATCCTTCCCTAGAAAGGCTTTTTCTATGCCTTGTTGCTGACGTTCCTGGGACGGAAAAGCCCGCAAAAGCCACTGAATCCATCTGAATCCCCAGATGCACGATGGAGCTGTGTTTGGGTCAGATGTGACTTTTCGAAGTTCACCAGAAGTCCCAGGGACGCAGCTAAAGACAGAGTCGTTTGCAGGTCCTTCAGGCACCGGGTCTGCGAGGAGGCTCGTATGAGCCAGTCGTCCAGATAGAGCGAGATCCTGATGTTGGAAAGATGGAGCCACCTCGCCACGTTCTTCATTAAGATGGTGAAGATAAATGGGGCCGTACTCAGTCCGAAACAAAGAGCCCTGAACTGAAAGACCTTCCCTTTCAGGGACGAACCGAAGAGACTTCATAGTATTGGGGATGCATCGGACGTGAAAGTAGGCATCCTGCAGGTCGAGTGATACAATCCAATCTCCAGGTCTTAAGGCCCCCAGAACTGATTGAGGTGTCTCCATCTTGAACCTCTGCTTCTCTATAAAGAGGTTTAGACCGACTTACGTCCAAGACCGGCCGCCACCCCTCCCTCCCGATTGTTTCGGTACAAGAAACAATCTGTTGTAAAATCCTGGCGTTGCCAGATCTAAAACCTGTTCCACTGCTCGCTTCTCGAGCATCTGCTCGAGCAGGTCGAAAAGTATCTTCCGCTTTTCTAAAGGATACGACGACAAGTCCCTGGGAGTGGAAGTCAGCGGGGGCGGCTTTACGAAAGGGATCTTGTACCCCTTCTCATGACTTTGAGAGACCAGTGTCCGCCTCTCTTTCTCTCCAGGCCTCTCCAAACAACTGCAGCCTGGCTCCTACCGGTGACTGAAGGAAAGGAAAGATCTCTCACTTCTTGCCCCTAGACTTAGCTGGGGCTCTACCTCTAGGGAAGACTTCTTCCTCGGGGTGACGATCTAGCGGAAGTCCCTCCACGAAAGGGCTTCTGCTTCTATTCGATTGGACTCCTGAAGACGTGGAAGGGCCCAGCAGGACGTCTCGACGACTCAGCCAAAAGGTCTTGAGTGGCTTTTCCTGAAGACTTACTGCCAGATCTTTTACCATAGCCTGGGGGAAGAGATGACTAAAAAAAAAAAAAAAAAAAGCGAAAAAGGCGCATACAAAAAGCTCTGTCCTCTGTGAGGGAGAGACAGACTTAGCCGCAAAGTTGCAATAGAGCGATCTTTTCTTCAACACGCCTGCTGAAAAATGAGAGGCTAACTCCTCTGAGCCATCCCTGACGGCCTTGTCCATGCATGACAATACACTGGACAGCTCCCCCAAGCTGATCGAGTCTGGCTTACGAGACTGGTTGTCTAAAACTCCGAGACACCAGTCTAAGAAGTTAAAGACTTCCAAGGACCTAAACAGTCCCTTCAAAAGATGGTCAAGTTCGGAAGTCGTCCATGTCACTTTAGCTGAAGCTAAAAGGGATCTCCTTGAGGCATCCACAACGCTGGCGAAATCTCCTTGCGCTGACGTAGGAACCTTCAATCCTAACTCTTCGCCGGTTTCATACTACATCCCTGCCTTACCGCTAAGTCTAGACGGAGGCAGGGCGAAAGTGGTCCTTCCCTTTGCGTTTCCAGACTCCATCCAGGTGTTAACCTTTCGGAAAGCTCTCTGGTAGACAAAGACAGTCTTCATTTTCACAAAACCTGGAGTCTTGCTTGCTTTCGACGACGAAAACTGCGATGGAGGAGAAGGAGGGGCAGAAGGCAGGAAGGTATCCCCAAACGAATCACGAAGTAGCCGTGCCAAAACTTGGTAGTCTGACGAAGCCAACGTCGAAGGTTGTTCTTTGTCAACATCCTCAGAAGAACGGCTTAGTTCCCCTTCTTCCTTACCCGAGTGAAACCCCGAAGGAGGAGGCAAAAGTCCTTTCGCTCCAAGTCTCATGTCAGAACGATGACGAGAAGAAGAGGGTAGCGGACCCTTAACAGAATCCTTAACAGTCACAGGGTCAGGAATCACCACTTGAGGAGAACGTGAAGATGTAGGAAGACGTGAAGCGTCAACAAAAGCCTCGGGAACAGCGTCCGAGTGATAGCGAACTTCCTCATTCGCGTCCAAAGTGTTCTTACGACTATGATTACTAGCGTCCATCGGAGCGTCCAACCTAGCGTCCAACGAAGCGTCCAAATCAGCGCCCAACAGAGCGTCCAGCGAAGCGTCAAACGAAGCGTCGAGCGGAGCATCTCTTATAACGTCCAGCGAAGCGTCCCTACGAACTTCCCGCGAAGAAACAGGGCCTGCTACCTGACGAGTGTCCCGTTGAGCGTCGACACGCTCATGTTGAAGAGGAGCAGAACGTATTGAAGTTCGTCCGACCGGAATAACATCGTCCCCAGCAGAAACGTCGAAGTCGGAATGCCGAGCGTCTTCTCGACGAGAAGAGAGGGGAGCGTGATGAAACCTCTCTCTTTCAAGATGTCTACCGCCACCTCTAGACGAACACTGGGGAGCAGAACGAAGTCTAGAGGGCGAAATACCAGGAGACGAGGACGAAAGAGGAGCAGGTGGAGAAGACTGTCTTGTTCTCTTGATCGGAAGTCTGTCGTCTTTCTTGCGACGAGGAACCGTCTCCTTCTGCTTAAGTAAAGCGTCCAGTTGCCGTTGCATAGCAAGGATTATCTCAGTCTGCGAAGTCTCCTTACAAGGAGACGGGCTGTGCCTGTGAGAAGGTGAGGGGCGAGGGGACGCCTTCTTCCTTCTCCCAGGAACAGCCTTGGCTCTAGAGCGACTGGGGCGCTCGAAGGCGTCATCATCCGATGACGTCCTAGACTTCTTCTGGGGCGGAAAGGCTACGCTTTCCGGAGAAGAATGCCAATCAGACATAGCATGACGTGAAGCGTCTTGATCTTGAAGAGTCCTCTTCAAAAGGTCAAAAGTCGCGAATCTGGACGAGATTCCCACCCGTGCGCGGGGAGGACGCGCCGGAAGACGAGAAACAATCTCTCAGGATGCGTGCTCGAGCACGCTCCTTAGCAGCCTGGGAAGCGTCCACAGGAACTGCTGAAGGGACGTCAGATCGGTGGGGGATCCCCGTAACCCTCCTTCGGCCTTCGACATGCCCTCTCCGAGTCCTGGGAGTCCGGCAGAGGTCCCAGCCTAGAGGCGCTATAGGGCCGATCTGACGCCCCCTCCACTTCACTAGGGGCACTATCACTGCACTTAGTTTGCCTGTTTTCAAGGGCAAGCACTTTAGATTCAAGCGTTTTCAATGAATCCAGAATAAGTGAAAGGGCATTACCCTCCGCAGACACCACTTGAGGGCCCGAAGGCAACACTACGGGGTTAGGAGAGACAAAATCTAAAGGAGGGTTAGAAGGGGTTACATTAAGACCCTGTCTGCTACCCAATTTACTCCTGGAGGAAGACCTCCTGATCCTGTCACGCTCTAATTTATTTACGTAGGATTCATACGTCTTCCATTGTACATCATCCAAACTTTCGCACTCATTACAGCGAAAATCATACTTACAAACTTGCCCCCTACAACCTTTACACAATGTGTGAGGATCAACCAAGGCTTTTGGTAGCCTCACCTTGCATTCATCTTTCAAACACACCCTGGCGCTAGCCAAACTAGATCCAGACATATTTAAGGAAAAAAACCAAGCCAAATTCAAAACAATCCAAAGTCATGTATGCCAAGCTATCGATCCAAAAACAAAAAACCAAAAAGTCAAGAGGATACTCAAGCCAATGAAAAGTTTTCCAAAATCCTGAGGCGGAGGTGTGTAAACAGTTGTTTACGACACCGGCGACAGAAGAAATCTGATAGAAAATGGGAATGGTTCCTGCTACCCGCCTCCCAGCGGTCGGGAATGGGTACTACCACCCTACTCCACTACGTGTGTCGTAAGTTTTAGAAATTCTGTCGGACTTCAGAGAATACAGCTATATATATATCTGACAGGTAAGTTTCATGAAAAAACCCCAAGATACTCTTCAGACGAATGACGCTTAGAAGATCTACTGCAAGGAGGAGAGCTTTTCCTCGGAGAGCGCCTGCTCGGAGAGCGCCTACTGGGAGAATGCGCACAGGAGATCTCTTGAATTCCTCTACAGGAGACGTAGTCCGAGACCGAACAGGAGAAGCGTAAACTGCAGAATTCTTGGCTCTATTGCGTTCCACTTCAGGCTCTTCGCAAAGGATTCGGGGCTGGAAGGAAGGGCGCAAGGTACTTTCCAGGGCCTCTTGAGAGGGCGAGACAACTCCGAGGCGCTCCATCTACGCTTAGGAGAAGGCGACGAAGATGACGAGAAACACTGGCGCAACAACTCCTTCTTGGCTCGATCCAAGGCAGCCTGGGAACGAGCAACAGGATCTGCCGAGGGGACACCCCTGACCGGTGGGGGTTCTCCCTAACCTTCCTGTGGCTTTCGACTTTCCTCCTCCACTGGTCTGGGAGTCTGGAAGCGGTCTAGGCCTGGAAGCGTTAGTGAGCCGTCAGACGCACCCTCCACTGCACTAGGGGCACTGCACTGATCACTTGCACGTCACTCTTACCTTGTAGAGAGTGAGCGAAGCTCTCCTTACTCCTGATCGAGGCTCTCCCGGAAGCAACTCCCGAAAACGAATCTTCGGGTTCAAAGGTGGGTGCAGGGGCTGAAACAAGAGAAGGAACTACTTCTGCTACAGGGTTCTCAACGTCCATTTCACTCACTCTCGATCTACTTGAGCTCCTTGAAGAAGCCTGCGTGCCCTATCCTTCTCCAACTTCCTTAAATAAGAAGATAGAGCCTTCCATCCATCTTATTCCAAAACCAAAACTCACACTCTTTACAAGGGTTAACGAAAGAGCATTCATTCCCTCTACATACCATACATCGGAGTGAGGATCCAAAGCAGCCTTTGGAAGCCTCACTTTACAGTCACTCACTGAACAAACTCTAAATAGAGCAGGTTTCTTAACCTCAGAATCATCCATGATTATTATCCAAAGAAAAATCCAAAAGAAATCCAAATCAATCAATCCAAAAAGCGTATGCCAAGCCAACAGACAAAGGTACTTCACCAAAATCCAATTTGTCGGCAACGAGAAAGAATCTAACTATCGGAGGACTGAACAACAGGTGTTGTCCAGCCGGCGACAGAAAAAATCTGACAAGAAAGGGGGACTGGTTCTTACACCCGCCACCCAGCGGCGGGTAAGGTAGATCACCTGACCTACCTGTAGCGTGTGCCGCGAGTTTTGAATTTTCTGTCGTGACGTCAGAGACGTAAGCTAAGTATATATCTGGCAGGGAAGTTCATGTACAAAAACACTGTTTTAGGATGCCATTCCAATGGCTATCCTTGGCAGTCTGGGACGTTACTACAGATCCTGCCGAGGGGACGCCTGACCGGTAGGAATTCTCTGAAACCTCCATACGGCTTTCGACATTTCTTCTCCTCTGGGCTTGGGAGCTTGGAAGAGGTCTAGGCCTGGGAGCGAGACAGAGCCGATCAAACGCACCCTCCACTGCACTGGGAACACTTTCCACTGCACTTTGCTTACCTTCTAAATCCTTAATTTTGCGTTCCATCCTCATGAGGGAAGCCTTCAAACTTGCAATCTCCGATACCGAACTTGCAGAATCTGATAAGGGAGAAGGCGGTAATGCTGTATGGGAGGAAGCAACAATTACATGAGAGACAGGTGCTGAACTACTAACTGGCTCGTTAGAGAAAGACCTACTCAAACTTTTGGAAGGGGCTTTTCTAGCCTTATCACTCTCCAATTTCCTTAAATAGGAATTAAGAATCTTCCATTCCTCCTCATTCAAATTTACGCATTCACCACAAGTGTTAGATTCAGAACATTCATTCCCTCTACACTGCTTATATATGGTGTGAGGATCTACCTAAGCTTTCGGTAGCCTCACACTACAACTCTCAATCACACACACTCTGAATGTATAACTAGAGTCAGACATTTCAAGAAAATTCCAAACCAAAATCCAAATTACAGTCCACAAAAGCATATGCCAAGCAGAGATCCAATATGTCACCAAATAATCAGTCCAGAAGATCAACGGCGACGAAAAAACGAAGTCAAAGTCAGGAGGAACTAGCAACGATGTTACCAGAACCGGCGACAGAGAAAATCTGGTTAGAGAACGGGAATGGTGTTTTTTCCCTATTCCTGCCACCCAGCGGCAGGGCGGTAGATCACCTGACCTACCTGTAAGCGTGTGCCACGAAATTCGAATTTCTGTCGGGGACGACGGGTCTATAGCTAAGTATATATCTGACAGGGAAAGTTGAATGTATGAAATTCATTATTAGATGCACATAATTCAACTAACTTTATTATTTTGTCAAGTGCCAATGGGGAAATGATCTGAATAGGGGGATAATTTTCCCTTAAAAACTGGAAACGAAACGTCCAGTCTGGTACTTTTGTGAATAGGGAGTCTAACGTCAAGGCTTAAAAGTTTTATGTTGTGAAGTGTATTACGTGCTTCTCTGAATTTGTGACAAAAATCTTCCAAAGGTTTAATGTGACTGGGAGAAAAAGTGCCTAAAAAACGGGAAAGGAGGCCAGCTAACCATTTAGAATTTTGTAATTGAAAGCTCCGGCGCATGAAACGATGGGTCTGAATGGAAGATTGTCCTTTTGAGTTTTGGGAAGGCCATAAATGTAGGGTGAATTTAGGATTAATTACTTTAAATTTCTCTAACATTTCAATTCTCTTTTTGTCTTAGCCAATTAATCTTACTTTCCGAAAAATTCTGTGGGAACGTTTTGGAGGGGATTTTTCGTCAGTTTGTCATAAGTGTTTGTGTCACTAAGAAGCTGGTTTCTACGCCTCTCTTTTCGTACATTTCATCGTTTTTCGTACACTCTGAAATGCTCCAACTGGGTCCCAGGGCATGACCAGACCCAGTATTCAACCACCATACGCAGCAAACCCATCTTCGTGACCCATTCTGCTTTTATTTTCGTTCTTTTTGTGCTTTTGTGATTTGTTTATTAGAGTGCAACTGCTAAATAAGCCATCATGGGGCCAAAGAAAGTTCCAAGTGCTAGCCTTTTTGTAAAAAAAGTGAGAAACACTATAGAATTTAAGAAAAAACTTGTAGCAAAGTGTTAAGAGGAAGTTGCATGCTGATCTCAGTGAGAAAATGTTAGTGAATTTAATGCCAGCAGAGGCTGGTTTGAAAAATCAAGAAAGCGAATGGGCATACACATGCGCTTGCTTCAAGGATTAAGGACAAATTTGCAAAGTGGAATGATGTAAAAAATGTGGAGAATTCATCATCCCAACAAAGAAGTTGTAATCAGTGTCTCAACGTGTTTAATGACAATGCTGTGTTTAACTTTAGGCAAATTTTAAAGAAATGCCAGAAACAAATGACTAGGCACTTTTGTTGTGTGACAGGGGTTCAGTAACTCTCAAGCTGGTCCTAGTGCCAGTAAAAAATGAAGAGGGGATAGTGCCAGTAAAATATGAAGAGAAGTAACCCTAGATAGGTCCTTGATACCTGAAGTCCTTCTGGAGGGTGATTCCCCTTCCAAACAATAACCTCATCCTCCTCCTCCCTCTCCCCTCCTCTCTGTCTTCCATACGCTAACAAGTGTTTTCCATAAAGGTAAAAGTGATGCTAAATATTCATGCATTCATTTCATTAGTCATTTATATTTATTTCTCATTGTTTTCTATATGTAAAAATGTGTTTATTCACTATAAATTGTATTGTTTGTTAATATTTTTGGGTGTCTGGAATGCATTAATTGTATTTACATTACTTATTACGTATGGGGAATTATTGTTTCAGTTTTTGTATGTTTTGGATTTTGTGGGAGGTTCCAGAACAGATTACTGTATGTATGAAAACCAAGGTTCCACTGTATAAATAATATATATAGGACAATCTCAAAGCCTGATGACATGCCAGTAAAACCATGTAGTACTACTAAGCTGTACTATTGTTTTGGTTGGGTTCTACACAAACATGCAAATGTCATAGAAAAAAAATAAGTTGATATCCATAACATAAAAACTGACCCTCTTTAGAGGAGTAACTGTATACTACACACACCACAAAAACTAAGAAAACCCACCTACAAAGTGGCGATACTGAGCTCTCTTTTTGTTCAATGTGTCGTTCCATTGGCTTGGCGTAAGTGGTAAATAATTCAATAATATTTTCCAAAATAATGCTCTTCGACCACCCTCATCTGGGACACCTGGAAATATCAGCCAATGATTATAATTTCTTAATAACAGGGCAAGTGATTATGAACATACTTGTGAGAATGACTATTTTCTTTTAAAATATGACTAAATCTTTGGCTGAAATGAAAGGTTTGTAGCAAGGACCCTAAAGCATTATAGCAAATGGCTATCTATAATTCTGCTCATTAATATCTCAGAATAAATTGTTTTGACCTTGTACATGGAGATTCTTATCGAGTAAACAGGTTATTTTTCTGTCTTCTGGTTTTAAACAGCTCACATCCAGACTATATGAAACCCTTTAAATCATCACCCACTTCAATTCTTATTGTTTCATAAATCACAGTACAGTATGTAATACAAATTTAGAAGTAACCTGAAATGTAAATCAAGGATTACATATTTACATTGCCACTTTAAAAAATGACAATGTGCTCAACTAAGCTACTTCACCCTCAGAATGATTAGGTTAACCTCTAAGCCCAAGAACTCACAATTAAGATATTAGAATTACTGTATACCCTTGAACCCCGTAACCTCCATAAAAGCTCAAACTACTCCACATTCAATACAGTAGCTGATGCACAATCATGTTTTAAATATGATATTGTCATGTTATCAATAAAGTTTTATTACATACTTACCTGACAGAGATATACTTAGCTATAGACTCCGTCGTCTCCGACAGAATTTCAAATTTCGCGGCACACGCTACAGTAGGTCAGGTGATCTACCGCCCTGCCCTGGGTGGCAGGACTAGGAACCATCCCCGTTTTCTAATCAGAATTCTTCTCTTCCACCTGTCTCCTGCGGGGAGGCTGGGTGGGCTATTAATCGTATATATCTGTCAGGTAAGTATGTATAAAACTTTATTGTAACATGACAATATCATTTTTATACATTCAACTTCCCTGCCAGATATATACTTAGCTGATTAGCACCCATTGGTGGTGGGTAAGAGACAGCTAACTACTGAAATAGACAGGTAAACAACATATGTTGTAGGTATTTATAAACCTTGGTTCCTACCTTATTAGGCTGAAGACTTCGCGGCTACTGCCTTGTAGTCTGCTTAGCCTCAAGAGCCTCAGCGAGATAATGATCTATGGCTAAGAGTTTCTTGTGGGTCTGCCAATGGGGTCTTATCCACTTACTCGGCAGAGCCTAAAGGCCTTTGTCATTGGGTTAGGGTGATATTCCACTTACATGACAATACACCTTGTTCAAGGAGCACAAAACCGATCCCGATCACCTGATCCTAACATCCATGTTAGTTCTAAGATTGTAAGGAGTCATCCCCGAACTCCTCACAAACAACCAAAAAACTCGAAACATAATTACACTTTCATTACAAAATATACAAAAAAAAATTTTGTACTCCCCTACTAGTCATACATACCCTTGATCGCCTACCAGCAATGACACTCTGCTCCCGTGCGACAGTAGTGAGCTTGCTACTAGAAAACCAAGCACATATCTGACAAGAGGGTTTATGTACGATAAAAACACAAAATTAAGGATCAGTCTTTGCTCCAAGACCCAGTACTGTATCTGCTGATACAAAAGGACCTAGCGAGAAGCACTTCTCATAGGTCACTCTCACTTCCTTCAGATAATGAGATGCAAACACTGAATTGCACCTCCAATATGTAGTCTCGATGATATTCTTCAGAGACATGTTCTTTTGGAACGCCAAAGACTTGCTACTGCTCTTACTTCATGCGTCTTGACCTTTAGAAGACCGAAGGATGCCTCAGAGCAGTTCTTGTGAGCGTCTGTAATAACGCTCCTCACAAAGAAAGCTAAGGCGTTCTTGGACATGAGTCGTTTGGGGTTCTTCACTGCACACCAAAGACCTTGTTGACAAGCTCCCATCTGTCTCTTCCTCTCTAAATAGAATTTAAGAGCTCTCACTGGACAGAGAGATCTCTCTATCTCTCTGCCTACCAGGTTAGATAGGCCTTTTACCTCAAAACTTCTGGGCCAAGGTTTTGATGGTTTTTCGTTCTTTGCCAGAAACATTGTCGGAAAGAACAGATGGCAGCATCTCCTTTGAACCCCACCGTGGAATCCAGAGCGTGTAATTCGCTCGTCCTCTTGGCTGTAGCGAGAGCCACCAGGAACAAGCATTTCCTAGTGACGTCGCGGAAGGACGCCAGATGTAAAGGTTCGAATTTGTCCGATGAAAGGAATTTCAGGACCACGTCTAGATTCCAACTAGGTGTTCTAGGAGTAGCTGCTTTCGACGTCTCAAAAGATCTAATTAGATCGTGTAGATCTTTGTCGTTAGCAATGTCTAGGCCTCGATTCCTGAAAACCGAAGACAGCATGCTTCGGTATCCTTTTATTGTCGAGACAGATAGGTGTGACTCCTTTCTCAGAAAGAGGAGGAAATCGGCAATATTCACTATAGAGGTACTGGAGGAGGACAGCTTCTGAACCTTACACCACCTCCTAAAGACTTCCCACTTCGACTGGTATACTCTTCTCGTCGAAGCTCTGCGGGCTCTAGCGATAGAGCCCGCAGCCTCGCGAGAAAAGCCTCTCGCTCTGACAAGTCTTTCGATAGTCGAAAGGCAGTCAGAGCGAGACCTGGGAGGTTGTGATGAAACCTCTCGAAGTGGGGTTGTCTGAGTAGATCGTGTCTGTTTGGAAGCGATCTGGGGAAGTCCACTATCCACTCCAGTACCTCCGTGAACCATTCCTGGGCTGGCCAAAATGGGGCTATGAGTATCAACTTCGTGCTCTTCGAAGCTACAAACTTCCTGAGCACTTCCCCCAGGATTTTGAACGGGGGAAAGGCGTAAGCGTCCACACCCGACCAATCCATGAGAAACGCGTCTATTGCGAAGGCTCTCGGATCCTCTACTAAAGAGCAAAAGGTCTCTATTCTTTTGGATAGGAACGTCGCAAACAGGTCTATGTGAGGTCTCCCCCACAGGGACCAAAGACTTCGACACACTTCTTCGTGAAGAGTCCATTCTGTGGGAAGGACCTGGTTTCTCCTGCTCAGTCTGTCCGCTCTCACATTTTTGATCCCTTGAACAAACCTTGTGAGGAGAGTTATGCCTCTTTCTTCCGTCCAGGTTAACAGGTGTTTTGTCAACTGATAGAGGGAGAACGAGTGCGTGCCTCCTTGCTTTCTTATGTAAGCCAGAGCCGTGGTGTTGTCTGAGTTGATCTGTATTACCCCGTCTCTGACTATCTTTTCGAAGGACTTTAAGGCTAGGTGTATGGCCACAAGTTCCTTGCAATTGATGTGCCAGGACACCTGTTCCTTTGTCCAGGTGCCTGACACCTCCCTTGCTCCCAGCGTCGCTCCCCATCCCGACTCCGAAGCGTCGGTAAACAACACTTGGTCTGGGTTCTGCAGAGCAAGCGATAAGCCTTCGTTCTTTTGAAGCTGAGGGATCCACCACCTCAGATGCTCTTTTACTTCTTGTGGAAGTTGGAAGATGTCCGAGAGTTGACCGTCTTCCAGCTCCAACCTCTTTGAGGAAAAACTGAAGAGGGCGAAGGTGAAGTTTCTCCCTAGCGAGAAGAACTTCTCCAATGAGGACAGGGTCCCTAAAAGGCTCAGGTAATCCCTCGCTGAGCTGTCCTTTCTTTCTAAGAAGCTCGAGATTCTCGACAACCTCGAGCGATTCTTTCTCGCGAAGGATATACCCGAAAACCCCGAGAATCCATCTGAATCCCCACCAGAGGAGACCAAGAGTTCTGGCTGGGGATCAGTTGTGACTTCTCGAGGTTGACGAGCAACCCTAGCGAATCTATCATGTTCCTTGTTACTTCCAAGTCCTCCAAGCACTGACTCCTCGACTTGGCCCTGATCAGCCAGTCGTCCAAGTAGAGGGAGATGTTTATCCCTTCTAGGTGAAGCCATCTTGCTACATTCGCCATGAGGTTGGTGAATACTTGTGGGGCTGTAGACAGACCGAAGCACAGAGCCCTGAATTGAAAGATCTTGTCTCCTATCACAAAGCGAAGATATTTCTTTGACTGATGGTGAATGGGAACGTGGAAATAGGCGTCTTGTAGGTCCAGAGAGACCATCCAATCTCCTGGGCGAAGCGCGACATGACAGAGGCGGACGTTTCCATACGAAACTTCTTTTTCTGTACGAAGCGATTCAGAGCGCTTACGTCCAGAACTGGCCACCCCCCCGATGCCTTTGGTACTAGAAAAAGGCGATTGTAAAATCCCGGGGAGAGTGTGGATCTTTTGTACCAGTTCGATGGCCTCTTTTTCCCACATTTGCTCCACCATCTGAAGGAGAGTCTTTCGCATTAACGGGTCTCTGTACCTCGCTGACAGTTCCCGAGGCGTAGATGTTAGGGGCGGTTTGTCGTCGAAGGGGATTACATATCCCTTCTTCAGGACCGACACTGACCAAGGGTCGGCTCCCCCTTTGTTCCCATACTCCTGCAAAGTTCAGGAGTCTGGCGCCCACTGGTGCTTGGAGGAGCAACAAGTCACTTAGATTTTTTGAATGGTCTAAATGAAGACCTTCCTCTCTTTTCAGAGCTCTTCTTTCGGCAGGGGGACGAGCCGTTGCACCTCCACGAAAGGGCTGCTGAGTAGGACGAGGTTCCTTCTTAACCGTCGCCACTACCGGTCGTCCTTTCTTGGACGTTTGAGTAAGTAGGTCTTGTGTCGCCTTCTCAGTTAGTGAGCGAGATATATCCTTGACTAACTGAGAAGGAAACAGATGATCTGATAGCGGGCGAACAGTAAGGCAGTCCTCTGGCTCGGAGAAACCCCTTCGATAAAAGGGAACCATACACTGATCTCTTTTTCAGGAGACCAGCACCGAAAAGTGAAGCCACTTCACCTGAACAGTCCGTACTGCCTTGTCCATGCAGGACAGAACGCTATGGAGAATTTCTGGGTTCTTCAGAAACTCCGGATCCTTAGATTTGTTGGCCAGAACTCCGAGCGACCAATCCAGAAAATTGAACACCTCTAAAGTGACAAAAAGTCCCTTTAGAAAGTGGTTCAACTCTGAAGTGCTCCACGTCGCTCTGACCGATCCTAAGGAGTGACGTCTAGAGGCCTCCACTAAACTGGCAAAGTCGGCATCTGCAGAGGCGGGTAAAGAAAGACCCATAGTCTCTCCTGTCCCATACCAAATACCTCTCTTCCCGTGCAATCTGGAAGGAGGCATGCAGAATACCGTCTTTCCTAACTCCTTCTTCTTGTCCATCCAAGAATCTAAAGAATGGAGTGCCTTCTTCATTGATATCGCAGGCTTCATTTTCAAGAATGCCGACGATTTAGCCGTAGCTGAGCTCGAAAAGAGCGAACGAGGAGAAGGAGGAGCTGCAGGACTAAGAGAATCTCCAAACTCTTGTAGTAGTAAAGAGGCCAAGACTTTGTAACTCGAAAGTCCCTCATTAGCAGGAGGATCGTCGTCAGACAACTCGTCTAACCCTCGATCCGACGAAGGAGAACGTTCTCGTTTTGAGGAAGAGTCCTTCCAAGACCTCCTATATTCTGAAGGAGAGGAGCTTCCATTTGGCGAAGAGTCATAACCTCCAGGAACGAGTCCCCGACTCTTGAACTCCATGGCTCTTGAATCTTTAGCCTCCTGACTCCTGCCTCCTGGCTCCTGACTCCTGCCTACCTTGACTCCTGAACTCCCTGCCTACCTGACTTCCCGGAACTCCTGCCTCCCTGACTCCGGAACAGGATCCTGGCTCATGCTCCTTGGAATCCTGGCCTCCTTGGGCCTACTCCTGCCTCCTTGGACTCCGGGCCTGCCTTGCCTCCTTGGACTCTTGCCTCCTGGTTTGCCACTGGGCTCTTGACCTCCTGGCTCCTTAGACCTCCTTGGCTCTTGCCTCTTGGCCTGGATGCCTCCACACTCTTGGCTCTTGGCTCCTGACCTCCTGGTGACTCCTCACTCCGGGCCTTGGCTCCTGGCCTCCGGTGGGGACTCCTCACTCCTGGCCGGTGCAGACGTGTGATTGTTTCATCCAGGTTCGTACAGGAAACCTCACCTCGTGTAGGAGTATCGATCCTGGAGGTAGATACCTCCATACGTCTGGAGGATCTTTTAATAGGAAGGGAAGTGTCTTTCCTTCTAGGAGGCTCCTTTGACAGGACTCCTACAAATGACGAAATCTGTTCCTGCATCGCCATCATGAACCTCTTTGTAGCCTCCTCTTTATCCTCTTCGGGAGGAGGGGAAGGAGGAGGGGAGGAGTCCATAGCCTCCACCTCCTGCTCCTTCTCACTCTGGTTGGAAGAATGGCTCTTCTCGCCTTCTTAACTCCCGATGGAGACTCCTCAGGGAAGTTTTCAGGGCTCGAGTCAATAGTCGGCGCCCTCCAACTCCTCTTGAGAGGCCGAGATCGATCGGAATCTCTCCAATCACGTCTCGGTGATGAGATCCGACGACGAGAAACACTCACGTAGGACGCTTTTACAGAGCGGTCCTTGGCAGTCTGGGGTGTCACAGAAACCGCCGAAGGGACACCTGATCGGTGGGGATTCTCCACAACCTCCTTTCGGCTTTCGACATTCCTTCTCCTCTGGGCATGTGAGCTTGGAAGAGGTCTAGACCTAGGAGCGTTGCTGAGCCGACCAGATGCCCCCTCCACTACACTGGGGACACTTATATCACTGTCTAATGACAAATCACTAGCCTTACCTTGTATGGCAGCCATTTTGTTTTCCATTATTTTGAAGGCTGCTTTTAGATCTGCAAGTTCTTTCGCTGGATCTACAGGTTCTGCAATAGGAGAAGGGGCTGCAATGGAAGGAGAAGTAGCAATACTTACCCTTGGGGAAGATCCCAAGCTTGGAATTAGTTCAGATCTAGAACTACTTAAACTTCTATGAGAAGCCTTCCTCGCTCTTTCTCTTTCTAACTTTTTTAAATAATTAGTTAGATTCTTCCATTCGTTCTCACTCAAGTTCTCACATTCTTTACAAGTAATTAGTAAAAGAAACATTCATACTCACCCTGCACCTCCTGCATACCGTGTGAGGGTCTACCGAAGCTTTCGGCAACCTCACCTTACAGCCTACATTCACACAACGTCTCACAACCATACCAGAGTCAGACATATTTAAAGAAAAATCCAAAATCAAGTCCACAAAACAGTCCACAAAAGCGTATGCCAATCCAACAATCCAGATACGTCACCAAAAGTCGGTCAAGAAGATCAATTGCCGGTGAAAAAAGAAAAACCAATCGAGAGGAACCAACAACAATGTTGATGGTCCGGCGACAGAAGAATTCTGATTAGAAAACGGGGATGGTTCCTAGTCCTGCCACCCAGGGCAGGGCGGTAGATCACCTGACCTACCTGTAGCGTGTGCCGCGAAATTTGAAATTCTGTCGGAGACGACGGAGTCTATAGCTAAGTATATATCTGGCAGGGAAGTTGAATGTATAAAATTGCATTTTTTGCTGAAGTTTTGTAACTCTCCCAAAGGATACTGGCCATAAGGGACAAGTTAGGATGGTATTGTTCTCTGCATTCTCAGAATTAAGTGTTGAGCATTAAGCCAAAGGTTTCTCTCTGTCTGATGAGGTTTTCTTGTAATTAATTATTAACATTATATGTG
>NC_087211.1:53981929-54050632 GCF_015104395.2 Macrobrachium nipponense
ATTGATTTGATTCGTCAATTCAATAGCCTTTCGGAGAAGACAGAAACACCGGCCAGTATGCTTCCTCCTGGAAATTGACATGGCGTTTGGACTAAAGAGGGATACCAAGGTGTCGTATGAATTGCCTTGCTCGAGTCATGCGGAATCGGTCTTGCAACACGTAAACGCAAAGATTGCAGGGAGGGATAATTCCTTAAGATCTAATAGATCATTTAATTTATTCCCCCTCCAATGATAAAGCAAAGGAAATATTATACGACACCGAAGGTCCCTTTGCTGTCTAGACAAATGAACCCTAATGTTGTAAGGTTAAGGCCTGGATTAACCTTGGATCAGGTTAAAATGGAGTGCCCTTCGATGACGTACCAAGAGGCTGCCACGTTTAGAAGCAACAGCTTCTTCTGTCTTTCAGGCTGCGTCCTGGTTAGACCTTTGGTCAACAGCAATGGCGAAAATTGCATCCTCGGAAGCAACAAGGAAAGTAGTAATGATAACCATTGTTCATTAGATTACTACAGTCAGGGTCCAAGGCGATTGCGTACCTGACAAACGTAAGTGCCAATGTTTGGGCAAATATCCTGCTAATGAGGAGAGATGCAGCATTGGCTAGACTAAGCCGCAATGTAGATTTGGATTCCCTGTTAGCAATGAGGAATGGGGATATCTTGGAATCGCAACTACTGTTGCCAGAGGTCATACTGGAAGAAGCGATAGATAGAAGAAGGATGGACACTAACGATAGGTTGGTGCAACAGGCAGTTAGGAAAACCTCTAACAGTCAAACTATTCCTTTGGAGGGAAGACAACAGCAGATGTCTCGAAAGAAACCAGTGAGACATAGCATCCCTAATAGAGTCACAAGACCCTCTTCCCAAAGAGGATAACTCATCGGCCCTTTCACATAGAAACAACAGAGGAAGGGGCAATAGGGGAAGGGGGAGAGGCTCAAGAAGATAGGATGGGCGCCTCCCTCATCACTCGGCCACACCAGTGGGGGGTTGCCTGGCAAATCACTGGAAGGTGTGGCAGGAAACTAGGGGCAGAGCAGTGGGTGGTGGATGTTCTCAGGATCGGGTATTTGATTCCGTTCGAGGTAACCCGCCCCTGACAGATCAACCATTACCCCCACTCACTTATGCCCCACAGATCTCAGAAGGCCACTATTCTGCAGGACGAAGTGAAGAAGATGATGGAAACATGAGCTGTGCAACAGTATGCAGTCCGACAAAAGGCTTCTACAGCAGGATTTTCCTGGTACCCAAATCCAACGGGGATGAGGTAGAGACGTAATAGACCTGTCAACGCTGAATCTGTTTATAAGGAAAACCAGTTTCAAGATGGAAACTCCGAAAACGGTTCTACAAGCAGTCAGAATCGGAGACTTTATGCTGACAGTCGATCTAAAGGACGCATACTTTCAGATACCAGTCCATCAGTCTTCAAGGAAATTTCTCCGCTTCAGTCTTGCAGGGAAAGCTTTCGAGTTCAAGGTCCTGTGCTTCGGATTGACAACGTCTCCTCAAGTTTTTACAAGAGTGTTCACCCTCGTGTCGGCATGGGCGCACGCTCAGGGGATCAGGCTGATAAGATATCTGGACGATTGGCTGGTGATAGCAAAGTCCCAGGGAGAAATTACTCAGGGACAGGGCGACCCTCCTGCAGCTTTGTCACAGCCTAGGTATTGTGGTGAATCAGCAGAAGTCGCAGCTGGATCCAAGTCAACGTTTGGAATATCTGGGAATGGTGATAGACACAACACAAGCCAAAGTATTCCGACAGACCAAAGAGTACAGGAAATGCAAACAAGTGGGTGAATGCCTTTCTGGGAAAGCAGACACAGCCAGCAAGACAGTGGCAGGTGGTGCTGGGAATCCTAACTCCCTGGAGAACGCTAGTACCACAAGGAAGGCTACACCTTCGGTCCCTACAATGGAGGATGAAGGAGTTTTGGTCACCAACAGTAGATCACCCGTACGAGCAAAATTCCCTTGTTGGCAGAAGTGAGGAAAGACTTGCTGTGGTGGGTACGACGACAATCTGACAGTGGGTGTCCCCCTTCAACAATCCTCCCCAGACCTCTTGCTGTTCTCGGATGCATCACTAGAAGGCTGGGGAGCCCATATGGAGGAGTTGATGGTGTCAGCAAAATGGAGTTTGCAAGGACAGAGAACTCCATATAAACGTGCTGGAGTTGAAAGCAGCTTTCCTGGCTCTACAAGAATTCAGGAGAGAGTAAAGGGACACTCGTGGTATTGATGTCAGACAACACCACAGTAGTAGCTTATATAAACAAGCAAGGAGGCCTAGTTTTCTCGGCAGTTACATGTGATGACAGTTCAACTTCACCAGTGGGCTATAGAGAACCTGGTAGACATCAAGGCCAGGTATATTCCGGGAAAAAGAAACATAGTGGCCGACAAGTTGAGCCGCAGGATCAGATTCTGGGAACGGAGTGGTCCCTACACCACAGGTAGTGGACAGGATGCTCATGTTGTGGGAAGGACCGATCATAGACCTATTCGCAACCAGGTACAACAAAAAGTTGGAAGTGTATTGTTCAGTAGTCCCGGACGCAGAGGCAGCAGCAGAAGATGCGCTACAACACCCCTGGGACAATCTGGACGTGTACGCATTTCCTCCATTTTGTCTAATCCGTCAGGTTCTGAACAGGGTAATGCGGTCTCAGAACCTCAAGATGACCCTGGTAGCCCCGTTATGGCCGAAAGCAGAGTGGTTTCCAGACCTACTGGAACTCCTAGTAGATGTGCCAAGAGAGTTACCTCCAGGAGCACCTTCTGTGTCAGCCTCACGTGGAGAGGTACCACCAGTCGGTGGAAGTCCCTATCGCTTCACGGGTGGAGACTGTCAAGTATCTCCTCCAAGAGCGAGGGTTTTCGCAGAAAGCAGCAACTCAGATGGCAGGTAATATCAGAAAATCATCTGCGACAGTATACCAAGGGAAGTGGTCAGCATACTGTGATTTGGTGTCGTAGGGGGAACGTGTCTCCACTCGGTACCACTATTCAGTAGTTAGCGGACTTTCTGATATATCTCAGAACAGAAAAACATATGTCTGTATCTGCAGTGAAGGGGTACAGGGCTGCTCTAAGCCTCAGTCTTACGAATGAAAGGACGTGGACATATCGTCTTCATGGGAGTTGGCCATGCTGATGAGGAGCTTTGAAACAGTCATGCCCACCAAAGGAGCTAAAAACCCCAGATGGGATCTGACCAAGGTACTGAGTAGTCTGACAAAACCCCATTACGAACCACTAAGGCAGTCCACGGATAGGAGCCTGACCCTGAAGACAGTCTTCTTATTGGCCCCTGGCTTCAACCAAAAGGGGGGGGGTGGGGAGCTACATGGCCTCTCATATCTCATAAAGCACTCGAGAGGTTGGAGATCAATGGTGTGTGAGTTTGTCCCAGAATTCGTGGCAAAGACCCAAAACCAAAATCCAACAATAGTAGACGGCAGATTCGACTCCTTTACCATACCTTCCTTGGCAGACTTTGTAGACAAGCGACAAAGCTGAAATGCTCCTGTGCCCCGTCAGGGCACTAAGGGAGTACTTAAAGAGAACAAGGCACCTCAGCCGGGGTGCCAGAGGTTGTTCGTAAGTACAGGACGGAACAAGAAGGAAGTGTCCAAGAATACAATATCATTTGGCTAAGGGAGACAATCAGAAATGCTTATACTGCAGAAGACAGAGGGTCAGATAGCCAGGTGGGAGCTAGAGCTCATGACATCAGGGTGTGAGTGCTTCCCTAGCATTTAAGAAGAACATGTCTGTGGATAAAATTCTGAAAGCTGCGTGTGGAGCGCCAAACAACTTTCATCTCATTTTATTTGAAAGATGTTGCCCATAGATCCTTGGACACCTTTTCCTTGGGTCCAGTGGTGGCGGCCCAACAAGTGATATAGTTCATCCAGTGCCCCTGGCGGGGTCAGTTTGCGTCTAGTCTAAGATGAAGGTATGAAAGTAGAATGAATGGGATGACTGGTCTTTTTTCTTTACTACTTTCTTCCTACTCCTTTAACTACGGGCAATATGAAGGAGAGTACCGTCATGTGCTGGAACGGACTAGATGCAGTGAGATGGTCAGCCATACTGTGAAGCTATCTTAGCTGATGATATACTTTTCAGTAGCAACACACCTCTGGATAATAAGGAAAGAGGGTGAAGGTCGATCCAGTCGCAAGGGACAAGAGTAAACAGTAGAATGGTATCTACACCCAGTGGGAGGAAACCAATAGATCCGCTTATATCTTTGGTCCTAGGTTCATTGTCCATTCTCTAGAATTTCCCTATATATTCGGAAATGGATAAGGTGGCAAACTTCCAGTCAGTTGTAGAGACTTACCTCCCTCCAATAGTAAGTCTTATCCTAATGTTAAGACGAAGGTTTGTTTCGTGTATGAACAAAATACCAAATTGTAACTATTTGTATTTTTCATAAATAACAAACCTGAGGTCTTAACAGTTAAAGGCCACCCTCGAACCACCCCTCTAGCAGTCTAAACTGGGTTAGAAATATAACTGATGGGTCACAGGTAGCCGTGGGCTTCTGGGCGGGTATACATGCCCCGTGACCTGGTATAGATGCCATTAGTCCTGGATCTCACAAGTGTAATTTTAAGTTCTACCGGTTTCCAGCTTGGCGCTAGTAAATCCTAATGTAAGACCTCAGGTTTGTTAGTTATGAAAAATACAAATTAGTTACAAATTTGGTATTTTTATTGTGCTGATTACAACTGCAATCTTGAGTAAGATCAATAAACGTTACTATATCCGCTAACATTGTTCAAATGAGTGCTGGAAGGCTGGGAAAGATGGTGGATAGTCCGTGAACAGACCCTTCCATCCACACGGTAACCGCCATATTGGATTTCAAACCTGCCTTGAAAACATATTTTACGAAGAGTGTCACATGCTTATTTTAGTTCGTATGAGGCTTTCATATATCACATTATGTTGACGAAACTTCAATCTTTGAATGGTATGCTAAGAGTTGTAATTGCATTCTTGTTTCACCAATTAAATATCGAGTGAATAAGACCCGTCCAGCGTGATGAGGGTTGGTCGTCCGTGATTTTTTACCCTAATAGGTAAACAACCGAGTGGACTGGCCAACTCTCCGACTACCGCGGATTTGGAGGCCACCCTCCGAAAAAGTACTTTAACTCGTCCTGACACCGGAGATGGTCATCAGTCATGAGTTGTTGGTGGTGATAACAGGAGCTCAAGACCTCTACTCTCCTTTCGAATTAAGTATTCTCTCCAAAGTTAGAAAAAATAAGGCCGTATTTTAAGATTTAAACAGAGGGTAATGAAAAGTGGCCAACGCAGTGCACACTACCCCAAAATGCTTTCAAAATTTTTACTTACGATTAAAAAAGGTTAGAAGATTGACGCATCTCGCATGTTTGCGGAGTCGCTTGTGTCAACAAACTTCCCATTTCCTGTGCTAAATCTGTACACCACTTGTACCCATAGATGCTGGGGCACTTTCATCACAACAATCGTAAACCCGACCTCTAACCAGTACTTATCTAAGGGAACTACGGCATTCTTTGCGGCGTTTTGTGCTCTTCAATTGTTTACCAGTGTTGTCAATTGGTATGTGTTTACCCTCCAAACTGGGTATAAGACAAATAAGTGAAATTAGCATATCTATTTGTAGTATATATACATATTACAGCAATTTTATCATTACTGCATTACTATGGCAACTAGAATTCATGGAAACAGATTGTAAATGCATTGGCGTATGTGTGAAGCTCCACTAGATTGGCAACAATGAGTCTTTTTGCCATCGTCTGCTTGTACTTCAGAAATAGCTGTATTTTTTGGGGGTTAATTTGGTTGCAAAAAAGGGATAATAGTCATGAATTAAATAAACATTTTGAAGTAAAGTTAAACTAAATAATGAATAAAGTAAACAATTAAGGGAATAAAGCTTTCCACCTCATAAACCGTGTACTCGTGTCCTGCTCATAACTGTGTTTGTGGAGTGAGTGCTTAGGAACCAGGAACAGCAATGTGGTTCAAGTGCAATTTGGTTCATGTGCAATTTGGAGTGAATTAAGACCAAAATGTGTATAATTACAATCAAATAAGCACTGTGGAGTTTCAGTTGTGATGGCAGTAAGGATAAAACCACCAATTAGGTACAAGGTAAAAATGAATTCAGTTCAAACCATGACCCCGGGAATAAAAAGTTTCATACTTTCACTGATATAGGCAACAAAATATTTTTTTATTGTGCTGATTACAACTGCAATCTTGAGTAAGATCAATAAACGTTACATATATACGCTACATTGTTCAAATGAGTGCTGGGAAGGCTGGGAAAGATGGTGGATTGTCTGTGGTTAGAACGGCCAGCCACACGATTGCCGCCATATTGATAATATACCTGAGGCGGTAAACAAGGGTTCGCGCATGCGCAATTCACAGCCGTACCAATATCTATTGCAATCAGGGATACGGCTGCCGTACCAATATCCAGTTCGTATTTAAAATGACAGAAGAAAATATCGGGCCAAAATGGGTAGCCTAGCCTAGTCAAGCTGTGTGTTACCTATTAGCCACACAATTCAGGAATGCCATCGGTTCCTCTTATTCATCTTGCTAAAAGTTAGCCCAGTAGCCTGGCATAGTACTCTCCGGGATAGCCTGTATCCTAACATGAGGAAGAATGCAGCATCATTACTTAAAGGGGTTGAACCTTCATAACCCTTTGCGCTCAAATTGCTCTTGGCATATAAAGCTATTCACCTTAGTTTTGGGAGGCTGAAGGCAGTGGTTCAGTGGTAGCAGGAAGTTTTTTTGCCCAGAAATGGAACATGAGTTTGTGTAAGGTTAGGGGCTCCAGCAATAAGAAGGTGGAGCTACTCCTTCCTTTTGTCCTGTCAGATAGATATATTGCATTGTCAAAAATGAAGTACTCCTGTACTTCACCTTGGGGAATGTAGCCACACTTTTCCTTAGGGGAGGCCATTGGGAGGATCGTTCAGTAGTGGGAAGTTGGTTACCTGTTCTGAGGAAGTGTCATATCAACTTTCTGGAGCTGATAGCTGTCTTTCTGTCCTCAGAAATAGTAACTAACGAAAGTGGGACTCGCATTTTGTTGGTTCTTAACATATAAAACTGCAGTGCCAGATATCAAGAGGTTGGCTCAAACTCAGCCACTCCCAATGCAGTACTAATGCTATCTGGCTTATGGATGGCTCAAGCAAGGCAATAGTACTTGTCTGTATTTCACCTGATGGCTCTCTCAATGTAATAACACTCTCAAGTGAGTGGATGTTGGACAAACACTAGTTTCAATTAATTGGTCTCAGGCTTCTACTTCTGGAAGTGAAACCTGTATGCCACATGTGAGAATCATCAACTTACCAGTGTGTCTCTGAATCGGGACAATCAGGCAATAGCAAGAGATGCATTCCTTGAAGACCGCAACAAGTGGAGGATGATACTAAACATCTTTCTGTATTACTTTAGATTTTAGAAGTTTTGAACAAATTGCTAACTTTCAACAGAACTGCTTACTTAGTAGCCCCAAATTGGCCAAACAGTCATCGTTACCTTTTGCTTGAACAACAGGTGAAGAAATTAGTTCCATTACATTCAAATATTCCATCTCAGACAGTAGGAGGTAAAGTTGTTTATGCATCCTCCTTTCTGAGCCAAGACCCTAATGTGGATTTTTTAAATCATCTACCATGCAGACTATTCACCCAACATTGCTGTACCTAGTGCGAAAACTAGACTGTCTGTCCGACAGTACCTGTTTGTATGGAAGGTGTGATTAGATTACATTCATGAGAGCCTATTTCAAATATGTTGAAATAGTTCTTCATTTTCTTATTATATCTGAGGACTGGTGCCTTGCTACTACAACAATCATGGCATACAAGGGGCCATTGTCGGAACCCATTCTTTATGGTTTTGTAATTGATTGTAATATAGAATTGTTAGTACTTCCCTTTTCTGGTCTTTGCATTGCAAAGACTGGCTTCTGCAAGGCTTTCCATTACCTGGTCCCTGAATAAGGTGCTTTGAGTAGGCCTAATACAGCTAAGTGCAACTCATAAGCTCCAAAAGGCAATCTTCTTGACTGCCTTTAGCATCAGAGAGCGCAGGTTAGTGAACTGGGCTCTCTTAGACCCGGACAACATTACATCATTCATACATCTACCATATATGCTGGTGTTTAAGGTGACCTTTCAACTTTAAAAATCTCCCCCAAAATGCGAGTTTGTCTTACACAAAAAAGTCTCCCCCAAAATGGGAGTTCATCTTATACAACAACCAAGTATTAAAAGCAAACTTGAAGTGTCAATAGTTGTGTTAATAGTTAACTACCATCACAAATATTGACACTGTTAACAAAACAACTGGTAAAAATGGTACAAACCGTAGGTAATTCAACTGAATCACCAGTGACACAACTATAAAGTAAATTAAACAACTGTAATTACAGAAGGTAATTACGTAATTATAGGTTAGGATGAGTGAGCTCTCACGTTGTTACTAGCTTCATCCAGAGTACTGTTATTGTAGGCAATAGTATTAGACAATTTTGTAATTGATACTTATTATACAATTCCCTTTTAACAGTGATAGATAATTTTGAAGTTACGAAAGGGTAAATCAGGGTAGTCTTAACTTTCTTGTTCACGAAACATAGCCATGTTCCTAGTTCCCAGTCGTGCTTGACTTAGGAGCCTTGTTGTTTACTAAAGCCAGTATTTCCTTGGTAGTATTTTAGAATCAGACTAAAGGGCTATGTAATATTGATGATTATCCAGTTATACCATAATATTGGGGTTCTTTCTGATTTTAAAGGAATACTTAGTACTTTCATGCAGATCTACTTCCAATGGGTATACTCTTCCAATAGTGACTTCACAGGGCATTGAGCATTTGTTGTGATGGTTCCTGTAGAGTTTTCATATGGGAATACGAAAGTATGTTTTCATAATGGTGAGGTTTGCCAAACATTTTAAAATCTTAAAGATACTGATTTTACACATTTTTTGGTACGATAATTCCGATAATTATTGATTTTGTTTATATACCAACTAACTTACATCTCCTGATAGTGTTATTTAGGTAATTTAATAAATTGGGGGTCATCTTAGGTAAACCATGAGTACCTGAATCAGACATAATGTTTATCCAAAAAAAACCTACATTTTTACATGAAAAAATGGGCTGTCACCTTATCCACTAAGCCACCTTATATGCCGGCATATACAGTAGCTGTCATTTATTACTGTCTCCTGGCCCATCATTCCTGGTCAGAATGAGAACCTTGTAAAGAGAAAATCCCTTATTCTGTTAAGGGAACTTGCCATATCTTGGATAAAACATTATGTCTGATTCAGGCACTCATGGTTTACCTAGATGATATGGCAAACATCCCAGACGGTCCGCTTTTTCTATACCCAGGCACAAACAAACCAATCTCTGTACAATGGCTGAGAATTATTTAAGTGTTCCTCATTAAAAAGGCAGATCCTCACTCATTTCCTCAGTCGTGTGACATCTGGAAAGTAAGTAGGTATATCGCTGGCTTTCTTAGAAAATGTTTCTTTCAAAGAAGTCTCTTGAGTGTTTACTGGTCGGTCATCACAAGTAGTATTCCTAAAACACTATTGCCATGAGCATAAACAAATTTGACTACAATGTGTATCAGTAGGTTGTATGGTAACACCTGGCCCCATAGATGGTTTGATGGAAAACCAGGGCCCTTTTTGATTTGTGTTCATGCTGAGATATTGCCTGGAAAGGTGCCATAATCCTGCAGCCAGACCCAGCTTATTTGGGTAATTCAACTTAGAACTGCAAGCCTTTACATTTATATATGTATAGGTTTCAAGTGTTTTTTTTCCGGCTTTGTTGCCAAACTCCAATGGGTATCTGGAAGAAAGAATATGGTTGATATAACTTCTGATTTCACCTTGGACTGAAATTTTATCTTTGTCATTGAGATTGATTTATTAGGAGTTAAGCCATTTTGTTACCTTTCAATTTCTTTTGTAAGCTTTTTTGAGGACGAACAGCAGCAAACTCACCCACTGCCTGACGAAAAACCATGGGTTTGAGGTGAACATTTATCTTGCACAGACCTGGCATCATGTTGTTGCCACAATGGTGTGTGAAGGATGAAGGAGGATCTTAGGCAGTCTTGGATCCTTTATATTCTGTCATTGTGCCAACATGTACTGATCTGGCTGGGATAAAACTAGAAGAGAATTCTTTGGAACTGGTTGGTCCCCCAGTAACTCCATTGTGGACTCACAGCAGCTACCAGAAATATGTTTTACATACATCAAAACCTGTTTGTTGCATCAGAGATAAGTTATGTATTATTTTTGTTATTACTTTCGAACAGTCATTCCAAAGAAAGTGACAACAAATACAGAAGGTTAACAGTGAAACTATGGTTTGTTCATGAAACTTACCTGTCAGATATATATATAGCTGTATTTTTCCGAATCCGACAGAAATTTAAACACTTACGACACACGCAGTGGGAGTCAGGTGGTTAGTACCCATTCCCGCCGCTGGGAGGCGGGTATCAGGAATCATTCCCATTTTCTATTCATAATTTTTCTGTCGCCGGTGCTGGAAACACCTGTTTGCAGCACCTCCGTCCAGATTTTGGAAACTTACTAGCTACTTGAGTATCCCTTTTGGTTTTTCTTTGGTATCTGAATTGGATCGGTGGCTTGGCACACGTTGACTTTGGTTTGATTTGAATTTGGTATTGATTTTTCTTTGATCAAGATGTCAGGGTCTAGTTCTGCTAGCGCTAGATTTTGTTCCATGTCTGAATGTAGAGGTAGGCTACTGAAAGCTTCAGTAGACCCACATTCTGTTTGTAAAGTTTGCAGGGGGAATGAATGTACGTTTGAAAGTCGTTGTAAGGAGTGTGAAAGACTAACAGAGTCGAATGGAAGGCGTATGAAACCTATCTTAAGAAACTTGAGCGAGATAGGTTAAGGAGGTCTTCCTCCAGGAGTGTTTCAGGTAGGCAAGATTTAAATTATTCTCCTGCTAACCCTCCTTCTGTAGATTATGCTCCTACCCCTGTAGTGTTGCCTCCGGCCCCTGAGACAGTGTCGGTAGAAGGTAATACCTTATCGCTAATTCTTGAATCGATTCGTAACTTAGAATCAAAAGTGTTAGCTCTGGAGAGCAAAAGTGAAGAGAAGTGCAGTGAAAGTGCCCCTTGTGTAGTGGAGGGTGCGTCAGATCGGCCTCATTCCGCCTCTAGACCTAGACCTCTGCTTGACTCCCAGATTACGGGAGAGAGCATGTCGAAAGTCGAAGGAGGGTTACGAGGAACCCCCACCGATCTGGCGTGCCTTCGGCAGCTTCTGACGAACCTACCCAGACTGCCAAGGAGCGTGCGCAGTGCACGTCTTCTCAAGGAGTTTGGTTTTTCTTCTTCTGAAGCTTCCTCCCAGCGCAAGGGGTGGAGCTCTCATACCGCATCACGTCCGCTGAAAAGGACGGCTCGCGTTCGGGACGCTTCACGTCAAGTTGTTCTCCGGAACTTTGCTCGTCGCCTGATAGTGCGTTTGCTGCTTTCCTCCGCAGAAGAAGCGTAAGGATTATTCGGAGGCGGAGTCTTCCCTAGATGTTTCTTTCGAGCGCCGCAGTCGCTCTAAGGTGCGTGAAGTGGCGGTTCCTGGGAGTAGCAAGAAGGCGTCCCCTCGCCACTCGCCTGCTCACAGGATCAGCCCCTCCCCAGAAAAGGAGGCTTCACCTACAAGCAAGATTCTCCAGTCTCTTCAGCAGCAACTTCGAGATGTTTTTCCTTCGAGAGAGACTGTTCCACGTCGCCGTAAGAAGGATGACAATCTTCCTGTGAAGAGGTCGAGGCGTTCTCCCTCTCCCTTCTCCTCGCTCGTCTCTCTCTCCGTTTGAGTCTCCCTCTAGAGTTCGTTCTGCTCCCCAGCAACTTTCTAGAGGAGGCGAGAAATTAGTTTCTCGCTCTCGTGAAGCGGTTGTTTCCGCTGCTACGAAACTTGTGGATAAGAAGCGAGTTTCTTTAGATGCCGCAGACGCGCTTCTGTGAAAGTCAAACGCGCTTTAGTGGACGCCGAACGTGACTCGGTGCAAGTTTGTTTCGCGAGCGCCAGTGGACGCTCAGCGAGTTTTAGTGGACGCTCGGCGCGCACCAGTGGACGCTCGGCGCGCACCAGGTGGACGCTCGGATTTTCGCGCACCAGTGGACGCTCAGCGCGCACAAGGGTGGACGCCAGGTGTAACACCTGAGTCGTTTGAGCGCGCTTTAGTCGGCGCCAGTAGATTGGCTTCGGACGCCAAACGCGCGCCTACGGACGTCAGTTTTCCACTTCCGCAAGCACAAGCGGAGGCGGGAACTCTTCCTGTTCGCCGTTCTTTCTCTTTTGAGAAAGCTCGGGACTCTTCTTTACTTCCTCCGACTTCTCCAGTGTCTGAAGAGGAAATTAGTGACGCTTTCGTCGAAGTGGACGAAGAACAGCAGTTGGCTCCAGTTTCGACGGACTACAAGGTTTTGACTCGTTTACTACAGTCAGTCTTTGCGGACACTTTCCAACCTGAAGCTCCACGTACTCCTCCCTCTCAGTTTTCGTCTTCCAAAGCTGCTAAGATCTCGGGCTTTGTGAGAATGAAGAAGTCGCTTCTACGAAGCAAGCTTTTAGAAAGGTCCATGATTGGATGGAAAAGAGGAAAGCTTCAGGCAAGATTCTTTCGCTTTACCACCTTCAAGACTCGGTGGCAAAGCTGGTATGTGGTTATGAGACGGGAGAAAACGTCGGAGTTAAGCTTCCAGCCTCAGCTCAAGGAGACTTTGGTAGTATTGTAGACGCCACCAGAAGATCTTTTTTGTCTTCCTCGAAGGTCTCGTGGACACATAGCGAGTTAGACTTTCACCTTAAAGGCCTCTTCAGGACACTAGAGGTCTTTAATTTTCTTGACTGGTGCCTGGGAGTATTGGATGCCAGGGTCAGGAGTTCTGATTTCCATCAGTCTGGGGGAGCTGTCCAGTGTATTGTCTTGCATGGACAAGGGCCGTCAGGGATGGTTCTGAGGAATTGGCTGTCATTTCAGCACGGGACTGCTTAAGAAAAGAGCACTTTTTTGCAATTTTACTGCAAAGTCGGTCTCACCAGCGCAAAAAGCGGATCTTCTTTTCGCTCCTTTGCTCAGAACATCTCTTCCCCCCCAGTCTTATGTAAAGGACATAGCTGCCAGTCTCCAGGAGAAAGCAACTCAAGACCTTCTGGCACAGTCTTCTAGGAAGCCTACTACTTCTTCGTCTTCTGGGTCCTCTGCTTTGAAGAAATCGAAGCCCTTTCGATCCGCTTCTTCCTCGAAGCCAGCCCCTCGAGGAAGAGGCTCTTCAGAGGCAAGACTCCCGCTCCTTCCAAGAGCAAGAAGTGAGAGGGAAGTCCTTCAGACACCGGTAGGAGCCAGGCTTCTACATTTCGCGAAAGCTTGGGAAGAGAGAGGTGCCGACGCTTGGTCTCTGGACATCGTCAAGAAGGGGTACAGAATTCCTTTCCTGATGCTACCCCCCGCTGTCTTCGACACCAAAGATTTGTCTCCGTCGTATCAGGGAGAAAAGCAGAAAGTGCTTCACGATCTACTAGATCAAATGATCGAGAAGCAGGCAGTGGAACAGGTCTTCGACCGGAGTTCTCCGGGTTTTACAACCGTCTGTTCCTAGTGCCGAAGCCAATCAGGGGGGTGGCGCCCCGTCTGGATGTCAGCAGTCTAAATCGCTTCGTTACCAAGCAGAAGTTCAAGATGGAGACACCTCAATCCGTGCTTGCAGCTTTAAGACCGGGGGATTGGATGGTCTCGTTAGACCTTCAGGACGCATACTTTCACGTCCCCATCCATCCCCGATCAAGGAAATGCCTGCGGTTTGTCCTGAAAGGGAAGATTTTCCAATTCAGGGCACTCTGCTTCGGTCTCAGCACGGCGCCGATGGTTTTCACCGTTCTTATGAAGAACGTTGCGAGGTGGCTCCATCTTGCGGAAATAAGGATCTCTCTCTACCTAGACGACTGGCTTATTCGAGCCTCATCGCAAGACAGGTGTCTGAAGGACCTCACACGACTCTGTCGTTAGCGAGGTCCCTGGGACTTCTGGTGAATCTCGAGAAGTCGCATCTGACTCCTTCTAATCCTTAGTCTATCTGGGGATTCAGATGGACTCAGTGCTTTTCGGGCTTTTCCGTCCCAGGGGCGACAACTTCAATGCCTGACAAAGTGTCGGCCTTTCTAGGGAAGGAAACATGCTCGGTGAGGGAATGGATGAGTCTGCTGGGACCATTTCCTCACTGGAGAAGTTTGTTTCTCTGGGAAGGTTGCACCTCCGACCACTTCAGTTCTTCCTCTCAAGCAATTGGTCACGCAAACAGGATCTAGAAGAGGTCTTGTTTTTGACGGAAGAAGTGAAAAAGCACCTCAAATGGTGGTTGGATCCAAAGAAGCTTGCGGAAGGACTTTTCGCTCAAGCTTCGGAACCCCGACCTAGTGTTGTTCTCCGACGCGTCCTCCACGGGTTGGGGAGCAACACTGGGAGGGAGAGAAGTGTCAGGCACCTGGAGAGGGGAACAGGTGTCCTGGCACATCAATCTAAAAGAACTTTCAGCGGTTTACCTTGCTCTAAGGTTCTTCGAGGAGGAAGTCTCCAGCAAAGTGGTTCAGATAAACTCGGACAACACCACAGCCTTGGCATACCTCAGGAAACGGGGGAACTCACTCTCCTTCTCTGTTCGTCATCGCAAGGATATCCTGATTTGGGCGAAGTCGCAAAACGTCACGATTCTGACAAGGTTTGTGTCAGGTGTGGAGAACGTGCGAGCGGACCTTCTCAGTCGGCAAGGACAGCTTCTGCCGACGGAATGGACCCTTCATCAGGAAGTATGCCAGGCGCTATGGAAGCTGTTGGGACGTCCTCATGTGGATGTTTTCGCAACTTCCCGAACGAAGAGACTTCCGCTGTATTGCTCCCCAGTTCTGGACCCGGGAGCAGTGGCAGTAGACGCCCTACTGTGGAAATGGTCGGGACTAGACATTTACGCTTTTTCCCCCATTCAAAATCCTCGGGGAAGTAATGAGGAAGTTCGCTGCATCAGAGAGGAGCGAGAATGACCCTCATCGCCCCCTTCTTCTGGGCCAGCGGCCGACTGGTTCACGGAGGTGATGTCCTTCCTAGTAGACTTTCCGAGGACTCTGCCCCTAAGGAAAGATCTACTCAGACAGCCCCACTTCGAGAGGTACCACAAAAACCTCCCCGCTCTGAGTCTGACTGCGTTCAGACTATCAAGAAGTTGGCCAGAGCGAGGGGGTGTTTTTCAAGACCTGTGGCAACGGCGATTGCCACCGCAAGGAGGCCCTCCTCAATCGCAGTTTATCAATCAAAGTGGGCGTTCTTTAGAAGTTGGTGCAGAAGGAAGGGCATTTCCTCCACCTCAACCTCTGTGAGCCATGATTTAGCAGATTTCCTTCTTCACCTTAGAAAGAAGCGAAACTAGCCGTTCCCACGATTAAAGGCTACAGAAGCGTGCTTTCTGTGGTCTTCAGACATAGAGGACTCGACTTAGCGAATGATAGAGACATTCATGATCTCATTAGATCATTTGAGACTGTGAAAGTTCTCCAACCTAAAGTACCATCGTGGAACTTAGACGTGGTTAGGTACCTGAAGTTTCTCATGTCGAGTCAATTTGAACCGCTCCATTTAGCCTCGCTTAGGAATCTTACTAAGAAGACCATTTTCCTAACCGCTCTGGCGACGGCGAAGAGGGTTAGCGAAATTCAAGTCATAAGCAAGCATATTGGGTTCAAGGATCATAGTGCAGTTTTGTTCCTTAAGTCCTAGTTCTTAGCAAAGAACGAGAACCCTTCCAACCCTTGGCCGAGGACGTTCGAGATCAAGGGATGTCGGAGCTAGTGGGACCTGAAGCTGAGAGAGTCCTGTGTCCTGTCAGGGCTCTCAAGTTTTATTTGCAGAGAACCAGAGCATGCAGAGGTTCTTCGGAGAACTTGTGGTGCTCTGTGAAAAAACCAGATCTTCCGATGTCGAAGAATGCACTGGCGTTCTTCTTAAGAAGTACGGTTAAGGAAGCCCATGAAAAGTGTAGTGAAAGTGACATGGAGCTTCTGAAAGTGAAAGCCCACGAGTTGAGGGCTATTGCTACTTCGGTGGCTTTTCACAAAAAATATGCATCAAAAGATATTTTTGGGCGCCACTTATTGGCGAAGCAATTCGGTGTTCGCTTCACACTACCTGCGGGAGGTGAAAGCAACATACGAAAATTGTTACTCGCTCGGACCATACGTCGCTGCAGACACTGTTTTGGGGGGCAGGAGGTAGCGCTCATCCTATCCTTTAATGGTTAGGGGAGTTTTTAACTTGTGTTATGGTTGTGGGGTTGACCGCCTGCGGCGGATCTCCCTTCCATTAGCTTAGTCTATGTGGGATACTTTTGGTAGGCTAGGTCCAGGTGGTTTGGTTTTTACTTCGTTGCCCTCATTTGTATGGTCAATGGTCTAGTCACGTCGTGGTCTCGCCCCTGTGACAGATCATCTGGAGTGCACCAGCTATATAGGTCTCTACCTCGCTGGCAACTCTAGTAGCACAAGCAGACTTACGCGGCAGTAACCACGAAGTCAGCTATGCTAACAGGTAAGGAATCAAGATATCAATTATCTGCATATATATGTTTCCTAAAATCTTCTATTCTGTCTACTCCCACCACCAAAGGTGGGATTCAGCTATATATATATCTGACAGGTAAGTTTCATGAACAAAATGATATTGTAATGATACAATTAAGTTTGTTCATACTTACCTGGCAGATATATATAATCAAGTACCCACCCACCTCCCCTCAGGAGACAGTGGAAATAAAAATTATGAATAGAAAATGGGAATGATTCCTGATACCCGCCTCCCAGCGGCTGGGAATGGGTTACTAACCACCTGACTCCCACTGCGTGTGTCGTAAGTGTTTAAATTTCTGTCGGATTCGGAAAAATACAGCTATATATATTGCCAGGTAAGTATGAACAAACTTAATTGTATCATTACAATATCATTTTAATTTTCTAGGTATAAATGCATGTGTAGGCGGTACATGTTATAATAATAAGGTAATAATTTACAGAGAAGCTACCAATTTTCAAAAAATAGATTTGATTTGTAATGGATAGTAAATTATATTAAACCATTGCTGATGAAGGAAAGCTAGCAAAGCTGGTAAAGAACAGTTCTTCTCAGCAGACAGGAAGCTATGTGTTTCATTATTTAGTAATTGAAAGGAATTGAATTTTAAGTATAACTGATAAACTAGATAATTATGCTAAACACAATTTCTGTCTCATGTGACTTTTACTATGAGAATTTCAGAAGGTAATAAAGTAGAATCACTGTTATATTGATTGCTCAAATGTTTACAGAATTAAAAGTGGTGTGTTAAGTTTAAATCAATGTGTAGAATGTTTTACACTGCAACTCTTATGTACTTTTAGCATCTTGAGTGAGGTACAGGTATCAGAAATCTTTTCCCTTACATCATTTTTATTATGCATACGTTGGTAATGTGATTTCTCATCAAACCTAAAAGAATACTGGACATTCATACAACATCTTTGACCTTATTACAGTACGTACAGATCTTGAAAGATTCAGAGAAGGATGTGTCAACAGTAACAGAAGTGATTCATATCCTGTCATGCTCAGAAATGTGCCTTGCAGTTGTTTGTTTTTTATTTTTGTTTGTATTAACCCCCTTTAGTTGCCATGACTTGTTTTAGATATGGAATTTTTAAAATATTTATAGCAAATATAAAATGTTAAAGCATTATGAGTAAGCAGTAGTGAGATCTCCAGTTTCTTTGGTCAGGTTCATGATGTGGTTTTTATATGGAAGTTTTCTAAGGTTTTGTTTAAAGAAAAAGTGACTACTTGGTTAGGAGCTGTGGGCGATGCAATGGCCTTAAGGGGTTTTCCAGTTGTGGCTATACTGTCGTGAAGTGACTTAGCCCCTGTAAACACAGGTTCTGGTGTTGCGTGGTTTTGCATTTTTTTATATTTTGTGGTTTGCTTTTGGAGTGCTGTGTGTATTTTGTAACAAAAAACTGGATGTGCATCTATTATCATTTACTGATGAATAGAACTACGTACTATAGATGTTATTTAGAATACACAGAGTGAAGGGAAAGTTTTCAAAAAGTTGCATTATTAGGGAATGATATTAAAAGGGGTTTCATGGTTAGTAAGCCAAAGCACCGAAAGCTAAAGTTTTTCTTCTGTTAGTTTTGAACAGGATTTGCTGTAGAAAGGTGATATACACAGTCGGTTATGTTTTTTATACATAGAGCATTTAGGATGATCCAGGCTACTCGAGCTGTTATAATCCAGAAGTATTGTTGAAGAGGATCTTTTCTTTTGTCATTTGATGGTTGGTGACCTTTATGGAATATTTATTCTAAGTTCTCATAGTAATAATGCAGATTCCCATGATTGAGCATCTTATTTATTGAGGCCACTTTAGTTTTGTATTCTGTGTTTGTGCAGCCATACATATCTTTTTTTCTGTTGGAGAAGTGTCATACAAAACCAAACGAATTTTTCTTGAAATTCTTTGCTTGAAAATGTCATGCAAAGTGCTGCATTAAGCCAAACAAAAAAAGATTGGAATCCACAGATCTTAAATCGGGAAAAACTGATTGGTGGGAGATATTCATTGCCTTGAATTAATTGCCTTGAGAACTGCAGAATGGACAGAGTGAGATACTTGAATGACAGCATTCCTGTGTCTCTCCCAGATTGGGTGATAGATGTGTCAATAGCTCACTTTTTTTTTTTTTTTTTTTTTTTTTAATCAGAAGTTCAAATGAAAAACTGATGCGTAATTTTGATATTCTCGAGTACTTTCTACATTTTTGTTGCTTAGAAATTTACAATGGATGTAGTATTAACTAGATAACCATGAGGTTGAATAAAGATATCACAGTTTTATCAGTTGATGTGATTAAAGTGCTCTGTGTTTGATAAGTCCCTTTGATAACGCTAAAGGACAATATTACATTCTGTAGTACTGGACAGTATTATGTCCAAGGAGTGTATCCACTGATACAGCAGCAATATCACACAATTTTAGTGGAAGATGAAAGACTTGTAGTGACAGTGACAGTGATTGATTTCATCAGTGAAAAGGTAGCAGTGTTTATCTATGTAAGATCTGATTTGCTTTCTTCGACATGGTTAAATTGCTGTTTAAAGCCACAGCATTTGGAAAGTGTTTATTCATTATTTCAAAAAGTAAAATCAAGGATATATATACATGGAGTGTACTAAACCTATGATGTGTTTTTTTGTGAATTTAAAATTCTGATTATAAGGACCTGTAGTGGGTGACCAGAATAACGAGAATATTCCAGACATATTTCAGGTTGGCAATAGTTAATGATGAATATTTACTATCAGTGAGTGCTGTTAAGGAGGAAACCCTTTCACTGATGTAAGTTGTATGTTGCTGTACTGATTTTTTGCTCCAAGCTGTTGTCCCCTGAATGTCTTGTCATTCATAGCCTGTTGATGCAATAAATGCTCTTTGTAATTTGTCACAGAAAAAATAACAAATATCCATAATCTTGGATTTAATTGCATGTTCCCATTCTGAAAAACTGCATCTGTTAATTATTGATGGTTGCATTCCAGTGGAAAGGACAGATGAAGAGCATGGGCTCTCACTTATCTCAGACAACCCTTTGTAACATGATTTGGTTGCATTGCATTGTGACCAATCATAAAAGGAAACTCCAGGCAGTTGTAACTCAGTGCCTCAACAACCTACATCATTTTTGGCCCTACGACTCATGATTGCAATCCTCAGTCCTACATGAAATATCAGATGAAATATAAATTCTGCAAAGTGTGATAGGAGAGATGAAATATTCAGTACTATACTCTTACTATACTCTATAATCCAAGCACTATTTAGGTGAAGTTTTGTGCTATTCATGTCACCCACACCACCTGAACACTTGAATACTGTTTTATAATTGGGCCTACATGTAGAAGTATTCTATCCAGAATTTAATTGAAGGTTTACAATTAATTTAGTCATACAAAGTTCTTAGGAGATGGCTCAACATGACTGTATTTGTCTTAATGTTATTTTGAGAGAAATTGTAATATTGTCGGATACCCCGCTACATATGTATACTCAACCTAAATTTGACAACATGATTGGCCTTGCCTAAGCATATGTGAGTTGTTTGTGTTTATGTGTGGGGTGGGGGTGTGTGTAAGGTAAGTACATACTGTAATGCTATGATCAGTTTCATTGCCACTTCTGCTTGTACCAACCTGCTGGCTCTAACCTCTCTGTGATTATCTGCAAATTTCTGATCATATAAAAAATAATTTAAATTACATATTATGGATCAAATTGCATTTTCTATATGCAAAAATTGATATGGTAAACTGTTATAAATACAAGGTCAGGTTTATAACCTTGCCTAAGCATATGTGAGTTGTTTGTGTTTATGTGTGGGGTGGGGGTGTGTGTAAGGTAAGTACATACTGTAATGCTATGATCAGTTTCATTGCCACTTCTGCTTGTACCAACCTGCTGGCTCTAACCTCTCTGTGATTATCAGCAAATTTCTGATCATATAAAAAATAATTTACATTACATATTATGGATCAAATTGCATTTTCTATATGCAAAAATTTGTATGGGAGACGGTTATAAACACAAGGTCAGGTGTACCTAAGTGCTGCTTTACCTCATTCCAAAAGTTCTTTAGTTGTGTTTTTCCACTCACACTAGACATGCAAAAATGAGTGAAAGCCAGAGATATGTACTTTTGGTAGTGTTTATCAATTTATTAAATTGGTAATCTTGATATTTCTTATTTTTTCTTTACAGGCATAGTATGTGATAGATACCAAACTCAGTTTTGGGGCCAAAGTTATCATCATAGGTGACCAAGTGATGAGGCCCACACTAAGATAGGACCCAACTGAAGAGCTGTTAACTACATCTTGATTGTTACAGCAGGGAGACACCAAAGAAAAAGACAGTATTATGGAGGTTGATATAAAATCAAACAAGGTAATGTTTGTTACATAAGTAAACTTGCAACCCTGTTCTGTCATTAATGTTGATGGGGGGTTTGTATATAAACAGAAATGAGAATTACATTGTCAGTAATGAATTAATTTGAAGTTTTTGCAAATTGTCTCACTATTTATGACATTTTCTTATGCATTAGCACTGTACTCGGCTTGTTAGAGGTTTTTGATTTTCTCTCTTAATATGCATCTTCTGTACTTTGTCTGAACTCCTTTCTGGTCCATGCCTTCACTAATACCCTCATTTTATTAGATTTTTTATATCTTCATTTTTCTGTTAAACACAAGAGTGCAATGCTTGGCAGTATTCAAAGACCATGGTGGACATATGCAGATGTAGTATGTGTTATTTAGCTTTTATCAAGTTATTAATTGTGTTACCTTTTGCAATGAGTTCAAAGTTGATTGCATCTCTGACACTTGTGTGGTACTTAAAGTTTTATTATGTAGACTTATTGTGTGAAGAAGTAGATGATATGGAGTACCAGTTTATTTTTAAACAGCAAGACCATTTTACCATTCAAGTAAAATAAAGTTTTGGTAAATGGCTCTTTGAAGCAGTATTAAACAAACCTCTGTTGAATTTGCATCAGTCCTGTTTCCAAGAAGACCATATCACTGGAGTGAAACTTCTTAGACTTTGAGGATTTGTAATTTGAACTATATTTGTTTGTAGTCCACAACATTATGTACGCCGCTTGTTGGTTATCAGATGGTCTTGTGTATTTTATTTGGCTTATTGTACTTTGATGTTAAGGGTTCCTCGCAATATCCCCTTTGACCATCGCTAATTTATTTTGCCCCAATTTGTATTTCTTATTTATTTCTCATAAATAAGATTAGTCCCGTGGGAGTAAAAAAATTATAACTCAGTGTTCCTGTGAAACTAATTTGTAATAATTTTAGAGGTTTCAGTTAGACATATTGTGGTTATAATCATTTGATTTTTTTCTTTTTTGAATGTTTAGGTTCTTTAATTTTAATATTGAAATTTTCTTATTTCAGATGATGTTGGGAGCATTTTGGATGCTCTCGCTGCTCATTCAACAGAGTCTAAGTGACGTTATTGTTATATCAGCCATTACAAATAAAACTATCACCACTATTGCAGATTACCCTGCCTCATTTGGTCCACCCCTACCACTTGCAGGCTTCAAGGTACGTAATGTGTTGTTGGTGTTGTGCTGTATGGCAGCATCTCCAGTTATATCTATAAAAATGGCCTAATTTAATCATTAGGAACAAACTCTTCAAGCCAGCTCTATGAGGTTCAGAATATTAATTAAGTCTATTTAATCTCTGTATGAATATTGATAATCATGTGTCCAAATCCTTTTTGAAGCAAGCCACTTCAGTATTGTAATTGCCCATTATTGGCTACATTAATCAAAGGGTGCCAAGTGTACACAATGTATGTACTCGTCGGTAAGAACTCTGATAAGATATGCTTTAAGTAGTGTTTAATTAACAATCTGAAAAGGTCGTTGCCTTGCAAAACAAACATCTACAGAATGGAATGACCTTGTCAAATACCCCCACCCCCCAAAAAAAAGTGAGGAATAAAGTAAGTGTATAAACACTGTACATGTAAAAGCAGCAGTACAGGTAGTGTCCAGTTACGATAATTCGTCTTACCATAATCTGATTTGACAATGGGGTTAGCAATTAATACTGGCACGACAATATTTTGAAAATAGTTTTAAATTTTGCTCATAACGTGTGCAGCCCAGCGGCATACAATTAGGCAGCAAGAGAGACAGACCAAATCACAATAGCCTAACGTTATCCCATCTTCTAGTTAAATAAGTTAAAAAAAAACAGTGAAAGAGAATTATGAGTTTTGTTTTAATATTTTACTATTTTGGTAAATGTGTACAGCCGTGAACAACCGAACGAGAAACAACGTTTTGCTAAATACAACTGAATTGGATAACAACATCCATTTGGCTTGTATTTCAACCATCGTACGATAGTAAACTGTTACCGCAGTTATGTTATAAATGGCGTTATGTATAATAGGACTGAAATATTTTTAGGTGATAACTTTGTTTGCTGTAAATCAAAGATCAGCAAGGAAACATACTGTTAAATTTAAACAAAGTTGTAGCTGAAGCTGAGAACATTTTTTGAGCTGCTAATGACTTATTGTGCATCGGTAACAAAGATAAAACCCCCTAAACTATCTGATCAAACAGAACCGTAGATAAAGTTAAGAGAGAATCATTTAAATTAAAACTTCAGGTCTTGAAAGAATGCAGTTTACTGCTGTTTTCATGTCAGTAAAAGATGAGTAACATAATGGTAAAGCTCGTACTACGAAGAAATCAAGTGAAAATAGTGAACGGAATCACATAATTTTCATTACACAATAAACATGCCCACAAAGCAATCTGTTAATGAAAAAAATAATTTAGTTCCCAACAAGACATATTAAATTCATATTTCGACTTAAAATTAACACGTCTTATAACCAAAGATGACCTTGTCTCATGTAAGTAAAGTATCTAGATATTCTTTTATGCTAACAATAAGAAAAACAATTTACTCCGAATTGAGGTAAATGCAACGAAATAAACTCGTATTCACCATCAGCTGATTTCCAAACCAAAACATTGAAAACTTTGTTAGTATTTTATGATACAATACGTAATATGAGAATACATACAATATGATAGGATAGAGTAATGTAACATTTTAAAAGACACGGAAAATATGCATATTTGTTACTTTTTTTTTTTTTTTTGCAAAATGCATATTTGTTATTATTATTATTATTTTTTTTTTGTATAATTATATGTAGGCGCCAGCAGCCTGATAGGTATTGCTCAATTATGCCGATATCGGTCCAAATCTGAGTTTGATTTATCATGGTATCTATCATCGTACACACTAGGCTAACTTGTTCATATTATTCAATTTCTCTAAGTAGTACTGAATTATCATGAGCCAATATACATTGAACCATAGAGATTTAGTTGAAATTAATAATTACTATGCCATACATATATGTTTAAGTACACAGTGTAGGGTAGCTACCCTATATGTAAAGATGGTACTGATTTCCCAAGTGTAGGCTAGGCTATATTTTAGATACGATTTTTTCGACATTCTATGGGATTTTCGGGACCTAACCCCCTCGTAAGTAGAAAAATACCTGTACAAGTAAAAAATACCAAGTCTGTACGTATTGTGTAGCTCTCCAACATTTTATAACTTCAACATACAATCATGAGGATAATGTGTTGCACCACAGCCACTTTTTAAATGCACAGTTATCAATATGTACCCCTAGCCAAGAAGACCATCCAACTGTCTTACATTGTAAATAATGAACAACCTTGGCTGGGTAATTTGACAATGTGATACCTTGGCAGAAAGTGGATACTGATGCCCCGGAAAGCTAACATGCATTAACTCATGGGGCACAAGCACCAAGAGCCTTGCTGGAAGGTCCTGTTGAAATAGAACTTGGAAAAGGTAGCGAAAAATGAGATATTATGGCAATCTAAGTCATAATTCTTGATGTAGAGAAATGCTAGGAAAAATAAAACAACCTCTTTAAGTAAACTTTATTTTTTAGACGAGCCTGTAGATTTGAATGGTAATTATTTCAAAGAAGTAGACCTCCCACCCCATCAGTTGATTGTAATATTCTAGTATGTAGTGTTCACTTGACAATACCTTAGCAAATTGGGTGGTTGGCTCACTGTTTCCACACAGTCATTAGTAGTGATAACATTGTTTAAATTTGATACTTGTCAGCTCAGAAAGAAATTTGGAAGAAGGCAGTTGTAAAGCAGTTATTTATAGTGGTAAAAACATTTCCCACCATGTGGGAATGAGTCTCTGGAAGGGCTTAAAGACTTCAAAAAAGTTATTTTAATATTTCCCTCTTTTGTCTGACTAGAGATGCGCTGTTATTTATGTATTTTTTCTTTACATATGCATTTGTGTATAATAGAGTCAGTAGCAAGTGAATTTGTTAATTGTATCTAAGAATTGAGTCTCATGTTATATTATGTGATGTGAAAATCAAATAAGTATGTTGAATGAGTACATTTTACAGAGGCCTCTGTAATTACTTTTTTTTTTTTATTTCATGGTTATGCAACATATGTTGAGCCTCACAATGCTTTTTATTTCAGGGTTATGCAACATATGTTGAGCCTCACAATGCTTGCATCGTTCCAGACCCACCTCCTGTTATTGCTAACTATAGTGGCCTTTGGATAGGCATTGTTAAGAGGTATAATTGTACATTTGTGGAGAAAGTACTAAATGCCCAGCATGCAGGCTATGATGCTGTTATTGTCCATAATGTTGGATCGAATATGTTACGTAAGTTTGTTATTGGTTTGGAAGTTTATGTTATATGAAATTGCTGTTGATTATGACTTAATACAGTATGATGATAATATTTACTTATTGCATAGATACTCTTATGTTTCCAGAGCCGATGAATGCCAAAGATAGAGGTGATGAGGTGGTCATTCCTTCAGTATTTATTGGTGAAGTCGATGCTTTGATGATCATAGAAAACTTCCTGTACACAAAGAAGTATGTTTCATAAATCAATACTGCTATGCTTTATTTTTGTATCTTGACAGCGCTAGTCTCCATTTTCAATGCTTTTAACTTTTGAAACATAAATTTTGTACCTGTTTTCATGACAAACACAATCTTTGTGTATACTTTTTGTGTAAAATTAGATGTATAGGCTAAAAGCATTGTGGAAAATGACTTTTCTGAATGCTAATTTGAATGGTCTCCTTCAATTTTTATACAGTATTAGGTACATTAATGTTGAAGGTAGAATATTGATTCCTCGATCACTATTGTCATTTTAATCCCTTGTAACACAAAATGCTTTTATACTTGCATATGTATGTTGTTATTACATCAAAGTTGTTATACCTGCATTATAGTTCATTAAAAAGTAAAATTTGAAATGGGAGGTAGATTATTGCTATATTGCTAGGCTGTTACTTATGTTGTTCTGACTCCTTTGTAGGTTCATCTTGGATATTACTGGTGACATCCCTTTCAACCTGCAAAACTATCTGGTTCCTTTTGCCATCACTATAGGGATTTGCTTTATTGTAATGCTCACCTTTATGGTAAGTTGCTCTTCCAAAAAGCCCACTATCTAATAACTTGTTAGTTTTCTTCAGTTCCAGCTGTATATTTTTTATTCATTCAGGAGTAAAAATAAATACCTCCGTTGGAGGTAACAGAAGACCTGGGAATGAATGAATCAATGGGAAAAAGCATATAGTATGAGCACTTAAGGTTAGTAATAATGTATTTTAGAAACTACACTTCATATAGCCAAGTCCAAGATTGAGAATTATTGTTCCAGACAAGTATTTTAATGCTTTATCAATATTTTCCAATTCAAGTTTCACATTGCTGTCAACAAGAGATATGCCCATTTTCGTGGATGTTGCAGCCAGAGTACCTCATTTCTGTTTATGCAATTTCAGTTTAATGATAAGACTACAAATCCTGGTTTTTTAAAAATATTTTTTCCATTTCTTCATGAAGATATTCTGGTGTACTAAATGTTTATGCTATATTGATTATGGTAATTATGCTCCTAGATGTGGCATTCAAACACCATGAAGTATGTGTAGTAAAGAAATTGCAGCATTAATTATTGTTTGCTGTCTAGATTGTAGCTTTGGTATAATCTTATCCACAGTTACTATTACGTTGCAAGATGAACCTGTAGATCAAACGAGTAATATTTTGCAAGTGATGCTCAAGGTCAAACAAGTTGTATATAAATAGTGACTTTATTTTTTAAAATGCATATTTTTGGATTTCATCAGAGAGACACTTTTACCAAGCTTATTGGTATCCAACAGGACTAAGTAAATGTAGGGAACAGTAACCTTTTCAAAAAAAAAAAAATTTATACTGCACAAGTTTTCAAAGTTTCCTTTTGTGACATTGATGAATTATTTTATAAATGAAAGCTTGATTACTAATGTGTTTCCACAAATTCTCATAACATTGTTATTTATCTGGTGTTTTTTAATCATTTGTGTTCAAGTGAACATTTCACAAGGAAAATGGGCTTTTCTTTTTCATGCCTAAAGGGATTTCACTTTGGCGTTTTGTCCATCAAGTGGATCAAACGTGGATTGGACTCCTTATATCATTGGATATATGGCTATTATGTTGGGATTGTTGTTGGCATTCTGTACAACAATGGTATGAATTTCTTTTCATTGTGTGTATCAGTACCTTTGGTAATAATGCAGTATTACTTATTTATGTGGTATACAGTTGTGTTGCCGAAATAGAAAAGTAACATTTAAATAAAGGACTAAAAATGTATGTTGTACTTTTCAAATCATTTTATCTTTTTAAGGTGCTACAGTTGCATTTAATTTTATTGATAGCAACTTCATTAGTCTTGTTGTTAGTGGTAAATATTTCTTTTTAGATTAAAGTACTTGTAGTACCAGGTCATATTCATCTGTATTTGGAAGTACAACATATGCTGCTTATAGTTGTCCATGCCTGTAATACAGGTATATGTACAGCTTTTGAATTATGTACTGGTATGAGCTTAAAACGTGTAATTGTATCTAGTTTCCAATGACGCTATTATTGTGCAACTCGTGCTGTTGGCAACACAATTGTATGCAGGGCCTTTATAATACATGTACAATATTGCAAACGGCTGTACTTCCTTTTTTACTGGTATTGCAGCTCATCTGAGCTATATATAAATGTAAACTAAAAGTTAGAAATTGGTAGAATGCTATAATTCAGCCTTTTTGTTACTACTATACAGGTATCCATTTTGTTATCAGTTTAACCTAAGACTTAGCTTGTAGGTTTTTATGGTTTGACATAATATAGATTGATAATACTGCATTTCATTTAGTGATGGTCTGTAAGTTTTACATTATGGTACTGGTTGCATTTTTTTTGTATTTGATTAACTGGTTAATTTTTTAGTATATTACATTACAGTACTTAATTCCTTTTTCTGACAGGAGTAGATTTATATAATTATTTTTTTATAGGATGATGATGATGATGATGATGTATAACCAGATAACAAATAACATTTTCCAAATTCTTAAAGTCTGATCCAGAAGGATTTGATCTTGTGTACAAAATTGATAGGTAGTTATTTGAAAAAATTAGAGAGCTTGGTAGGAAGAGATCAGAGGATATTGGTAAAATATAAAAAAGTTAGATAGAAAAAATGGGACTGGGCTGACAGTTTGGTGTTGGATCCCTTTCTTTCCCGAGGTATAGCACCATTCCTTTGTACACACTGACATCCAATTGTCAGTAATTTTTTTGTATACAAAAAATTTTTTTAATATTGAATGTACCACACGTTTGTATTTATCCAAATGAATTTATGATCTTTTAACATATAGGAAAGTCTGGCCTTAATTCCGCAGCAGTCTGTAAATAGTTGCGGGTGGGGGGAGCTACAAAGAATCTCAGTGGTAAATAAGAGACAAAAATGTTCATTGAAAGATAACAAAATGGTTGAAATAATGCAGACTCAATGAATGTAACCAGAAAGTTGGGAGTGAAACGGACATACTGAAAGTGGACCAAAAGTTGGAATAGTATTAAAAAAAAAGGCCAGGGGGGGGGGGGGGGGCGGGGTGGAGATGACAGCTTATTAATTATGGGAAAAGGTATCAAATGCCTCAGTTACAGGATATGTACTAGTTGGAGGAGACACTTAAGGTCAGTGGTGTTCCAACATAAACATATTTTAATGCATGGGGTGTGCAATTGATCATACAAATACAGTATATTTTTTTCTTCACTACTATTCTGCAAGATATACGAGTGTCCCCCATTATTGGGTGGTTTTCTAAGAAGTAAGCACAGTTTCCTCAGAAAATAGTAGAAACTCAGAACTGATGCTTAATGCCTATATTTTGTGCCAATAAAAAACCTGTGTAGATGTTTTTAAAGTTGGGGCAGTTTGAACTGCTGCTTGCTATCCAAGAATTAATGCCCTTTATACAAATTGACTGTCACTAAATGGCAGCAGTGAGTGATCCATGGGGTAGGAGTTTTTGCGGGGAAGTGTTATTGCGTTTATAAGAAAGTGCCATTGCATTGAAAGACCTACAAAACACAGGCAAATCCATGCTGTTCATTGGTAACAAACCTAAGAGTTCTTCCTTATTTCCTTTTAGTTCCTTTCTCTGAATATGGTAATGCTGTTTACAGTAAATTTGTATTGAAGTGCGTATTTACATCAAAGAAAAGAATATTAGGTTGATAAGTAATATTTTTGGATACTGTATTCCTCTCTACCTTGTAAAAGTATATTTTAGGCAATAACGAGATGATTATATGCTTTGTAGGAATGCCTGTACATGGAATGATTTAAATTTCAGATTGTAAAGTGTGTGCGAGATTACCGCCGCTCTCGGCGTCATCGCCTTTCTTCCAGAGCCTTAAAAAAGCTTCCAGTTCACAAGTTCAAAAAGGGGGACCCTTATGAATGCTGTGCAGTCTGCTTAGAAGATTATGTCGATAATGATAAGCTTAGGATATTACCTTGTTCACATGGTGAGCTATGTCTAACACAAACACAATTGCATTTAAAACAAATACCATTTCATCTCAACATAAAAAATGGGTTGTCATGTATGTTTCCTCTTATTTTTGTCTCTTAAATTGTGGTTTTAAAAGTGCTAGTTAATTTATAAGTTATATGTTGTAATTCAATCTAAATTATGGTTTGTTCCTACACGATGTACAAACCTTCGGTCCTTTGCATAGGAATTACTTCCTCAGCGTGGGCTGGAATATGGTCGTTAAATTCTTGAACAAGGTGGTTAGGCAGTAACTACCATGTGGTAGGCAGATGTAAACACTCCACTTTGCTTTTGGCCGTCTTCCGATGAAAACATACGTTTGTGAGCTCTTGCTGACTAGCTGTTAGTTACAATTTTCCCGGTGGGATCTTTAATTTGTTATTTTGAATGAATATGTATATACTGTTTGATATTAATAATTATTTGACTTCAATAATTAATATGCAAACCTACTTTTTGTGATAGCCTTGGTAGCTGCCTTTGTGCTTTGTGTTAAGGGTCAGTGGCATGGATGTGAACACCCTTATTACATCTTTAATGTAAGGACGAGACATGTATTCATCTGAAATTTACGCTTACGCTGTGGAAATTACGCTGTGGAAATTACCGAGGGGAACTTCAGAGGTTTGTCCTTGTTTCATTTGGTATTTCCTCTTCTCCTTCGTCCTTTTGTTAGCTGTCTGATGAAGATAGTGGAGGGGGTGCGTGGTGTTGGTGTTTGAGGGATTTCTTCTTTTTTTCGGAGAGTGGTGTCCTTGGATGCGAGAGAAGTATCCATATTTTTATAAATCTTATTATCTTTCTTTTACAGGATAACAGTGGTGTTAGTTGATTACAGTAGTAGATGGTTGGATATCTCTTCGTGTTGACTATCCTAACCTTGGAATTATACCTCTGACTCGTAGCATGCTGTGATATTGGTCCTCGAGTGTGTGTACTGTTCCCTTGCTGGAAATCATATTCATTTGCTGCTGCTACTCTGGAGTTTCGTCACTGGGCAAAGCTTTCACTGATGCCCTGTGATCATTAACTCTATTCCTGCTGGTAAATGTACATCACCCTGTAGAAGAAGTGGGCAGAATTTGGAGAAGTCGAGGTGGAAAAGAGCTCATCAAGTGTCGTCATCTTCCTCTGAAATCATTATATATTTTCCATCAACCTCCACCCCTATGACTTCTAAGGCTTTCTGCTGAAGAAGGAGAAGGTAGTCTCCCCCCTATGAAGTCTCGTCATGGGACTTCTAAGGGTCTGCCTCCTTGAACTGAGGAGGTAGTTGAGTCTTCTGCTGGCTCACCCAGACCACAGCCACATTTGCACGTAACCGACCGGTCTCAGTGGTGGCGAATGTTTCTCCAGCTATGCGAGAGTTTTGTAACCCTCCTTGGGAAAGCGTTTCTCCAGATGGTAACACTTTCTTAGACTCGCGTCGCGGCCATCACCGCAGGTTGATGGCTACCCACGACTCACTTCTGCTAGTTCTGCTAGCAAGGCGAGCGAGAGCATACAGTCTTCCTCGCCTATTCCCTCTACTTCCTATGGCTTTGCCAGGAGGGGTGAGGTGAATAGGAGGGATCCTGCAGTATGCTTTCCGTAGGATTCAGCGTCAGGGGACTACATTCCTGGAGGGATCATAGGGTCCTACTAGATGTACGTCTACATCATTGAGGAAGGATCTTATGGGAGCCTCAAGTGTATGCTTCCAAAGCAAATAGAAAATTCCTCCCTGATCCAGTCCACAAGAAGCAGTTCTTCAGGCAGTACCATCCCTGTGTTTTCATTACTGAAAGACTCTCTGCCTTCATTGCAAGCTCTGACTTTGTCGCCAAGTAACAATGAAATAGCGAAATAACTTTTTCAGTCCTCTGTAAAACAACAGGGATTAGAGCCATCTTCACTGGTTGGTGTCATAGACGGGACTTTTTCTATGATCAGAATCGCGAGAGTTTACTTCTCTCGATTCAACTGTGAAGACGTAGGTCCACATTCACCTTAGTCATTCACTAAGTAATATAGTATTGTTTCTCATTGGTTGAGATTCAACTACTGATGAGAAACTTGTTTTGCCATCACAGGGACCTCGGTCCCTAGAAGGCATTTGACTCAAGTCTAATGTGCACATGCCTTGGGAGAAACATTATCTCGTCTCTCAACATCGTTGGCGAACAAGATAGATGATTTGTATGGTTGTTCCCAGCATCACTCTTCAAAAGGCAGGTGTCATGTTGTGACTACGTCTCGGATGCGTGGCAGCGCAATCAGATGGCATTTGTTCATGTGTCTGAATCCTTCATGATCTCCTGTACTGTGGACTTTGTATTGGTTAATCCAGATCAGTCATTACTTTGCCCTATTGGTGTGTTGATGTACCTATGAAGGATCAACACCCTTCATTGAGTATCGATGCCCTTATCCAATGCAGACTGCCAATGCAGAAGTGTCTAATGACCTTTCTCAGTCTTAGGAGATCATAAGAGACTTCTCTGCAGTTGGATACATCCAGTGGCTGGTTACATTTCATCACTCCGAAGAATATGTGGGACCAGGAGATAGATGAGGTCTCTTTGCAACCATATTTATATCTTTCTTCCTTTGGGTCTCCCCACAGGTCCTTGGAACCTCTTTTCCTTGGAACAGTGGTGGATGCTCACAGGTTGTGTTTGCTTACCCAGCTCCTTCAAGAGGACAAGTTGCATCTCGCCTATGGTGTGCAGTTCTTGAGGTAAGAATGATGCGAGAGTGACTGGCCTCTCCACAATCCCCTCCTACTCCTCTTCCTCCTACTCCTCTTCCTTCAGGTTGAGGATAGACTCGAACTTACACTTGCTAGTTGGGCGATTGATGCAGTAAACTTACACATTGAGCTTCCTTTCTATTTTTCTTATCAGAATCATAGAAGCAATCTCGCTCCTTCCTCTAGCAAGGGGAGGAACTTTGCATTAATGCCTCCGACTAAATATTCTTCCCAGCCCTTTTTCGGATGAGTTACGATTCCTCACTCATTTTGAAAAGGCCCAGAAGTCTGACTCTTGATCATGCAGCTCCTATACTCCGATTAAGTTGGCAGAGGCAGGGCACTCCTTGCTCTTACGACCAAGAGGAATATCCCAGGTGTGCAGAGCTCCAGTCAGTTTTAGAGGCTCATTCACATTCCTCCCACCAATCAGTGAGTCTTCCTTATGTAAAAAGGACCGAGGGTTTGCATATCGTGTAGGAACAAATCACAATTTTTCAAAGTATAAATTGTATTTTTCCTAACTATACAAACCTGAGGTCCTTTACATTAATGCCCACCTCATGCCACCCCTCAATCTGAAACCTGGGCCAAAAGGCAAAGTGGAGTGTTTACATTCGGGTAGGCAGGCCTACCCGCTTACCAGATGGTAGTTACTGCCTAACCACTATTTCAAGAATTCAAGGGCTGTATTACAGCCTTACCCTGAAAGAAATTCCTTACGTAAAGGACCTCAGGTTTGTATAATTAGGAAAAATGTAATTTACTTTTTAAAAATTGATTTTTGTTTATTATTTTGTGAACCAGAGTGTTTTTCACTGAAATTAGAAATGATAGTGACTTGATAACCTTAGAAAACCAACCCAGTCATCTTCTGCCCATTCAGTAAAGTAACAGCTATGGTAATTGTTAAAAAAAAATTTTTTAGGACATTTTTACAGTACAGTAGTACCTCGAGATACGAAAGGCTCTACTTACGAAAAACTCGAGATACGAAAGCCAATGCGAAAAATTTTACTGCTCTACATACAAAAAGTTTTCAAGATACGAAAGGTTGTTGCTGTAAAGTCCCGAGATTCGCCCGGACCACCGAGAACAATTTTAAAACTCCTGCGCCGCAACTGAGTAAACTCGCCACTATCCTCCCGCTCTCCCATTGGTTCCTGATGCTAGTCACCCCATAAGGTCCTGCTCTCCTATTGGTCAGCATCCACCCCTTGTGCTTTAAGTATTGTATTGGTAAAAGGTTGCTGTAAATTGAAAAACTTATTCATGCAATACATTTAATAAATAAAAAACATTTGGTAAAGATAGAATAAAGAATAGAAATGAATGGTTATCATACTGTTTGGTAGTTGAAGAGAGATAATGTAAATTTATGGCTTACTGTGTAAAAGTGATTGCTTGGCGATCGTTCGATAGTAGTAAGTGCTGGATGTAAACAGACGTTTGGAAGCTTTTTTTTTTGTTTTTGTTTATTATAGTTAATGGTGACTTAATAATTATTTGAAATGAGTACATGCAATACATTTAATAAAAAAATTGTGAATTAGATATCAGAAAATATAAAATAAATCAGTCTGCCAACAAATAGGTATTTTTTAGAATTCTTCTTCTGTTATTATTACGTTACGTATTACGTATGTTTCATTACTCGGTATCTCCATTAGGTAAAGATAGAATAAAGAATAGAAATGAATGGTTATTATACTGTTTGGTGGTTTCATTAGTTGAAGAGAGATATTAATGACAATTTATGGCTTACTGTGTGCTAGGAAAAATGATTGCTTGGCGCTCGTTCGATACTCGTAAGAATGTAAACAATCGATTGGAAGGTTTGTTTTTTCTTTGTTTGTGTATTATAGTTAATGATTAATTAATAATTATTTGAAATGAGTACATACTGATTATTTATACATTTTATTGGCATATTCTAAGCTTTTAGCTCTTAGGTTTAGATGTTAGAATCATAGACTAGGCTACAGTAGCAACTGCTAACATAGGCTAGGCTTATTGCTAAGGGACATATGCTAAAGTCCTAATATATGCAGTAAAAATGGGGTTGAACATTACATGCAGTTGAATATTACTCAAGTATGTACAGTATTTTACCTTTTTGGAGACATATTTCTTCCGTCGTAACCCTAGAACATGTGTTTTAGGCCTGGAAATATAATTTACTGGGGTGTTTTTGGAGGGCTTGGAACAGATTAGCCATTTACATGTAAAATGTGTTCCAAGATACGAAAAACTCATAATGTGAAGGCCGTCTCGGAACGGATTAATTTCATATCTCGAGGTACCACTGTACATCTTTTTTAGTGTTTTCTAATTGCCATAAAACCATAACTTATTTTAACGACTACAATAATTAATAATAATAAAAAGGATTAGTTTTTCCAGACCTCTGAGTCTTAAATAGACTTAAGGAATACAAAATAGAGAAAGAAGAGAGATTAATTGTTATTTACATATGCTTTCATTTCACTATTAATTGCAGTTAAACTTGAATGAATTTAAGATACGTCAAAAAGATCCTATCCACGACAGTACAATTTAGAGAAAAGGAAGATTAAGTTTTGGTACATGTGCTTTCATTTCACATTAATTGCAGTTGATTTAATACTGTACAGTTAAATGCAGAAAGGCTGAAAGGTTTTTTATAGAATAAAATGAAAAGGCATAGAAAATCCTTTTGAAGAGGCTATAGAGTTTTAATAAATTTTTACACATTTCAGTTTAGGCCAAAGCAAACTTGTATTTATAAGTAATATCAGTAAATTATATGTATTATGGTAAATTGTCCCATGCACATATGTACTACTAAGATTTTCATTTCAACTGTGTATTTTGTTACTTGTCTTTATTTGTTGACAACTTTGATAGCCAAGCCTAATTTTCATATTGTTCCTTTCTAAAGCTTATCACTGCAAATGCATTGATCCATGGTTAACAAAGAATCGTCGGGTGTGCCCCGTTTGCAAGCGGAAAGTAATCACGGGGGATGAACGACCCTCAGACTTAGACACAGATTCTGAAGATGAAAATAGTCCCCTCATAAATTCAGATGGTGGAACTCAGGGTGGCACATTTAATGAGCAGCGGGTGAGTTTTCTTTACCTGTATCTTTTACATAATAGGTTTGTAAATTGCTTTTGAATGACGTTTGTCAAAGAAAAAATGAAAAAATTAAGTTTTGGTGACTGAAAATTCAGTCTAAATATTACTTTTTTGCCAAATGATTGCATACAGGACAATAGTTGATCATGCATCCTTCCTATATACAAACACCTTATTTTACTAGGTCTATATTGCCTGAGAATAGCTAAAAACTGAAGTTGTTAGTTTTCTTTGTAATAATTAGCAGGTGACCAATATAAGGTATAGGTGGATTATGATCTCACTGTGATAATTAGCCTGAGCAAAATTGGTTTTCACTGGTAAACCTGACAACTATCGACTTGTTTACACACAAAAGGGAAAGTGTTTATATGTCCCAAGCTGTACTCATTGGTAATTTATTTATAGGTTTACCTTGAACTTTATGTAATAATTGTACTACTCAGAAATTTTCAGCAGCACATGAAGTGGCTGAACTACTTTAAGGCTATTAACAATATGCATAAATTATTCTTGTTTCTAACAACAAGACTAAAACAAATCATTAAATATTTTTATGAGTTTCACACCAACATGGCAGTTAATAATCTTGAATTTGGGAACTTTTCTTCGTCTTTGATTCTGAGAAATCTTAGTTTATCTTATAACACTTGAATTTTGTACATGAACTTCCCTGACAGATATATACTTAGCTATAGTCTCCGACGTTCCCGACAGAATTTCAAATCTCGAGGCACACGCGACAGGTAGGTCAGGTGGTCTACCTTACCCGCCGCTGGGTGGCGGATGTACGAACCACTCCCGTAAGCTTGTCAGATTTTTCTCTGTCGCGGGAACGATAACAACTGTTGTCGGTTCCTCTCGATAGTTTTTCGATTCTCGCTTGCCGGGAGTTAATTTGGACTTCTTTTGGTGACGTATTCGCTTTGTTTGGCTTGGCATATGCTGATTGTGGACCGGTTTGATTTTGAGTTTGATTTTCTTTAACGATGTCTGACCTAGATTCGGTAGTTAAAACTTCGGTTTTGTTTAGGGTTTGCGTGAATGAAGGATGTAAGGTGAGGTTGCCGAAAGCTTCGGTAGACCCCCACACGGTTTGCATGAAATGCAGGGGGAATGAATGTTCTTTTGCTAACCCTTGTAGTGAATGTAAGGGATTGAATGAAGAAGAATATAAGGCTCTCTCTTCTTATGTTAGGAAGTTGGAACGTGATAGAGTGCGTAAGGCTTCCTCTAGAAGTTCTAGTAGATCTAGAATGAGTGAGTTGGATGTGGATCCTAATGCTAACGTAGAATTAGAACCTTCTTCCCAAGTTGCAGCCCCTGCTCCCCGCACCGAAGCCGAAGATTCGCCTTCGGAGGCGGCAGCTCTGAGAGCCACGATTCGTTCTATGGATCAGAAGATTCGTCAGTTGGAAGGTAAGGAGAGTGTTAGTGATCAGTGCAGTGTCCCCAGTGTTGTGGAGGGTGCGTCTGACCGCTCCTTAGTGCCTCTAGGCCTAGACCCCTCTTCCAGACTCCCAGTTCCAGTGGAGTAGGAAAGTCGAAAGCCGCAAGAGGGCTAGGGAGAACCCCCACCGGTCAGGCGTCCCTCGGCAGATCCTGAAGTACGCTCCCAGGCTGCCTCGGATCGCTACAAGAGGAGCTACTACGCCAATGCTTCTCCTCTTCGTCGTCTCCCTCTCCGAAGAGAGGTTGGAACTCCCCGGATGCGTCGCGCCCGTTGAAGAGGGCTTGGAAGGCTCCCTGCAGTCCTTTGGCTTCTAGTCCGGAGGTTTTCCCCGGAAGAATCGTCGGTGGAGGCGAAGAAACCCAAGAAATCCTGTGAGCGTTCTTCTTCTCGCGCTCCGCGCTCGGCGCCTGCTTCCGAGGAAGAACAACAAGATTCGCCTACGAGAGTACTCGCGGACTTCAAGCTCAGATCACGGCGCTAGCAGACTCTCTAGCAGTTAGATCACGTAGGAAGAAGGACGTTTCTCTTCCGATCAAGAGATCTAGGCGCCGCTCTTCAGAGGATCGTTCTCCTCGTTTTAGGCGTTCTCCTTCATATGGGGAGGTTTCGTATGAAGGTAGGGGCTCGCGTGAGCGCCCTCGCTCGCCTGCTCTCTTTCGACTTCAAGGCGCCAAACATCGGTAGGACGCTCTATGGAGAAAGAAGTTTTTTCTCCAGATTGGATTCCCGCTTCCGGTAAGCGCACTGCAACTGTCATCACGCTATTTCTTCAACTCCCTCGCGTGAGACTTCTCCTCAGCAGCCTCAAGATTCTAGAAGGCGTCCTTATGCAAGTAGGCGTTCTTCGTCCAGATGTCACTCTCCTCGAGTGTCGGATCGTGACTTCTCTCCTGACAGGCATCAAGAGTCTGGTAGGATCGTGTGCATGATAGACGGCCTGCTGTTTAGCCGCTCCCCGCAAGGTAGGCGCCAAGAGCCTACTGCACATCGATCTCCTAGTAGGCGCTCGTCTCTTTTAAGGCGTCATACTCCTGATTATTCTCCTCGGGGCAGACAACAAGAGTCTTTCAAGCGCCCTTCTCCGTGTAGGCGCTCTCCCGCTTCTAGGCGCACTTCTCCTGACCGTTTGTCTCTTGGTAGACAACAGGAATCTCGGAAGCGCCCTTCTCCAAGTAGGCGCTCGTTAGCTTTTGGGGGAAAGCGTACGCCCTTCTCCTGAATGTTACCCTTCTTGTAGACGTCAAGAGTCCTCGCAAAGCAGCCTTCTCCTAGTAGGCGCATTTCGCCTTCCAGTCGAACTTCCATTGATCGTACGCAATTGGACAGGTATGGAGAGCCGCGCAAGCGCTCTGCTCTCGATAGGCGCTCTTCTCCTGGCAGCCGCTCGCCTCGGGATAGGCGCAAAGAGTATAGTAGGCGCTCGCCTCCTCGTAAGCGCCCTGTGGATATTTCCGAGGATTCTCGGAGTAGGAGCCCTACCTCTCCTTCCTTCGGCTGAGATTCCGTCTACCTCGAAGAGGGAGTCTCATCGTAGGCATCCCAGATCTTCTCTTCATTCTCCAGTGGATGTGAACTCTTCTAAGAGAGGGCATTCTCCAACCTCTCGCTCAACTCCTACTAGGATCCCTTCGTCACCTAAGGATCTCCGCTCTACAGCCTCGCAAGCGTCCTAGAAGGTTCGGATGAGGAACCGAACACTTCTGCTGCTGTGTCTTCTTACAAGAAGCTTACAGAGCTACTTTTGCAAGTTTTTGGGATTCCCTTTCTCCTACGGCTCCTCCTTTCTCCTCACTCACTTTTTTCAACGGCGAAGACAGCGAAGAGTTCTTCTTGTGTGAGGATGAAGCCAACTCTTTCTATGAAGAAGGCACTGAGGAGTTTTGGTTCCTGGATGGCTTCCAAAGAAGAAGCGGGGAAAACGATGTTCGCTTTCCTCCTTCGAAGTATCAGGAACGCGCTGGTTTCTGGTATGAAACAGGAGAGTCCTTAGGATTGGGTCTACCGTCTTCGGCTGATTCGGATTTTTCGGCGCTGGTAGATTCGACAAGGAGAACTGCCCTTAACTCTGCTAAGACGACTTGGGCAATGAATGAATTGGAATCACATGCTCAAAGGCATGGTTTAGAGTGCCTAGAAGTATTTAACTTCCTTGATTGGTCGTTGGGAGTCCTAGCCAAGAAAAAAATTGAAGGGTGCCAGAGTCAATTTCGCCAGAAGATCTTATGTGTTTTGTCTTGTATGGACAAGTCGGTAAGAGACGGAGCGAGTGAAATCGCCTCCCTGTATGGGGCCGGGATCGTGAAGAAGAGGTCGGTTTATTGTTCCTTCTTAACGAAGTCTGTCTCCCATGCCCAGAGGTCTTCTTTGCTGTTTGCTCCTCTGTCTGCTCAGTTGTTCCCTAAACATCGAGTGCAGGACATTTCAAGATCACTGTCGGCCAAAGCCACCCAGGACCTTTTGGCACAGTCGGCAAGAAACCTCGCCCTTCCTTCCTACCAAGGCTAAGAAGGAAAAAGCAAGTGTTCGAGAACCCTTTCGAGGGGCGTCTTCATCAAGAACCTCTACGTTTAGAGGTCGTAGACCTTTCAAGAAGGGGTAAGACTTTTGCCAAGTCTGTTAAAGCCCCCAAACAAATAACTTGCAAGTACCTTTCAAAAACAACGGTGGGCGCCAGACTCTTAGAGTTTGCAGAAGTCTGGGCCCCCCAAAAAGGGGCGGATCCTTGGACCCTTTCTATTTTGAGGAGAGGTTACCTCATCCCTTTCGTCGAAAGACCTCCCTTGACGACCATCCCAAGGGAACTGACGGCCAGGTACAGAGACCCCATCATGAATCAAGCTCTCCATCTAGCAGTAGATCAGATGCTGGAGAAGGGGGCTATCGAACTAGTGACAGACCATCATTCATCGGGCTTCTACAACCGCCTTTTCCTAGTTCCGAAGTCCTCAGGGGGATGGAGACCGGTGTTGGATGTAATCGCCCTGAACTTCTTCGTAGAAAAGAAGAAGTTCACGATGGAAACGCCTTCATCAGTGCTGGCAGCACTTCGTCCAGGGGACTGGATGGTTTCCTTGGATTTACAGGACGCTTACTTCCACGTACCGATCCATCCTTCCTCGAGGAAAGTTTCTCAGATTCATGATGGGGGGGGAAAATTTTTTTGGGGGGTTTTTCAGTTCAGGGCTCTGTGTTTCGGCCTCTCGACGGCCCCCTCAAGTGTTCACTTGGGATTTTGAGGAATGTGGCTCAATGGCTTCATTTGAAAGGGGTGAGGATATCCATGTACCTCGACGATTGGCTAATAAGGGCCAATTCAGAAGATCGTTGTTTGAAGGACTTACAAGTAACTTTAGAATGACGAAGGCTTTGGGACTTCTCGTCAATTTCAAGAAGTCGTCACTAATCCCGAGCAAGAGTGTGTGTATCTCGGGATACAGATGAACTCTCTGAGTTTTCGGGCTTTTCCCTCGCAGGAAAAGGATAGCCCGAGGATTCGAGAGAGTAACAACCTTCTTAGGGAAAGAAGTATGCACAGTGAGGGAGTGGATGAGTCTGCTGGGGACGCTCTCCTCGCTGGAGCAATTCGTTTCCCTAGGAAGGTTGCACCTGAGACCGCTCCAATTCTTTCTTCATCGGAATTGGAGTCGTCGTTCTCAGGAATTTTGACGTTCTCCCTGTCGTTATCCCCAGGACATCAAGAAACATCTCTTATGGTGGACAGATCCCAACCTCTTTGCGAAGGACTGTCTCTTCAATCACAGACCCCAACCTGGTGTTGTTCTCCGACGCGTCGGACACGGGGTGGGGTGCAACTCTGGGAACCAGCGAAGTGTCAGGTACCTGGGTGGGGGACCAGGTAGCCTGGCACATCAACAGAAAGGAGTTGATGGCTGTGTGGTTGGCTCTGAAGGCTTTCGAGCCCAAAGTCAGAAGATCGGTAGTGCAGGTCAACGCGGACAACACTACAGCTCTGGCATATATCAGGAAACAGGGGGGAACGCATTCCTTCTCCCTGTACGAGACAGCAAGAGACCTTCTTCTGTGGGCAGAAGAAAGAGGATCAAGCTTCTCACCAGGTTCGTGAGGGAGAGAAAGGAATGTAAGAGCAGATCTCCCATCAGGAAAGATCAGGTCCTTCCCACAGAGTGACTTCTTTCATCTGGATGTATGCCAGAGCCTGTGGAAGTTATGTGGGGCAGGCCACACATAGACCTCTTTGCCACGTCAAGAACAAGAGGCTGGATCCTTACTGCTCTCCGATATCGGATCCAGAGGCATTAGCAATAGATGCTCTTCTTCTGGACTGGAACGGACTCGACGTCTACGCGTTTCCCCCCTTCAAGATCCTGGGGCTAACCATCAAGAAGTTCGTAGAGTCCGATTCAACGAGAATGACCTTAATCGCTCCCTTTTGGCCGGCCCAAGAATGGTTCACAGAGGTACTGGAATGGTTGGTGGACCTTCCAAGTCGCTCCCGCTAAGGAGCGATCTACTCAGACAACCCCACTTCGACAGGTACCACAAAAATCTCCTCGCTCTCAGTCTGACTGGCTTCAGACTGTCCAAAGTTTGGTCGAGCGAAAGGCTTTTCAGCAACAGCTGCTAAAGCAATCGCAAGAGCGAGGAGACCTTCCACCTTGCGTGTATACCAGTCAGTGGGATGTCTTCAGACGTTGGTGCAAGAGGAAGAACATTTCCTCTTCCAGTACCTCTGTGACCCAAATTGCGGATTTCCTTATTTTCCTCAAAGAAGAATGTCATCTGGTTGTGTCAACTATTAAGGGATACCGCAGTATGTTGGCGGCGGTATTTCGGCATAGAGGCTTAAAGATATCCGATGATAAGGACTTGCATGATCTTATTAGATCATTTGAAACCATTAAGCGTCCTCATGTGGTACCAAACTGGAATCTAGACGTAGTTCTACAATTCCTTGGATCGTCTAGATTCGAACTCCTAGCTTAGCCTCTTTCAAGGATCTGACGAAGAAGGCTATCTTCCTTTTGGCCCTTGCTACAGCTAAGAGAGTGAGTGAGCTCCAAGCTATTGAGGGCAATGTAGGGTTTAAGGAAGATTCTATGGTGTGTTCGTTTCTTCCAAATTTCCTTGCAAAGATGAAAACCCATCACGGCCTTGGCCCAGGAGCTTTGAAGTTCGTAGTTTATCTTTCTAGTAGGGGAAGAAGCCTGAAAGAAACTCTTTGCCCTATGAGAATTATGAAGTATTTCCTTAAGAGGAAGGAACAACTTAAGGCGAATCAAGATGTGCTTTGGTGCTCTGTAAAGGACCCCACTCGGCCCATGTCGAAGAATGCTCTCTCCTTTTTTCTGAGAAGCCTTATTACAGAGCACATGTTTGCTTGTAAGGAAGAACATTTTAAACTACTGAAAGTGAAAGCTCACGAGGTGAGAGCCATCGCAACTTCGCTTGCATTCAGAAAAAATATGTCTGTGCGGAACTTGATGGAGGCGACTTTTTGGAGATGCCAATCGGTTTTCGCAAACCACTACCTACGTGATGTAAAAATCACATATGATAAATGCTTCGCCTTGGGTCCTTTCGTATCGGCGGATTCGGTGCTGGGGCAGGGAGCTGAAACTTATCCTGTGTAAATTCTTTATATGTTACCCTATATTTTATATTGTTTTTTGGTTGTCTGAAAGAGGTTGCAGGAGGCACCTCTTTTTGTCGTAATATTAACCCTTTGTATTTTGGTTAGGTGGTACTGGTGGGTTTTGGCTCCTTGCAGAGGTAGTGGTAAGGATCTGTTTAGGTAAGCGGACAAGGTCCCTCTAACAGCATCCGACTTGGATTCTACCACAATAGGGGATCACATCCCAGTGGGTAGATCCGAGAGTCTTTCAGCATCAGGTCACGTCCTAGCTGTAGCTCTCCAGGCAATGCAGACTCAAAGCTAGTGATCTATGAGTCTTCATCCTGAAAAGGTGAGAACCAAGGTTTTTATACCTACAACATTAGTTTGTTTCCCGTCTTACCTGTATTATTGAGCTGTCTCCTTAACCCTGACCACCAAGGGTGCCAATTCAGCTAAGTAATATATCTGTCAGGGAAGTTCATGTACAAAAGAAAATGATATTGTTAAACTACAATAAAGTTTTTGTACATACTTACCTGGCAGATATATACGATTAATGCCCACCCAGCCCTCCCCCTCAGGAGACAGGTGGAAGAGAAAAATCTGACAAGCTTACGGGAGTGGTTCGTACATCCGCCACCCAGCGGCGGGTAAGGTAGACCACCTGACCTACCTGTCGCGTGTGCCGCGAGATTTGAAATTCTGTCGGGAACGTCGGAGACTATAGCTAAGTATATATCTGCCAGGTAAGTATGTACAAAACTTTATTGTAGTTTAACAATATCATATTGCACAACTATTTATCAGATCACTTGCATGAAATGTGTGAAAGGAGATCAACTTATGATATATTGGTCTAGATTATATCTGGTCATCCTCTATAATCTGACATTTGGGGAACTTGTTTAGTCACTTGTCATATACGGGTTTTTGACTGCTTGAGCTTAGCCCAGTCTTTTTTATTTTTTTAGTCCCCACATATCCAAACTACTTGTACAAGCCTACAGCAATCATACACACTGAAACAGAAATTATTGAAAAGTGGGCAAACTCTATCGGTTTAAAAAGGACAGAGCGCAAATGTGCCTTCTCTAAAAGGCGGTAAGAAAGTAACTGAAGCGGTCATGGAATGCCCAAGGCATTGTGCGAGTTCTGACATAGTTTGTGACCAATAGTTCCTTGTGTACACAATTTTTTTAATTAATTTAGCAGTTTTTCAGCTGGCGCTAGGTTTATCCTAATGTTAAAAGACCTCAGGTTTGGTAGTTATGAAAAATACAAATTGATTAAAAAATTTGTCATTTTGCTCTAACTCCAAAAATATAAATACCCTTTTGCCTGACTGTAATTTGTGTTCCTCAGTGGTCTTTTTGTCTCCCCAACCCATTTCATTTGTTTCTTGCAACCTTCAAACTCTGTTATCCTACCCATTCATATCTAGACGATTAGCATGTGCTTAACTAATATCTTTTTCCTTCTTGGATCTCTTCAGAAGTTTAGTGTAATGTATTTTCACAATGGAAATCAGACTGTTTACTTTTTTTTCTTTTTTTTTTCTTTTATATATTTTCACTGAAAATAGCAGCAACTGTTTTGCAGCCACTGTTCATTAAAGGCTGTTATTCATTTTAATGCAATTGCGATCTGCATGCAACTTTTCAATATTGAATTGAAATGTAACAGTAGTATAATTTACTTGATGTGTGTCCTCCACCAAAGTAAAAAATTGTTCTTTCAAGTGGAAAGGAGAGCACTTTTAACTTTGTTTTAGCATTGGAATGAGGAGCACCAACAAAACTTGCTTTATTTCTAGGAAAACCCGTTTCAAGAAGCTCAGCGTTTAGCTGAGAGAAGACGTAGGAATAGAAGACCATCTCGTCATGTTGAATGTGGCCCAGAGGGTTATCAGCGCTTGGCTGATCAACAGATGACGATGATGATGATGAAAGGAGGAGAAGAGGAAGATAGTGATTCCGAAAATAAATCTTATCAGGTGCAGGTACGATTAGTAAAATAGTAATTATGTTAATTTGATATCAAACAAGAGGCTCGTAAGTAATAACAGTCATCAAATGAATAGCTTTTAGTAACTTATCATTACCATTACTATCAGTCCCTAATTATGTATTTTGTTTGCACTTGTTTTTTCAGTAACTTCAAGTTTAGTTTACGGGTTAAACTTTTATACCATAAGTATAGCCTGAACTAGCCTAATTAAAAGTAGATAACAATTATGCTTTGAGACATCAGTTGTAGAATTGCAAATGTGTAATTCTTAAAAATACAACTTGCATTTTTTAAGTAGAGTACTGTAAAATTTTTACTGTGGGAAGATAAAAAACATAATCAAGACATGATGTAATATTTATTTTTATAAGCTAATGTATATTGTGTTAAATACAGCAACTGGTGGGCCCAGAGAGGAGGGCACCAGGCGCCCAGAGGCTGCTGAAGTGCCAATGAGAGAGGAGGGGTCAAACTCCCCACACAAACCTCCAACTCCAACAACAGTTAGTGTCTTGGTTCATGATGCAGCAAGAAGATCAACAGGTAAGATGCTAGTTAGACTGGAATGGTTTTGTGAAGTGTATGTAAGAAATAAAATAATTTTTTTGCCATGTTTGTCCTAAGGGCTCCAGTTTAAATAAACAGACATGGGGCTTTATTATTATGTTTGTACCAGTTGGTGACAGTACCTCAGACAAGCATAATACCATCAAGGGTTGTTGTGAGCATGGGTAAGCATATAGTAAGGTAACTTTATTAAAGTCAGTGTTAGTCCTATACCACTGAATGGCACTGGGGACTATGGCTTAGGGTGGCCAGCTCATTTTCTCAGGCTTTGGTGTACCACCAGTATTTGTTTCCTGCTGAGTCAACAGTAAGTGGGAATCAAACTGCAGATGCATCAAGCAAATGCCTGCTTGGTACTCAGAAAGAATGATTAATAGTAGAAAAGGGAATGATAATAGAGAACATAGATCAGGTGGGAAAGAATCTAATGACCCTTGCCTCTAATTGTAGAAAGAATGATTAATAGTAGAAAAGGGAATGATAATAGAGAACATAGATCAGGTGGGAAAGAATCTAATGACCCTTGCCTCTAATTGTTAATTTCATGTGGTTGAAGTTGATGCCAAGTTGGCCTTTATCTAGCAAACATAGTTGTCAGGTCCCCTGCCATGAGAGATGGGTGGAAAGTCGAACAAACCATCATGCATTGACCATGTGTGTGACACTGACTGATTGATCAAAAGCTATTACATTTTTAGAAAGTAATAGCTCAGGTACGACCTTGTCACTTTATAGCCAGAGTATTTAACTTAAATATTGCTATCAAATCTCCATATACAAATTGTCACTGATCTCTCAACATAACAGTGCTGAGCAGGCTTTACTCGGCTTTTTTAGCGATATTAAAGAACATGAATAGTGAGTGGCAAGAGAGTAATGAGATTCCTTGCATAGGTAGTAGCACTTATGCTAAATTTTCATTCTTGTTTGCTTTTTAACTTTTAACTTTTTAGTGCAGCTGTAGTATAATGAATTTGTATCTTAATCAGAAACTATTTCATATATATGTTCTCTAACTTATAATTAAAATAAATATTTTGATTATTATCAGGCAGTTTAACTGGATCCATTGAGTCAAAATACTTGACTATCATAGGACTGGCTAGGATAACCTTAAGAGGAGGATCCTATTTGCAGATCTTTCTATTGAATTCCTGCCATAGAACTGAACCCAGTTTCATAAGGTGACTAATATTTACAATTACAATAGTAATTTTAAAAATATGGAGTTTGTATGTCTTCAAATTCTAAAACTTTTTAAATCTTGTTTGCAGACAGTTCTAGTTTAGGTAGCCAGAACAGTTCTTCATATCAAGGCAGTCCTCCAGGTCCTGTACAGATTGCTGTAGATGTTATCAACTCCCCACCACCATCATCCACTCAGCCTTCAACTCAGAATAATGAAAATGCTGGGGAATCTGACCGTTTGATTATGTTGTGTGAAGAGTGTTCTTAATGTGTTCTATTTTATAATTAGATTTATTTTATCATTACTGGTAGTACAGTTAAAACCAAAATTCTAGTATCTTTTTCATTAACTATAAAGTTTAAACTGAAATTCAAAATTTCATTAACTATAAAAAAATACTTTATTTCACACCTTGTTTGCTAAACATTATAAATTGTATATATATTATATATATGTAATCAAGATGCTGAACATATGAATCGTGTATGTGACATATGCAATCAAGAGAGAAGTTGATAATTTTTTGGTTGTGACTTGATCACTCAAGAATATTTTCCCAAGTAAAGTGGAGGTAAAATGTAAGTATAGTCAAAGAAAGATATTCTTGTATTTCATTGCATACTACTTTTAATTTTAGTTAAACTAAGTCACAACTACAATGGGTTATACAGTGAAGTCTCTATTCTTTACCTTTCCAGTCTCATTAACAACCTAGCCATTGTCCATTACATAAAATCTCATTCTGTTAAGAAAAAGTTTAACTTTTATATTCCTGTGGATGAATTAACCTAATTTTTGTGTAGAGCAAAGCTCATCATTTTATTGAACATAGACTAGTTGCATCATTATGAAATGTAATCTGCTTCATTTTGCCCCTAAGTTAGTCTTTCATGAGAGGCTTTGTATGAGGTGAGGCCACTTGTCATTCTAGTTTTTAAGCTAAGAAAATAAAGTGTTATAGATATGAGCAGAATTTTCTCTTCTGAACCTCTCATTTAATAAGTGCTAATTTTCAGTGATGGAGGTTGAACTCTAGGGAAAAATCCAGTCCATGTTAAAGTTGGGAGTTGTATATGGAATCGGAACTGAAAATTGGCAAACTGAAGGTGAGAGACTTTTGATATTTTATCAAAATTCTCTTATTCAGGGGTAAAACTTAATAGATTTTATAATCTTATTCAAATTTCAGGTAATTTTTTCTGCTTTGATCTGTTTCTTTCAATGCTTTGTGGGGGGTAAAGAAATTTTTGGACAGGTGACAATTTATTTTTCAAAATTATATTTAGAAGTCATGTTTTTTATCTTCCTCCATTATTAGGAAATTTTTAATTACTGTAAATGATGGGAATTCCATTGTCTTGATGTTTTGTGTTAGTGGTAATGCAATATAAGGTACAAATGTGATGTAGAAAATTTAATTTATTCTTGAGAGCCTGTCCTTAGCCTCCTGTAAAACCCACTTGTTTCTTAAAAAGATACAAAAATTAATCAAGCCGAAAGTAAAGTAAGGAATGTTACATAATCAACGTAACAATAATTCAGTTTTGCCTTGTGGCTTTGGTGCTATAGCTCTCAGTGAATTTCCAGCGTCTTATTCTTCTTTACAATTTTCTTTTTCAACATTGCAGAAAAACTTAAAATATACAAAGTAAATGTGGATACAATCACAAATCTAGAAGCCCCTCAAAAATATGTACTACCTTCTGAACATAGGAAAATGTCTTCCATAGTATAATACATATTTACTGTAGACAATTCTGGATCAAATCTGGAGCACCATGTGCTCTTTGGATCTGGAGTCCTGGGTTAATATCTACCATCATGAGTGATGCCTGATTTAAAATCATGCTTTTTTCAACACCAGCATGAATGGACAACACATGATTTTGGGAATATAACTTTAAATTATCACTGTGCTCTGAATCATACCAAAAATCCTGGCGATGTCAATTTGAAATGATGTCCAATAATGTAAATTGTATTTTTCTTATATAGTTGAATGTTGCTGTAACAGTAAGAAAGTAAAAACTAATATACAGACTTCTTCTAAGTCCCTTTCACAGCATTACTACTAGTGTCTATGCAGAAAATTTTGAGACAGCACTAAAGGTTTCTTGCAGTTCCCTGTTAGCCTATGGTTGTAATGTTCCTCTACCATTTAATGCATTTAACATCAATTCCTTTTCATCTTATCACCAAGCTGTCTGTTTAATGTCTGTCTAGCTCCAATTCCACTCATTCAAGAACAATCCTTCAATCCAGTGAGTCTAGAATGGATGTAATTATTCTTATGGTGTACACAGTAAGAAAATGGGAACAAATATAACAGAACACTATACGGTACTATGTTCAAAGCTACCTTTAGTATAAAGTCCTAGATACAATTAAAAGGAACCTGCTATGTGAGAGTACTTCAGTTCCTTTAAGTAAATGGCTCATCTGTCATGAGGAAAATCAGTATACATAGGTTGAATTGCAAAATTTAGGTATAAAGCCAAACAACAGCTCTAAAAGAAACAAGTATAATTCTAGTAAAGTCCGTCAGTTTTTTTCTTTCTTTTTTCTTTACTTGTAATTACAATGAAAGAGAAATTTCTGTGCTCTGGTTTTAACTTGGCAGTTCAAATTGTCTGTATTCAAGTATTGAGAGAACCTTTCTTATAAAACTGAAAGCCATACATTTGGTAATTTATTTTTTTTTCTGATTACCTTTATGGGATAAGAAGGCCATACATTTGGTAATCTTTTTTTATTTCTTTTTCTTACTGAATATTAAATTCTTGATTATATTTATGATTTTGAAATGACAAGAAATATTAGGGTCATACTATTTTTAGATACAGTATTTTATCCAGAATAGACAGGTTTTCAAGTTGGCCACTTGTAGTTTGGCTTATTATTCACTTGTTTTTCATTGCACCTGCATATCAAGTATTCTTGTAGTTTTAAAGTGTTAACATATTATCTTATAAAGTCATACATGAAATAGTCATTTGTAAAGAGTAAAGACTTCACTGTGTGATATTTTATGCATATGTAGTTTGCAGTACTAAGAGTGTGTGTATGGTAGTATGTATGTATGTATGTATGTAGTATGTATGTATGTATGTATGTATATTATATATATATATTATATATTAAATATATATATATATATATATATATATATATATATATATATATTGTATAAATATATTATTAAATGACAATTACTGAGAAATTAAGGAAAAACTTGCAAGGTGCATACAATGTATGTAGTAGTGATGGCTTTTGGAACTGCTACCCTAGTCCAAAGTCGTGGTCTGCATAGATCGAAACTGGCTTTATGCTAGTCAGTTTTGTCATAGCTCTTGGTACACTTAAGTAAACATAATGGTCATTCTAAATAATGTAATATATACATGTATATAAATACAGGCGGTCCCAGGTTATCAGCGGCCTCGGTTATTGGCAATCCGGTTTTTTTAATGGGCCGATTTTTCTGGTTTGTTTCGATGCCGATAATAGAGTACTGGCATTGATGCATACCAAAACTAGCCAATTTTCAGTTATCAGTGATGTTCATTTATATATATAATATATATATAATATACAGGCAGTCACGGTTATCGGCAATCCGGTTTTATGACACTTGTCTAGTGCCATAAAATCGGTGATCTATGTCACCATAAAGGGCCAAGTTCCGGTTATCAGCGCCATAAGGCACCCATAATAGGGTTAGGGCACCGTAACATATCTAACAATGGCGCCATAAGGTGCTTATGGTGCCGATAGCTGGTTATTGGGGCCATAAGCATCATTATGGCACCATAAATAGCAGAGTTTCGGTTAATGACGGTTTTTGCTTATCAGCACACCCTTGGGAATGGAACCCCCCGCTGATATCCAGGGACTGCCTGTATATATACACACACACACACTGTAAACAGTATGTTCTTTATTAACAGTCAAGGTTACTTGCCACAGTATGTTAGGATTTAACTTGTAAATAATGATGTTCATTGAGGTGGAGATATTTAATTTCTTGCAATTTTTGTAAGTACTGTAGTAAAGGAACTAGCTGTTTTGGGTGCTCCTTAGTAATTTAGTTAAGTGTTACAATGAATCATTCATTATTATTAAATACAGTAGTTTAACCAGACCACTGAGCTAATTTAGTTAGTCATTACAGGGCTGGCCCGAAGGATTCATCTTTATTAATTATAAAGTCTACGTAGATATTTATTAAATTAGTACAGCTCCATTAAACTTTGAATCATGCAGATAAAATATAAATTATTTTTGTGATTGTTAAATAAGATATGGTTAAGTTGTTGAAAGGAATCATTGTGGATTAATTTTATATTAAACGTGTATTGTGGTCTGACACAGGGCTGCCAGTGTTCAGTTATGTACTACATCTAATACAGGGAGATTAATATTGGCAAGTTTTGTTCACATTTTAAGAGATGTTAATAAAATCTGGTGTACATTTGCAAGAATGGAGATTTTCAACATAATTTTGATGTTTAATTTTCAGCTTATTATCAAAGGTGGTTTTGTAGTACACATAATGTTGACAACTGAACTCTGAATCTGACTTTGCTTACTTTTGTTGGTTGTGTGATCAATCAATATTGTTTTGATTACAAAAAACACCTTTAATTGATTTTGTTTTCTTTATGCTAAACACAATTAAGAAAACAAAATGCATTGCCACATCACATGAAATTTTCTCATGGTTAGGTTTATTACGTTCAAGTTTGTACTTTGTTCTTTCTCACTTAAACATTCTGCTGTCTCCAATTCACTTTATATTTAGGGATTTTTTTTAGGTAGTTTATTCATAGTTTGCATTTAATACAGCTTTTTTTTTATCTTTTCCTTGCAGTAACCATTGTGTATATGTTAATTCTCATGATTTATATACATCTGTAGTATTTTTAAAAGTGGAAGAAGTACTAGCCACAACAGCTCAAAGTGCATTTTGGTTGCACTTCATCTCCACTACCATTTGCAAAATATTATGGTTCTGATTTGCAGTATTGGTTTCACACTGCAGTTCTGGTCTTATTGTTGCTTATGCCTTTATTTATTAAGCTACTGGGATGTTTAATCAAGAGCCCCTACAGAAAGTTGCATCAGTCCATTTTCACAGAAAAAAAAATTAGCTACTAAAGCATTTACAGAGTGCAAGTGCAGCGTGTATCTCTTAGTTTGTTACTGTCTAAGTATTTACAATATTCATGACCTCAGAAATCTAGTAGGCATTCAGGACCCTTTTATTTTCATTCAGGAGCTTTTTATTTTCAAACACCATAAATTGACATGGTAAGCTCAGAAATAAATGGCTGTATTTTATTCATGAAAACTTGATGGAGAATAGCTCATATAGGTGTTGGTGGACATCCAAACACATCATAATAGTTATGGTTGGTTGTTTGAAATATCAGTTTTTTGCTGAATTTCAGTTGCATCTGCCTCATTCTTGTCTTTAGTCTTAACCACTTTTGTCATTCACATCCATTTTTCCTTGTTCTTTACTTGTCTCACATATGGGCACATCATACTATGGAAGTGGACTAGTCTAGTTAGTGGCTGTTTGAGCAATGTGTTCATTATGTAGTATGGTTCTGAAATAACAAGGTTTTATGTATTTTTATCTAAATTAAGATTTTTGTGTTATTCTACAATTTCACCAGTATCATCTAGTCTGTGACCACATGAATTTGCTGATTCTAGATGTATTTCACACATCTGAACATTTCTGTTTGTTTTGTAATAATTGGATGAGTGTAAGTTTGCTTCTAAAAGTATCTCGTTTTAACTTAATTGTTCATGGTATCAGTTAATGGTATCAGTTACTGTGTGCAAGATTATTCTTGGCTGTCAGCTCAATTATAACAGCACAACAAGCTATGTAAACAATACAGGATTTTACTTCAGTGATTCATCAGGGAGGTTCATTTCAATACTTGAAATCCTTTGTTTTTTTTAGTTTGTGTGGTTTCTGATGGTTAATCAATTTTATCTCATATTAAGGACAGCTTTAATGATCTATCAGTATTGGATGACTTATCCAGCTATTAACTTCAGTAGTTCTTTACTAACATGGGATAGTGTGTTCAATGTAGATTTCTCATTTAGGATTACTTTGTTGTGTACTTGATTATGTAAAAAGTGATTGTTTACAAAATGTATGAAGACTATAATGGTTTACCAAACTGAAGAATCTTTAATCAACAAGAAAAATTGTAAATAATTTTATATCTAAAATACTAAGGCATGGAGGCAAATGAAATTCTCCTGTACTTTCCATTTTTTTTTTTTAATGAATCAATGAAAAAATTATACCTTGGCTTGGATATTGGTTAATGTCTTCAGTGATGGTAGGATTTCATTTTTACCCCTTCTTTGTTCACAAAGCAATAGACTTCCTTTGTACACTAAATAGTATCTAAAAAAAAAAGTATCTAAGTTAGCTACTTTTTTTATATACTATCTTATTTTTCATAACACTAATACCAGCCTTTGTTTACCATTGTCTGCAAAATATATCTTGTTTGTATTATTGACTTGTTATTTACTCTGGACAAACCATTCAAACTTGAATGGTGTAAGTGCTGTTTATTTTGCTTGTTTGTCCTGTGTGCGAATAAGGCAATACTTTACATGTTGTGCTATATAATGCACAATAGAGTATAGTATTATGTTCCTGGCTTTCACTTCTGTTACATTCATTTATACATTGTTCTGTCACTGTATGTTTATAAATGAAGTTAGTTACTGTGCGTTACTATCAAACCTTAATAACTCATCCTAATTATTTTAAGTACATTTATATAGTCAAATGTGATAAATAATTACTTGTAATTTCTATTTGTTTCTGTATCCACAATTTATAAATAAGGTATAAGATGATATGGCTAACTGACATAAAGCGGAGATACTCCTAGTACGCATCAGAACTGTTCCCATTTATGATGATTACTTATAACAGTAATCATACAACAATGTATGATACAGCCGATCCTCTCTTCAATTAAAACAACCTACAACATTGACCTACTGTACTCTCATCTGTAATCAGGCTTAGCTACTATGTGAGGGACAAAAAAGTAAAAGAACTGTACTACTGCATTAGAATACCCTGAAATAGTTGTAGAACATTTAAAATTACAAAAAGGAAGACCAACATTACTCATATTATGAGCTGCACCACTACAGAAAGGAAGACTCTTAAAGTTCTGATTTCCTATTATCCTTATAGTTAGTAATACAAATGTTAATAAAATTGAAACTATAAATATTTCATTTATTTATATCAAAATATATCAATGATATCAAAACTGATGATTTACTTCCCTTACCAAGTTTGTAATATGTATATAACATTTAGGTAAAGCATGAACTTGTTTTTGTTAAGTATCATTATGCTCATTTACAATCAGAATAAAATAAAAGAATTCACAAAAGCACACTGCTTTTACAACACTATTTCAATATTAAATAATGCAACAGGTATTCAAATACTAACAGGACTACTGTAATGGTCTATGGAAAAGGAAGTGGAAACACTGACACATGGAGAGAAAAAAGAATTCCTTTATCTACCTACATGATCATGTCTATCTTCCATTTCCCTGGTATTAGCACTATCCTCTCAAAATACATACCATACAGTCCTGTTTGTTTGTATCCTGTTTCTTGATTTACAGTACAACATACTGTATTCATGTTTTTAATGTTCCTGTAACTCTTAGACAGGATTTACTTGGCAAGGACATCTTGGTGACGTGACAGCTCTGAAATATAGTTCAGCTGTAGGGTCTCCATTGCAAACACAGGCAAGTATACATACCCAGTTCCATGAGCCAACAAATCTCAATCAAGAAAAATATAATGTTATATTCACCTTTAAAAAAGCAATCCCATGGACATAACACTAGAAATATTTAGTGGCTTGTGGGTACAGTTAAACTAATTTGACATCTCATGATCTGATGCCTAGTCCTTACAAAAGTATTACATATATTCAGTACTGATATATTTACAACCCTTCAACTGATGTCTAATCCTTAAGAGAGAAGTCTTCCATACAATGCCTTACTTATAAATCTATAGAATTCATGTCATGTTCAAACCCATACAGGGAAAAGCTGGTGTAAAATGTTCTTGATAATGATGATGACATCTGATTTGCTTCAATAACTCATGAAGCAATGGGAATATGAAACTACATTTTATTTGCAACGTGTTTTGTTGTCATTCAAAACATTCTCAAGGGTAAAAAGAGACATGACAAAATTGCTGAGTAGGTAAAACACAAGTGTCTAGGTTAAGATCTGGCTGGCAAAATATTTTAGATAGATAGATAGATAGATAGATAGATAGATAGATAGATAGATAGATAGATAGATATAGATAGATAGATAGATATATATATATATTATATATATATATATATATAATTAATATTATATTAATTATATGGCTAAGATTTAGTTTTCTAAAAATTAATCTGAATGAAATGAAGTGTCTAGGTTAATATTGGCTTTTTCAAAATATTTGGACTAACTTGAGTCAATCAAAATACTTTTTATGAAACCAAATCATAACCTAGACAGTTTTTTAAGTAAACTTTTAACTAGATGTTGTTCAATGTTTATTTTACCCACTCGGTAATTTTATATACTGAACATAAACTTTAAAATGTTATCATTATTCTCTGTTATTAGCTCCTTTTCAATTGTGGACATTGCAACGAAGGCAATGCATCTTTAGAGAGAGAGACTGCTCCACAGAAGGGCCATTTGAACCTTAAGGGCACTGATCCTGAACATCTGTGTACAACCAGGAATCTATCAAAAGCTGTGAAAGAGAAGGAGGCTAAGAGCAGTGAGAGCCAGAAAGATACTAACTGCTGACATTACAGCCCTCATAGGCTACAAATGAAAACTGAAAGGGCAAAATATCATAACAGAACTGAGAAGATAACAAAATAAGCTTTCCAACAACATACCTCTAAGTTGATGGACATTAAATACAGCATAGCAAGTCCATCGAATTTACTTTGAATGACATATTTGTTTCATAATTGTGCAGCTCAAATCCAAGACTTGGAGATATTCATCACCACCATTCATAAGCCGATGATCACACATCTGAAAAAAGTTAAGTATATCTTAGTTTTACCAGACCACTGAGCTGATTAACAGCTCTCCTAGGGCTGGCCCGAAGGATTAGATATTTTTACGTGGCTAGGAACCAATTGGTCACCTAGCAACGGGACCTACAGCTTATTGTGGGATCCGAACCACACTATATCGAGAAATGAACTTCTATCACCAGAAATAAATTTCTCTGATTCCGCGTTGGCCGAGCCGGGAATCGAACCTGAGACCACCGGATTGGCAGCCCAGCTCGAAAACCACTCGGCCAGCGAGGAACTCACACATCTGAAAAAAAGGTAAATTAAACTTCTGCTGGGAGAGCATTTATCAGACAGGTTTTATTAATTAAGGTAAAATACGACAAATGAGTTTCAACAATCTTGCTTCTCTATAAATGTACTAATAATAAGATTAATCAAGAATACTACTAAATTGTACTGAAGTAATATAGTTCAATAATGTACTATTTTCCTTTGCAATTTTTCTTATGTTTACTCTTTCAGCATTTTTTATATATTGGGTGTCTCCCAATTAACACCCTGGGACTTGTATGTAACATTATACTTTGCCAATTTGGAAATCAGCATCTGAATCTCTATTTTGCCATGTGCAAAAAAATATCATAACCCACCATAGCCTTTTATGGAAGAGTATTGATCAGTGCAAGTATCTCCAGCCCTGAGAGAGCCATAAAAGATGCTGACAGTGGTGCAACACACTTACGCACCACAGAGGCTAAGACTAACAGAACGTCTTGAGGGTGAGATCTCAATCTAAGGCCTCTCCCAAGGGCTCTATACTTGACATTGACTGTGGGGGATAAGCAGATTCCACTCAGGAGGCTGAAGGTAACAAGATAGGCAAAAGTTACTGAGGAGGAGAGGTCCATGTCCTTCAGAGGAAAGACCTGGCTCATGGCAGAGCATAAGTGGACAATAAAGTCTGTGATCTAAGTATCTCCAACTGGAAAAAGACCCCATCTACAACAAAAATATGAGAAGATGGTCCACTCCCCGGTGCATACATGATAGTTCAAGCTTCCTCAAAATGTGCAACTAACAGAGGAGTTGGCCAAAGAGGACTTTCTGGGCACCTCAACCAGAAGAGCTAGCATATCAGGATACAATTCAGTATGGGGCCAAGGAGGAGCTATCGGAATTAGACCCAGTGACAGGGCCAGAGCTTAGTGATCCTGGAGGGTAGGCTGGAAATGGAATCAGCTTCTAAGAAAAGAGGTCATTAGTCTTTGAAATGTAGCTTATGACAATCCCAAAGGACAGCCTATCTAACCTCCACATCAAAACTGGGAGGGAAGGCTGTTGTAAAAAGGGCTTGGGAAGACTCCTGACCCTCTTGCAAGAAAGAAACCAGTTCCTTGTTCTGTTATCAAGGAGATCTGAGCCCTGCTGAGCACTTGAAGGAGACTGCTCAGTGGATTGAGTCCTGACTAAAAAAGTACATCTCTTGCACTACCACCTCAACTTTACTATCTTTACTCTTTGCCAAAAATATAAATAAAATAATAAAATACATAAAAATATAAAAAAGAAAACCAAGCCTGATCCTCAAGATGTCTCCTCAACGCCTTAGCTAAAGAAAAAGTGCATGATAAAAGAGAAGTGAATGGCAATTCCCCACTCACCTGCCTACCTCCATTTAAGCTACCTTGTTACCAAGTTTCAATGACTGTTCAAGCCTCTGCTGAGGAATAATTCTACTAAAAATGGAATGGTTTCTATTCTCATATGATCAAATGACATCTGAAAAAAATTAATCCTAAAAAGGCAAATCTCTCCACTTACAACTTGCTATATGAGTCGGATAGTATTATGGAATCTTATTGGCAGGTGTTTATTCCACATTCCCTCTTGTCATTTGCTTTGCTTAACTGATTGGATGTACTGAATCTATGGATGCTGAGTCACCTCAAGGACCATTGTAGAGGTTTTATTTTATGAAGTAACCATACTTCCTCTGTAACATGACCTGTCAGTCTTGAGTTTGATCAAGTTCCCTTGCTTAACGTTACACATGTCATACCAATTTTATTGTAAGTACAAGTTTTTAATGTCAACTACCATCACTTTACCATATATGCTGGCTTACAAGTCTGCCCCTAAAATTCTTGGATGTGATTTAAGTTGTGGGTAACATTTGCCACATAAGTTAGACACCAAAATAAGTTTATCCATCTTTAATATGTCTTTACTCAAAAACTCCCTTACCTGGATGTATCACTCATAGACTACCATGTCAGTCCTCGTGTCCCTCAAAAAATAAGTCAATTTCAATTAGCCTTGGTATATCTAGTTTTTGAGATGCAGCTCTCAAAGCATCTTTGTAGATTGTATGAAGATAATAATAACCTGCTACCAGCATCAAAGTTTGGGTTTCATACAGACCTTGGTACTTGTGATACACTCATCAATATTTAACGTCTTGCAGAGTGCTCTTGATGAGGGTGCTGAGGGACACATAGTCAGTTTGGATTTTAGTGCAGCCTCTGATTGTGTGAATCATAATGCACATATCTGGAAGCTAAGATTATTGGGAATTGATATATCTTTATCAATATTTTACCTACAGTTTTTTTGCTATTTATTATCTACACTGGTGACTTGTGGCAAGGTTTGGAGAACAACATGATTGTGTGTGCCGATAATGTTATCTTCTAGCTGTCATTTCTTCTTCACACCTGAGGTCTGTGGTTGCAGCCTTGAACAGAGATCTGGCATATATTCAAGAGTGAAGTAGGCTTTGGGGCATGAAGCTGAAACATTCTATTTTAAAACTTAAATTATGACAACTAGTCGATACAAAACAATTTATCCTTTGCACCCTGGTTTACTTTTCAATGGCATACTTATAAATGTCAGTGACTTTTAAGAATCTAGGTGTTACTTTGATATGAAATTGACTTTTGACTTGCTCTTTTTCTCACAAAAGTTGATATCTTGAGGAGATGTTTTCAAATGCTCTGTGATGAAGTTATTACTAATAAGTGTTTTAACTCTTTTCTCTTGGATAGAGTAATGTCATCAATCATATTTATTTTGCTATCTCAAAATGTTCACTTGTGGCATACAGTAAGCTCATTATATCTGTTGCACAAAATGCACTATAACAACAAACATCCTCTGCACTCTTCTTTACCAACCTTGTTATTTTCACTTGAAACAATTGGTTGACTGAGCTGCCAACAGTGTCCTGTTTTATTTATTAATTTTTTTTTGGTATCAGGTTTAATACTATTATTTTTTTTTGGTATCAGGTTTAATACTAATCGGTTTGCTAGTACTATAATGTGTAAGAATTTACCTAGTGCAGTTGTGGAATCCTCTGATCTAATATTTGGCAAAATTCAGTCCTGCTACCTACTGATGCCTCCTGAATTCAGGTGTATTGGTTTAATTTTATATTTCTTCTTATTTATTTACTTAATGGCTTTTCCTATAAATTCTCTCTCTGCAGGCTGATTTTCCTTTGGAACCCTATTGGGTTTATAGTCAACTGTCTCTGTCTGTAAGGGTTTTCAGGTGAAGATTTCAAGAAAGAAAGATGGAAGCAACAAAAGGGACTTCCCAAAGCAGGTGAAAGACCTCTTCCACCATGTAAACTAGTGCTCTGCAGTCAATTTGTATACTAATGAAATTCAGCAAGCAAGTGAGGGAGCCTGTGCTATCATCTTCTACTACTACTTTTATTCTAATCAATTACTCACAATATAGTTTCTCTGAATTAAGGGTTTAAAGGTAGCTACTGAGTAACAAGAGCATGGGACAGGTCACTGCATTTGTGCACAATGTCCAAGTGACCAAATATCCACAAGTATGAACAGTGCCCAAGCACCCTTTCCACCTGAGACCTGGGAGAACAAGGTAACAGCTACTGATGACTCAAAGCCCCCTTTGCTAGCTAAAAAGGATCAGTAAGGTTGTATGCCAGTGAAAATCCATGAAGGGACTTCAGTGGCAATGAACTCAGGACTAACACAGTGGAGATATCAGTGGTATCTCTGGGTAACCATGCATAACTGAGTACAAAGCCACAACTAAGTTTGTAATGTGTAGGAAAACATTTTGAACTTGGTGGGATGTTTAAAAATGTAATATAATCATTATTAAATAGAAATAAAGTCTACTTACAGCTAGTTTATCCAATATAACAGCCTTTGCAGAATCACTGAGCCTTTCATTCTCAATTAACAGGTCATGCACTTGAGATAATATCTGAAAAGTAAAGAAAAGTTTGTTTCAGCGTTACTATTTAAAAGATCACTCGGTTCACAGCATCACTGACAAACTTTAATTATTCAATGAATAAATTCAATCGAAACAACTAAGCACAAATTTACAAGTGAACAATAACCATGCAAAACAAAGGTACCACATGCATTAACACCATGAAAAATATCTAACATTTTTAACTGGTAAGATGGCCTTCTTGGTAATGTATCATCAGACCTGATTTCTCACAAAGTTAGTAAGCTACAGACTGAGCTTCTGCTAAGTTTTTTTAAGATATTTTGTTAACACACGCCTGTCTTGCAGCAACAGTGCTTGACTTAAGCAGCTCACCCTTTCTCAGTCACTTCGTAAACAAATGAAAAATAACCTCAAAATGAGTTACAGGACTATCTCAATACAAAGATCTATGCTGCTGTTATGATTACTGAAAGTGATAGCATACCTCAAACACTTCTACAGTAATATACAGGTTTAGACAAAAAGCTATGGAAAAACGTCCTTAATTTCATTCTTCAATTTGAAGTAAATTTAAACCGAATTTGATAAATATACATCTTGAAGTCTGTTACTACTCATATTTACAACTCACCTGACTTCCAGCATAACCCTCTGCCATTAATCTACTCAAGAAGTCACTTAGTTTCTCATAGGAATCAGTTGCACAGACCTCCATCAATTCAGTCAACCAAGACTCAGGAACGACACCTGAAGGGCAAAAAACAATAATACATGATTCGTACTCCCAACATATTAAACAAATTAAAAATACAAATTACATGCTGTATCTTTCATATCATGACCAGAAATTTTGCTAAACCTAATTCAGTTTGCAATAGAGCATGAAAATGAGAACATTGTCACCAAAGTTATTTAATCACTTATGCAATAGGATGTTCTCAAAGTTTTTTTTTTTTTTCTAAAATGTTTACCACCATAAGCATCACACCAGAATTTTAGCCAAGCTTCAAACATGAAATATTTTACGTGTTGTGAATCATTACCTGTAACCTCATAAACATCCAGTTTTGTTATCTTTTCATCCTTTCCTCTTACTCGTGATGTTGACTGGACTGTAGTGATGGCTCGTCTCAAGTCACCACCACTGGTTTCAATAAATGCTTCTAGTACACCATCTTCATATTGGATGTTTTCTTCTTCACAAATGTATGATAACCTCTTGATCAAAATGTCTCGGGCTGAAGATGCAGCAGTTATAATAAAAATTCAGATTTTACATGAACAATACCATAAACATGTTTAGTTCAATTTTACACAAAAAATAAATAAAATATTACAGACCATCACAACAAGGCACTCAACATATAACCTTTAAAATATTTGCTATTCAAGATATGACTGGTACATTTTGTTATCTGTAACTTCAAGCTGAAATTTACTTATACTAATTCATGGTTTTTAAGAAATATTTTATCAAGCAAAGCTATGATCAGCTTTCAAAGACCTTCATATAAAAAATCTTAACTTTTTACTGCATAGACAAAGGTGGCAAAAAGAAATCATCCTATCCAATTCAGTTATAAATACATAAAAACATAAAACACACAAACATACCCAGTGGTTTGAAACGAAACTTAGAACACCTTGAAGTAAGGGGCTCAATAATTCTTGAAACATAATTGCAGATCAAACAGAATCGTGTTGTTTTACTCTGTTTTTTCCATCGTCGTACGCAGAGCTGCTGTTGCTGTCACGCGTCATTGAATCAGCCTCATCCAAAATTATAATTTTGTATGGTGGACAAGGCTTGCCACTGCAAGAAAATATTTTTAATATAGCTACATGTTTAAATAGGAAATAGTAAGAAAAGTACTACAATCTTTTGTTTAAATTTGAAATAAACATTCACAAATATTAATGTACTGCAATGATTTTGTTTGAAATAGGACAATTCTTTCAAATATATTTTAGCACTCATTACTGTATTATACAATATTTACCTTGATAAAATTATGGCAAGGCCTTAAAAATAACTGAGATGAGCTGCAATATAAACTGGCAACATAGTGTAATCAACAACTCACAATACTTACTCAGGTCTGGTACTTGCAACAGAAGTTTGGGCAAACGATTTCACTTTTTCTCGAACCACCTGAATTCCTCTTTCATCAGATGCATTTAATTCTAATACTCTGAAAAGAAAATAAATGCTTGCAGTTAAAGCAGTCCTAACATCAATATTACCATAAAAATATCTCAATAAAATTTAATCAATCTATTACTGAGATAAACATGATATTGTTATTGTACAATAAAGTTTCATACATACTTACCTGGCAGATATATACGATTGAATGGCCCACCCAGCCTCCCCTCAGGAGACAGGTGCAAGAGAAAAATCTGTCCTTAGAAGGTAATAGTTCCTATTCCTGCCACCCAGCGGCAGGCCGGTAGATCACCTGACCTACCTACCTGTAGCGTGTGCCGCGAAATTCGAATTTCTATCGGGGACGACGGAGTCTATAGCTAAGTATATATCTGCCAGGTAAGTATGTATGAAACTTTATTGTACAATAACAATATCATTTTCATACATTCAACTTCCCTGTCAGATATATACTTAGCTGATTGGCACCTTTGGCGGTGGGTAAGAGACAGCTAATTACTGATTAGACAGGTAAACAACATACGTTGTAGGTAATAGATAAATAAAACCTTGGTTCCTATGTGTTTAGACGAAGGGTTGACTTCCTAGCTATTGCTAGTAGTCTGCTTCGTCTCAAGAGCCTCAGCGAGGATGTGACCTATGGCTAAGAGTTCTTGTAGATCTGTCAATGGGGTCTTATCCACTTACTCGACAGAATCTAATGGTCATTTGTCAATGGGGTCTTATCCACTTACATGACAATACACCTATGCCTAGGGGCATAATTAAGGAGCACAACACCGATCCCGATCACCTGATCCTAACACGAGGGTTTGTGCTTAGTTTGAAAAGAGCTATCCCCAAACTCCCAAAAAAAAAAAAAAAAAAAAAAAAAAAAAAAAAAAAAAAAAAAAAAAAAAAAAAAAAAAAAAAAAAAAAAACTATGTTAACATAAAAATTAACTCCCTTAGTTAAGGATCAGTGTCGGCTCCCTATCCCAGCAACGTATCCGTAGACACGTAAAACCAAGAGAGAAGGATCTCTCGTAGGTCACTTGACCTCCTTCGTGCAAAGGGAAGTCAACACAGAGTTGCATCTCCTTTAAGTTACAGCTAATATGTCCTTCACGACATATTGTTATGTAACGAACAAGAATTCATAAAAGCTCGCACTTCAAGCGCTTTTAATTCTCAGCTGTTTGAAGGAATCATCAAGTCATTCATGAAGTGCTTTTAGCGATCACACTTATTCCAAAGAAGACCAGGGCTTCCTTTGAAATGGATCTTTTCTGGATGAAGCCTAGAGCCTGGCTTGTGCCTGGGTGGCGCCTCGAGTCTGGTTGGAGCCTCGAGCCTGGCTGGAGCCTCGAGCCTGGCTGGCGCCGGTCGCGCCTGCCTGACACTTGGTTGGCCGCCTAGCCTCCTGGAAGGCGCGTTTTTGCCTGACTCATGGCTGGCGCCTCGCGCCTGGAAGTAGCTTCGCGCCTGGCTCCAGACTGGCACTATTTGGCGTCTGGCCCCTGGCTGACTCCTCTCCACTTGCTGGAGCTTCGAGCTTGGTAGAGTCCCGAGGATGTTCTGGCGGATTGCCCACATCAGACACTCTTATCTGTCTGACTTGTTCGCCTCCAGCGCATCTGCGCTAGGTTGGAGGCCCCCTCTTTCTCTTCATCAGACAATGACAGTGTTCCTTGAAACTGTCTGCCTCTGGCGTTTTTTACGCCTGTTTTGGCATTTGGCGCCTGGTTGGCGCTACATTGTCCGAAAGTCCTGAAAAACTCCACCAATGGTTTATCAGGAGATTGGAGAAGGGTGGAAGAAATTCTTCCACTTTGAGCTTCTGGCCTCTCCGGCAAGGGAAGGTGATTGTAGTAAACTACATCCATTAGACGATAGGACATCTAACAGTACGAGAGATAAGAGTCTTCCTCGCGAGGAGGATCCTTCTTGAATCCTTCCGTTGCTAACGAGATCTCTTCTTACTTGCTGATGAAGTTCCTCGTTGCAGAATCTTCCTATCCTTGTCCGAAGGAAGGGAAGGGGCTTGGAAGTCGAAGGAGACTCCGAGCTGAAATTGGGAGGACTCCTGATTTCTAGCTCTTTACTGTACCTCTCTGAATACATTCTGGGAAGCATTTCGAACCCTCATCGCATCCCAAAGACTTGTAGGCAAAAACGTTTAAACCATCTCTTCTTATGTAGGTGAAAACGTAAGTACCTGCCTGGGCAACGAAACTTCTATCTGAAATCGTTGAGTCAGGAATAGAGGGTTTTAGTTCTCTTGCCAGACATACTATGCTGGCAAGAACCCATTGCCGAGTCTCCATTAAATCTGATGCGAGATTCCAATGCACAAATTTTCTTGGTAGTCAAGGGCCAAGAGAAAACAAAGAATTCCCTCATAAAATTTCTCAAAGAAGTTTGATGAGGAGCAGTTCCATCTTGTCGGAACACGGAATCTGAAGCCACAAAAGATCCCATTCGAAGTACATGATATCCTACTCTTGTTGTATTGAGGTATCGTATCAGATCCCGAAGATCTTATCCTCTGCTATCTCTAATTCTCCTTGTATAGACAGAGTATAGCCTTTTACTGTGCTCTTTGATAGCATATATATAAAGTTGATTCTTCCCTCTGAAAAGGAAGAAAAAACCTATATGTGGTTCACAGAGGTATCGGAAGAGGACAGTTTCCTCTTCCATCAAACACGATCTGCAGCAATTCTATGTCCTGGCTATGACTATTGTCATTCACCTTTAAAATCCTCACATTCATGTCCACTTCTGGTCAGTCTGCACGAAGACTGGACTCAGAGTGGAGAGGTTGTTAAGGTTTCCCCCCATTTGTAATAGATGCTTATAGAATATTCAGACTGTCTTGGAAAAGACTTCCAAAACATGCTGTGAGAAGAACGTGACCTCTGTGAATCCAACCTCTAAGGCCAAAATGAGGCATAAAGTATTATCCTCTCTTTCTTTGACGCCCTTTATCTTAAATTCTGTAAAGCATTTATATTTAGGGAAAAAAACAACAACTAAAGTTTATTCCCCTTTCTATAAAATAAAGATGGTGTATATTGCTACTTCTCTTGGTTCAGGAAAAGGAAGCAGTCTACAGGAAGCCTGTTCGTCTCTACCTTGCTAGAGATCTATGAAGAAGACTTTCCGTAGGTTCTCACAACTCTTTGCAATAAATGTTAGACATATGATAACAGTTATTATCGTTGATCGAGAAGGTTCTCACGGACATGCAAAATCTTGCATCAAACCTCTTTTTCCAAATAGGTTCTCTTTGTTAACGCGAACAGGAGGCCGAAAAAAGCAAAAGATTACTCTGAATGCTCTTTGCGATATGAGAGAGTCGTGGAATTGGCCTAAGTGATTAAATGGGTACGAAATCAGGAACGAATCTTGCCGTTACCGAGCGTGCTGTCTGAGAGGCTACTGGACTTCTTATGTTAATAACTCGCTTAAAACGAGAAAATATCTTGGCTGGTGCTCTTGGCTCATTGCGCCAGGTTGGCGCTTCAGACCGGCGCTTTCTTCTAATACTCTTTATGTTATGTGCCAGAACATCTGTGCCTTTATGGTACCCGACATCCTTACACATGTTAATTCCGTTCTTAGTAGGAAAAAACTCTTATATACGTAGTATATTCTATTCAGGGAAACCATTTCTGCCACGAAGAGAATGTTTCCCATTCCACTCATCCATCTTCTCTTGAGCATATCTGATTCTAAAAAGGAAAAGGTTGTGTGCGTTTCTCGAAAGACTTGACCATACCGTAGTCTTAAAGTGAATTCTCTACTACATCCATCTTCTCACTAAGCATGTATTCTAATAAGCCATGCTTTCGTAAACATGAGAGCATTATATAATATAATGTTCTGCTGTGTTAGAATCCTTTAATAATGTTCCCTACGGTAAACAGCATTGAAAGGTTATAATATCTTTCTTATTGAAAGCTTCTTAGCAAAAGGCAGACAATATTTTATTTATGTTAGCTTAACTATCCCCTCCATTCGAGACTAAGTCCATGATTGTAGGGGGAATATACGGTTAACCATTCGATCCCGTTGGAGAGAGAGATGCAACCGACTGCTAATGACCGAGACCTGGATGGTACTGTATTGGCCTTACGCTTACAATGACAGCCCGGCCGTCTCGCTCGCTGCCTGGCTGCATTTATCGTGAGTTGCCAGTTACTTCATTTAATGAAGGAATATAAAGGGATTTTGACGTAAGGAAAAATCTATTTCTGGGCGATTGGCTCGTGTCGCCAGCGAAATATCCTTTAATTCTATTTATTTCTAGGGTAAATGTACTAACACATACCAGAGAGAATAAATAAAATAAAGAAAAAGGTCAGTATAAACTGACTCCGCTCAACCCTCCAATGAGGGTGTCGGTATGAACACTAGGCGAGTGAGACCACTACCACGAGCCAAATACCAATAGAAATCTCCCACAACAAAAACCCTCCATGAGGAGAGCCGACCCACAGAGTGAGCAGCTCGTACTACTACTACTCCATCCCATGCCGCCGACTGCTGCGCCTCTGGTGGCCATCCTGAAGTTAGCAGACAATCTTGGGCGAAGGGATGGGTAGGGTGGGATTTCGCTGGCGACACGAGCCAATCGCCCAGAAATAGATTTTTCCTTACGTCAAAATCCCTTTTTCTGGGCTCAGCTCGTGTCGCTGCGCGAAATCGTACCAGAGAAATAGCACAAGATTGTAAACAAAAGTAATAAAATAAATCAGAATAGGTCTCAAATAAAAAATAAAGTAAATATAAAAAAGAATATAATTGCTAAAAAGATACAAATACCACAGTGATACAAAATAGAAATATGCTTAAATTACCCTTAATTCTAAACATGTTTCTTATCATAAGGTAATTTTACATATGTACAGAGGTAAATTGGCTTACATGTAACAAAATGGTATCTGTGTAAAGGCATGTATCAAAAATATATAGCAAAATTAAAATAATCAATGAACAAATAAACAACAATGATAATATAAAAGGAATGCATATGACTTAATATACAAAACCCGTAACCATTATAAATGAGATGTATCCCCTAGCATAAAAATAAGGGGTGGGTAACATCCATGAGTATCAAAATCCATAATCATCTGTGAGTGTCCCTAGCAAAAAATAAGGGGCACACCCACTACATCATCATAAAAGCAGCTAAGACACCAGGTGAATGTAAATGAACACGGTAGGAATAGACGACTGTTGGGTGAAGCAGGTAGAAAGGAGGACTGAATCTTCTAACTACAAATTAACTAGAATCAGGGGAAACTATGTTTCCCGCTGCTACTGCTGAAAATTTCAGAGCTTCCAAGGACTTAAGGTAATGGCGTTTTGAACACTGTCGGCGATTTCCATCCGGTATACTTTTTCAACTCATCGAAGTTCATGTGTTGGAAATAATTAATTGAGGTGGCTACTGCCCTGACGTCATGTGCTTTCGGGAAAGAGTCAGGATTGGCTTGCTTAATAAAGTACAGGATTTGTTGCCTGATGCCTTTAATGGATAAAGTTCCACCTTTTTCCCTCTTAAAGAGGGGACCCGATGAGGATGAGGAGGTCCCTGGACAGAAAGGCTCGTAAGGTTGTAACTGGGGCAAAGAGATACATCTTGTGGAAGGGGTAGTACCTTCCAAGGTTCCCACCTCATCAAAGGATCTTCATTCTTTGCTAAAAAGCTACGTTCCGGAGAAAAGTAGTACTTCCCCTGTGGGAAGGAATTGAATATGATCCGGATCTCTGGATAAAGCCGACAGTTCTGAAATTCTTGCTCCTGAAGCTAAGCTTAATAAAAACAGGGTTTTCCTTAAGAGCATTATAACGAGCATGTGTCATTATCGGTTTCTGAAGCCAGTTTTAGAACATCGTTTAAGAACCATGAAACTGACGTAGGCCTTACAGAAGGTCTAAGTCTAGCACATGCCTTAGGAATAGACGAGAAGTAGGAATCCGTCAAGTCTATGTTGAACCCAAATTGAAATATCTTTTTCAAGGCTGACTTGTTTGTCGTAATCGTGCTAGCTGCTAAACCTTTTTCAATAGGGATCTGAAAAAGGATATAGCTGAATTAACTGTCATGATTCTAATATCAGATTCTCTCAGGAAGATTGCTAACTTTTTGACAGCAGCATCATACTGTCTCAAAGTTGAATCCCTTTTCCCTTTTATCGGATTCCAAGAAGAGAATATTCTGAGGGTCAATATTCGCATCTCTTTTTGCCGCAAACGTTCATGAAATCCATAAAGTTAGGGTTTTGAGAATCCCTGAGGAAGCGAACACAGTCTTCATTTGTACTGACTGGGAGAGCCTGGGATTGGGGATCCGAAGAGGACGAACGCCCAGCTCCAGAATTAGGGGATACCAATTGCTCTTCGGCCAGTCCTGGGGCTACTAGAGCCACTTGACCCTTGAACGTCCTGAGTTTGTTTAAAACTTTCATAAGAAGATTCACTGGGGGAAAGACTAAATCTTCTTCCAGTTGTTCCAGTCTAGAGCCAGGGCGTCCGTGGCATAGGCCAGAGGGTCCAGTTGGGGGCTACATAACAGGGGAGTTTGTGATTCGCTTGAGATGCGAAGAGATCCACCTGTAGCCCTGGGACTCTTTGAAGGATCCATTGGAACGAACTGTTGTCCAGTGACCATTTCCGACTCTAGGGGTACTGATCGGGATAACGCGTCTGCTATGACGTTTCTCACTCCAGCTATTGTGAGTGGAGGAGAGATGCCAA
>NC_087211.1:54051132-54208632 GCF_015104395.2 Macrobrachium nipponense
TGTAGGTGAGATAGGTATTTTGTGTGTTTTTGGGTTCTCTGTAGTTCTTTGACAGATTTATATAAACATATTTATAGCATTTTAATTGACTTTTTCCTTTGCAATTCCTTTTAATGATACGGCGTCAATAACCTCGTCGTTGCGACGCCAGTAAGAATTAATAAATCAATCAATCAATCACAGTAGGCGATTAACCTGGAATAGAGAAGAACGGACGGGAACTTCCAGTTTGGCTTGAACTATCGTCTTCGGTATTCTGTTCACCATTGAAGCTTTCCTTTGGGAAAGACTTCTCCTTCACTCTCTTGACTAGAGAACGAAGGCGGTCGATCTCCAATCCTTATTCTCATTCCTCGAGGGGAAAAAGAATTTAGGATGGAGGTCGTTGTACAGAACCTACAAATATACTACGTATATTACCCTCGCGACATGATTCTTTTAACAGTTGAATTGTCCGGGGGGTAGGCGCATACCGTAGTTAACTCTACGGTTTGTGACCGAGACGAATTGTATCTTAATTGAACTGCAACTCGGGGTTGCCTGCAACCTCCCAGCAGTTATCAGTTTTGATTTTAGATACTTGGTATTGTCATGACAACACCAAATCAGCTTTTGTATTTACCGAAATCCGTTTCGTTTAAATATAATTGCTCGAGCGTATTCTTTATGCTCGATGGTTCTAGCCGAACGCATTCCTTCGTGGAATAATGGATTACCTGGCAACTCAGGATGACGAGTCACCGAGAGCTACTGCGTATTGAACTGCCTGATAGCAGCTCAGTATCAGCTAGGTCTCGGAGATGCATGGTCGGTTACGTCTCTCTCTCCCCTGGTTTGATTGACTACCGAACCGTATCTCTGCCCAACAATCATGGACTTAGGTCTCTGATTAACGGGGGATTCTCGCAATAATGAAGGACCATCTACTGCTGTGACGCTCGATTTCATCGCCTTCGACATTGCGAGAATTTTCAACAGAGATATCTCTTGGACTCTTTCATCTTTCTGTTTACCGCACGGTAACAGAAGTCTGTACTAGTCTCCCGCTGCATCACACCGCGATAATGCGAATGATTTTTGCAGACATCTGAGTTTGTCTTCAAAATATCTCGTATTCATAGGTGTGCAATTATTCATTGTTCCCCCCGAATTAACAGATGTGTCAGAAGACATCGCCTACTCTCCGACCTGACAGCTCTACTTCCAAATGTTCAGCCCTGAGAAGCAGTTCTTCAGGCAGTATTTCCCCTGTGTCTTCATTACTGAAAAGCGCTCCGCTTTCATTGCAACTACGATCCTCACCGGACAGCAATGAATAGCGGTTAGCGTTCTCGGTGTTTGTAGCACAGGTTCAGAATCTTGAGAATCCTTCTCTCGGTTCAGCTGTGAAGACGTAGATTGCATTTTCTGTACACCTTCGTCTTCAACGACACATAGTGTTGTTTCTCCTTAGCTGAGAATCAACTATACTATGAGATATCTTGCCATCAGGGACCTCGGTCTCTAGAAGGCAATTGACTTTCGCCTGTTGGGCACATGCCTTAAGAGAGTCATCACCTTGCTTCTGGCATCGGTGACGAACAAAATATTTGTTTAGTCTCTTGGCATAACCCTTTTTAAGGCGAAGGTCACGTGACTTGCTCGGGTGCTTGGACAACTTGCCTCCTACCGAACGCAGTCAGTCGGCAGCTGTCAGAGCGCCCAAGTCTGTTACGAACTTCGCTGTGGACTTAGTTCGGTTGTTCCATAACAGTCTTTTTTCTTCGTCCTAACGGCTTGTCACAGTACCCATACCATCGACACCCAACCATTGAGTGTCGGTGTCCTATCCACTACCGAGAAGAAGAACTTCACTGCTTGGGGATAGGAGAATGTGAGACACTTCGCTGCAGACGGATAGACCAGTATGGGTACAGGACATCACCGAAGTCGAGAAGAGGGATAGGTCATACGACCATTCCCTTCTTTTCCTCTGAGGTAATTGCATGACTTTTCCTGCGAAGTCAAGCATCCAGGGGATGGGGATTCATGACGTTCGATTTCGTACCGACTTCGTAGCGAAGACTCAGAACCCTTCGGTTCCTGACGATCGGTTAGAGTCCTTCACAATCCCCTCCCTAATGGACTTCACCGCCTTCGATGCGAAGGAGATGCTGCTTTGTCCTGTGAAAGCGCGACCGCGCTTTCTGAAGAACTCGACATCCCAGGCTGAGTGTTGAAGACTCTTCGTCAGCACCAAGATGACCTAGAAGTACACTCCCTCGAGTTACACAAGAACTTCTCCGTGGCGCAGGTACTGAAGGCAGGGGTCTGGTACAACCAGACCACTGGCACCTCCTTCTACCTTTTGGATATTGCCCACAGGTCCTTGGATCGTTTTCCTTGGGACCCGTGGTGGCTGCTCAACACGTTGTGTAGCTAACCCAGACCCTAGCAGGCTGAACAGCATCGAGTCCTGGTGTGACTGTAAGAATAGATAAGTGAATGAGAGAGTGACTGGCTTCTCTTCCTATCTTTTTCTCCCCTTCTACCTGTGGGTAGAGGGATACGGTCATCACCTTGCTGGATAAGGACGAGATGCCGGTGAGCTACTCGACAGAGCCCCATCCTATCCCTTTCACTAGGGATGGGAGCGAATATCCACCACTTCCTCCTACAAGAAGTGGATGCCAACAAGAGACAAACCATAACTTTATGTTGCCTCTTGCAAATAGGAACTTGTTCTTGTTTGCTGGTACGAAGAGATACGCTTGCCTCTCTCTTAGTACTTGGTCCAGAGGTCTGACCATTGATCCTGCGGTGCACACCCCGATCAATCGGACAGAGGCTTGGATCTCTCCCTCGCTCTTACGACCAGGGAGGCATTCCATGGTTGGGCGAACACCAGTCTGTTCACAAAAGACTCAGATTCCTCCCACCAAGAAGTGAGTCTTCCTATTGTAAAAGGACCGAAGGTTTGTATGCCGTGTCGGAACAAATGACAATTTGTCCAAAATTGCATTTTTCCTAACTATACAAACATGAGGTCCTCCTTTTACACATAGTCCCACCTCATTGCCACCCCCAACTCTCGCAGTTTTGCTTGGGCCAAAAGCAAAAGTGATTTGTTTACATCCCAGTCGCGCGCGCGCGCGCCTGTCGGACAAGCAGTTAACTACCGAACCCCTTGTTCGAAAGCTTATGACCTATCCAGCTGCCGCTAGTACCTTCCTATTGTAAAAGGACCTCAGGTTTGTATAGTTAGGAAAAATGCAATTTTGGACAAATTGTCATTTTTTTTACCTGTATGCTCGTTGCCGAGCGAATGCGCTCGGCACGAAAACTTATTCTGTATGGAAGTGGAATCGCAAGTACAGTATTCTTTTTCATTTTCATATATTTATTTTGATTGTATCAATACTCATTTTGGATCTGTTTCCGCTCTTACCCGGAAATTGATCCTTTCCCCTTTTTATTTGAATGAAGTGAAATCGCAAGTGCAGTATTCTTTTTCATTTTCATATTTTATTGAGATTGCATTATTTAATTGGATCAATGTTTCCGCTCTTACCCGTGAATTGATCCTTCCCGTTTTTATTTTGTATGAAGTGAAATCGCAAGCGCAGTATTCTTTTTCATTTTCATATATATTTTGATTGCATCAATTCATTGTGGATCAAGGTTTCCGTTCATAATCGGGAATGGATCCTTTTACCCTTGTGCTCGGTACCGAGGGCGCAAATGCGCTCTATCCGAGCCCTTATTCATCTTATTCATTGTGAAGTGAATCGTAATGCAAGATTCTTTTTCATTTTATTCCTTTTATTATTGATTGCATCAATATTTATTTTGGTTCAAGTTCCGCTCAGTCATGGAATTGATCCTTATGCCCTTGCATTCGGTGCCGAGGGCACAATTGCTCGGGCTCTTATTATTATTGTTGGGTACATGGGTGCTGTGCGGGGGTGGGGAACGAGAATCCCCCCCCCCTCTCCCCCCCCGCTCAGCTCCCACAGATGGCCCTTCCCCTTTGGGGGGGAGGTTATCTGGGTTCTTCTCCTCGCCCGATCCGTCGAGTGCGGGGGAGGGCGCCCGGTGCCCGATGTACAATTGTATTCGGGGTCTTCCGCTCGTTCGGTGTGGGGCTCCCCCCCGCGCGAGGGGACCTCCCCCCCCACTAATCACTACTACTGTTATTTCCGCAGGTGCTACTGCCACGAGGGTGGACCTTGGTGAGGTATGGGCGTCCTTCGATTTGCAGGGCGTGCCTAGTGTCCAGGGGCTGCACCTATGTCTGGGCCTGCTGCGGTCACCCATGGAGCGGTGACCACGACAACGATATCTACTCCAGGTGACGACGTCCCTCCTCACCTGGTGTACTCGCCTCACGTGGTAACAGTCTTGCCTACAGCCGCTGTGAAGTGCCGTTCGCCGTACCGAGAGGGGGGCGTGCCGCCGCCGCTCGTGGTTGCCGCGCTGCCGCGACCACACTTCTGCTGCCTTAGAGCTCGCCCCTGGATCTGCCGCTGGTACCAGGATGTTGCTGGCTGCTGCTCCACCTCCTGTGTTTCTGGTGCTGCCTGCCGTACCTGCCGATTCTGTGCTGACTGTCCATGCAGTTGCTGTGTTAGCTGTCCCTGCCGTTGCTGCGCTGGCTGTCCCTGCCGATGCTGTGGTGGCTGTGCCTGCTGTTCCTGAGATGCCCATACCTGCTGACGTCGTCCCTGTTCGTGGTGGTACTACCCCAGACTTTGGTCTGTCTGTACAGGTGCGTCCGGGCCCTGTGGCTTCGGCTACAGCAGCCCCGGCTCCGCCCTGGATGGCAGATCTTATGTCTGTCCTGAGGAAGCTGACAAAGAGAGGAGGAAGGTGTCGTCGTCGTCGTCTTCATCTTCTTCATCGTCGTCGGCTGCCGCCTCTTCCCCTTCGACTTCTAAGGCTTCACAGCCGAGGAAGAAGAAGGTTGCCTCCTCCCTCCTAAGAAGTCTCCCTCGGGAGCTTCTCGGGACTCGTCTCACCTCGGTGGGACGGGAGAGTTCCTTCCGCTGGTCCTCCTGCTCCTTCGGGAGCGGGGCCCGTCTCTTCTTCCGCAAGGAAGAAGACTACGGGGACCAGAGGGGTACCGGCTAACAACGGTACTTCCCCGCCTGGTGTCAGGGGCTCTGCTACTACACCAGGTTCCGTCTTGGCCTCTCGTCCGCGAGAGATACCGAGTGTACCATCACCTACCAGTGACCGTGCAGCCAAGAATCAGGCGCCAGGTTCACGTCACGGAGTGGAAGGCTGGTGAGAGCCGCTCAGGCGCCTCCCACCAGGCCAGCTCTCGCTCTCACGGCAATCAGCTGCCTACCCGGGCTAACGTGACGGTCTCTGACTGGCCACGTGCCGAGGCTGGGAAGAGGTCCTCCCGATCGCCGGTGCCAGCCACGCCTGGCACCAGCAGTGTGACGCGCCGTGAGGACTGGCACCGGTCTCACCGTGACAGTGGTCTTTGCAGGTAGCCTGACCGTCGCTCCCACAGGGAACGTGGGGGTACGGCAACCAGCAGTAGTTCCCCTGACACACGAGATCGGTGTCTCTGTTCTCGGTCCAGCCGTTTCTCCCCCGACCCAGGGGAAACGACTCGACTAGGCTGAAGTCGATCCCCACCACGGGTTGGCGATTGCCTGCAGCCCTCCAAGCCCGCTGGTTCGGCCAGCGAGCGAAGGGGAGCGTCAGGTCTTCCTCTCCCATGCCTTCAACTTCCTCGGGTTACATCGGGAAGAGCAAGGCACAGCGCAGTGATCGTGAGGGGCGCGCCCCGCACAATCCCGTCACGACGCCGTATGTACCAGGCACGATCTTCGGACCGACCAGGACGTACACGCAAGTGGCAGGAGGAGACCGAGAGGGCTGTCGCTGTTCCCCCTCCTTAGGGGGGAGGTTCTTGGAATATGCTCTTGTTCGAAGGGCTTAACGGTCCTACTCTGCAAACGATGCATGTGGACTTTCACCGAGATCCAGAGGAACTTTGCCGAGGTTATGGCGCTGATTCGTCAGCACAACGACCTCGGGGAAGGATCGCCGCTCCCACCAGCAGAGCCACGTCTCGGCTCGAGTCGTTTTGGGGCCCGAGAGGGAACCCAAATCGACGGTGGGTCTGCCGCGATCGGAGCTTGCCGACTGTGTTGAACCAGGTAGTCTCTCGTCTCCGGACAAGAAGGCTCTCTCAGTTCTGGCCAGTCGAAACAAGCTACGTTCCACCATCCTCTACTGCGACAGAGGCGTTTCTACGTGTCTTCGGACACCGTATTTCAGTACCCCTTCGGTCCTCCTGAGAGGTTTCGACCTCGACGAGGACTGGAATGAGTCGGAGGACGGTATCGGCTCTCTCCTGTCAGGTGTCGATCAGCCCCACCCAGACAACGTTCACAGTGGCGGCAGACCCTTACCTACAGTATGAGTTCGTAACCCGGCGATGGCTGCTCCTTTTCTTCTCCAACTGCTAGTTCCGCTGGGAAGGCGAGCCAGTATCCAATTCCTCCCCCATTCCCTCCTCCTTCCACGGCTACGAGGGAAAGGGGGAGGGATCCTACAGAGATTTCTCTGTAAGATCCCATGTTAGGGACTGCGCTACCGGGGGGACCTTCGGGTCCTACCTGACGTAAGCCCCGGTCGTTGAGGAGGGATCCTGCCCCTTTCTCGATTTCTATGGGAATCGAGAGGACCACCAGCCGATATCGTTTGACGAATTCGGTGGGGGTTTCGCAGAGTGCTTAGAATTCTACGGAATTTGTAGCGCACTCAGAGTGTTCGAGTTTTTTACGGTCTCCAAACACTTAGGCGAGACCACGGTCCAAAGTGAGCGAGAATCCCCGATAATTGTTACACGATAATCGGGAACCTCGCCTATGCTCGAATTCCTGTAATTTCTAGCATTTGGAAGAAGACTGCTGCTGGAAGAAGAGTATCTCACAGTAGGCGACTAACCTGGAATAGAGAAGAACGGACGGGAACATCCAGTTTGGCTTGAACTATCGTCTTCGGTATTCTGTTCACCATTGAAGCTTTCCTTTGGGAAAGACTTCTCCTTCACTCTCTTGACTAGAGAACGAAGGCGGTCGATCTCCAATCCTTATTCTCATTCCTCGAGGGGAAAAGAATTTAGGATGGAGGTCGTTGTACAGAACCTACAAATATACTACGTATATTACCCTCGCGACATGATTCTTTTAACAGTTGAATTGTCTGGGGGGTATGCGCATACCGTAGTTAACTCTACGGTTTGTGACCGAAACGAATTGTATCTTTATTGAACTGCAGCTCGGGGTTGCCTGCAACCTCCCAGCAGTTATCAGTTTCGATTTTAGATACTTGGTATTGTCACGACAACACCAAATCAGCTTTTGTATTTACTGAAATCCGTTTTCGTTTAAATATAAATTGCTCGAGCGTATTCTTTATGCTCGATGGTTCTAGCCGAACGCATTCCTTCGTGGAAAGGATTACCTGGCAACTCAGGATGACGAGTCACCGAGAGCTACTGCGTATTGAACTGCCTGATAGGCATGATAGCAGCTCAGTATGAGCTAGGTCTCCGAGATGCACGGTCGGTTACGTCTCTCTCTCCCCTGGTTTGATTGACTACCGAACCGTATCTCTACCCAACAATCATGGACTTAGGTCTCTGATTAACGGGGATTCTCGCAATAATGAAGGACCATCTACTGCTGTGACGCTCGATTTCATCGCCTTCGACATTGCGAGAATTTTCAACAGAGATATCTCTTGGACTCTTTCATCTTTCTGTTTACCGCACGGTAACAGAAGTCTGTACTACTAGTCTCCCGCTGCATCGCACCGCGATAATGCGAATGATTTTTGCAGATATCTGAGTTTGTCTTCAAAATATCTCGTATTCATAGGCGTGCAATTATTCATTGTTCGCCCCGAATTAACAGATGTGTCAGAAGACATCGCCTACTCTCCGACCCGACAGCTCTACTTCCAAATGTTCAGCCCATGAGAAGCAGTTCTTCAGGCAGTATTTCCCTGTGTCTTCATTACTGAAAAGCGCTCCGCTTTCATTGCAACTACGATCCTCACTGGACAGCAATGAATAGCGGTTAGCGTTCTCAGTCTTTGTAGCACAGGTTCAGAATCTTGAGAATCCTTCTCTCGATTCAGCTGTGAAGACGTAGATTGCATTTTCTGTACACCTTCGTCTTCAACGACACATAGTGTTGTTTCTCCTTAGCTGAGAATCAACTATACTATGAGATATCTTGCCATCAGGGACCTCGGTCTCTAGAAGGCAATTGACTTTCGCCTGTTGGGCACATGCCTTAAGAGAATCATCACCTCGCCTTCTGGCATCGGTGACGAACAAATTATTTGTTTAGTCTCTTGGCATAACCCTTTTAAGCAGCAAGGTCACGTGACTTGCCTCGGGTGCTTGGACAACTGCCTCCTACCGAACGCAGTCAGTCGGCAGCTGTCAGAGCGCCCAAGTCAGTTACGAACTTCGCTGTGGACTTAGTTCGGTTGTTCCATAACAGTCTTTTCTTCGTCCTAACGGCTTGTCCCAGTACCCTTACCATCGACACCCATCATTGAGTGTCGGTGTCCTATCCACTACCGAGAAGAAGAACTTCACTGCATGGGGATAGGAGAATGTGTGAGACTTCGCTGCAGACGGATAGACCAGTATGGGTACAGGACATCACCGAAGTCGAGAAGAGGGATAGGTCATGCGACCATTCCCTTCTTTTCCTCTGAGGTAATTGCATGACTTTTCCTGCGAAGTCAAGCATCCAGGGGATGGGGATCTGTGACGCTCGATTTCGTACCGAACTTCGTAGCGAAGACTCAGAACCCTTCGGTCCCTGACGATTGGTTAGAGTCCTTCACAATCCCCTCCCTAATGGACTTCACCGCCTTCGATGCGAAGGAGATGCTGCTTTGTCCTGTGAAAGCGCGACTGCGCTTTCTGAAGAAACTCGACATCCCAGGCTGGGTGTTGAAGACTCTTCGTCAGCACCAAGATGACCTACGTAGAAGTACACTCCCTCGAGTTACACAAGAACTTCTCCGTGGCGCAGGTACTGAATGCAGGGGTCTGGTATAACCAGACCACTGGCACCTCCTTCTACCTTTTGGATATTGCCCACAGGTCCTTGGATCGTTTTCCTTGGGACCCGTGGTGGCTGCTCAACACGTTGTGTAGCTAACCCAGACCCTAGCAGGCTGAACAGCATCGAGTCCTGGTGTGACTGTAAGAATAGATAAGTGAATGAGAGAATGACTGGCTTCTCTTCCTATCTTTTTCTCCCCCTCTACCTGTGGGTAGAGGGATACGGTCATCACCTTGCTGGATAAGGACGAGATGCAGGTGAGCTACTCGACAGAGCCCCATCCTATCCCTTTCACTAGGGATGGGAGCGAATATCCACCACTTCCTCCTACAAGGGGGGGGAAGTGGATGCCAACAAGAGACAAAACCATAACTTTATGTTGCCTCTTGCAAATAGGAACTTGTTCTTGCTTGCTGGTACGAAGAGATACGCTTGCCTCTCTCTTAGTACTTGGTCCAGAGGTCTGACCATTGATCCTGCGGTGCACACCCCGATCAATCGGACAGAGGCTTGGATCCCCTCCAGCGCTCTTACGACCAGGGAGGCATTCCAAGGTTGGGCGAAACACCAGTCTGTTCACAAAAGACTCAGATTCCTCCCACCAAGAAGTGAGTCTTCCTATTGTAAAAGGACCGAAGGTTTGTATGCCGTGTCGGAACAAATGACAATTTGTCCAAAATTGCATTTTTCCTAACTATACAAACCTGAGGTCCTTTTACACATAGTCCCACCTCATGCCACCCCTCACTCTGCAGTTTTTTGCTTGGGCCAAAGCAAAAGTGATTGTTTACCTCCCAGTCGCGCGCGCGCGCCTGTCGGACAAGCAGTTAACTACCGAACCCCTTGTTCGAAAGCTTACAACCTATCCAGCTGCCGCTAGTAACCTTCCTATTGTAAAAGTATCTCAGGTTTGTATAGTTAGGAAAAATGCAATTTTGGACAAATTGTCATTTCGCAACAGACTGCTCAGGACCGCTTCAAGAGGAGCGTCCTACGAGAGTGTTTCTCTTCGTCCGGTTCTCCTTCACCTAAACGAGGGTGGAAGGACTCTGATCTATCTAGGCCACTGAAAAGGCATGGAAGAACCCGCTTTTGACTCGAGCCCGGGGGAGAGCGCTTCTCGGAGGAAGCCCCCTCATCTATCAAGAAGGCAAAGATGGTCTCGACGTCTCCACAATCTGAAGTTGAGGATCGTACACCTTCGAGGTCTCCTGCTTCTCCCATTGAAGAGGATGCTGGTGTAGCTTCGAAGAGGATATTGTTAGCTGTACAAGAACAGTTAGCCTCTTTAGTTGGAGTTCTTTCGAGAGATCCTCCTCGCAAAAAGGACGCTAGGCTTCCTATTAAGAAGTCTCGTCTCCTTTCTCCTGCCAGGCGTGAGACTCCTGCCAGAAGTGAGGCCTCTTCTTCCAGGCGCGAAGCGTCGGCCAGGCGTACGGTACCAGACAGACTAGAAAAGTCTTACAGGTCCGAACAGCTTTCTAGGCACGAACAGCCTACCAGACGTGAAAATCTATCTAGGCATCAAGAGCCTTCCAGGCGCGAGACGTCTTCCAGGCGCGAGGCGCCAGCCAAGCGCAATGCGCCAGACAAGGATCCTGACAGGCGCGAGACACCAGCCAGGCGCGAGACGCCAGCCAGGTGCGAGGAGTCAGCCAGCCGCGAGGAGTCAGCCAGCCGCGAGGCGTCAGCCAGGCGTGAGGCGCCAGCCAAGCGCGAAGAGCCAGCCAAGCGAGAAGCGCCAGCCAAGCGAGAAGCGCCAGCCAGGCGCGAGGCGCCAGCCAGGCGCGAGGCGCCAGCCAAGCGCGAGGAGCTAGCCAGGCGCAAGACGTCAAGCAGGCGCGAGGCGCCAAGTAGACTTGAGAGAGACTCTGTTCACTCGATGAGTCCTTCTCCTAGTAGGAGTTTGTCTCCCGCAGAGAGAGAGGTTTGTGAAGATCCTCCTGTATTTAAGGCGGATTCTCCTCCTGGTTTGGACGAAGATTTGGAAGATGAGGCTCATGGTAGAGAAGGTTTCTCGAACTATAAAGTTTTGACAGCCCTTCTTTTGCAAGAGTATGGAGATTCTTTGACTCCTGCTGCTGCTCCTTTCTCCTCGATCGCTATTTTAGAGTGCAATTGTGCCAAAGTCTTCGTCGGTTCTGAAGATGAGACCGACTATCTCTATGAAGAGAGCTCTCCAGTCTCTTGACAAATGGATGTTGACAAAGAAGGAACTTGTCAGAACTACCTTCTGTATTCCTCCAGCCATACTTTCTGGAAAAAGAGGTGTGTGGTACCGAACTGGGGAGAACATGGGCCTTTCTCTCCCAGCCTCGGCTGAAGCTGATTTTTCAACCTTAGTTGATTCCTCGCGTAGACACACATTGAACGGAGCTCGTGTGACTTGGACTATTTCTGAGATTGATCATCTCCTCAAGAGACTCTTCCATATTTTGGAAGTCTTTAATTTCCTAGACTGGTCCCTTGGGGTGATGTCAAAGAAAGCCCATGACTCGGAAGGTCTAGACCCCGAAGTCATTCTTTGTGTACTGTCATGTATTGACAAGGCAGTACAAGACGGATCGGGAGAAGTCTCCTCCCTCTTTGGAGCGGGACTCCTTAAGAAGAGGATTATTTTTAGTGCTTTCCTAACCAAGGCTGTTTCACACTCACAGAGAGCAGCCCTGGTTTTTGCTCCCATGTCAGACTTTTTGTTTCCTTCTCAGTTGGTGAAGGACATTTCTCGCTCACTGACTGGGAAGGCGACACAAGATCTTCTCCTTCAGACTGCAAGGAAGAAGAGACCGCCTGTTGTGGTTGAGAAGAAAGGACCTACTTCTTCTATTCAGCCCTTTCGAGGAGGCCCTCCCTCCAGAGCTCCCTCAAAAAGGAGAGGCCCTGAGAGGAGAGGTAGACCTGCTTTCTGTTCCTTTAAGAAAGGGAAATGAGACAGCCAGCCTCCAAACACCAGTAGGTGCCAGGCTACTCGAATTTGTAGAGGCCTGGACACTCATAAACTCGGACGCCTCGTCGATGTCAATAATCAGGAAGGGATATCTTATCCCCTTCCAGGACAGTCCTCCCCTAACGACTATTCCGTGGGAACTGTCAGCCAGATACAGGGACCCTGTACTGAGGGATACTCTTCGTCTGATGGTGGATCATATGTGGGACAAAAGAGCTATAGAATTAGTACTGGATCAAAACTCTCCGGGGTTTTACAATCGTCTTTTTCTGGTCGCAAAAGCCTCGGGGGGCTGGAGACCGGTACTAGACGTCAGCGCTCTAAACAAGTTTGTTCTGAAGGAGAAATTCTCTATGGAGACTTCGGCCTAAGTCTTTGCGGCAAGGAGATTGGATGGTGTGTCTGGATCTCCAGGACGCTTATTTTCATGTCCCGATTCACCCTTCTTCGAAGAAGTACCTCCGTTTCATGACGGGGGGAAGGATCTTTCAGTTCAGGGCCTTGTGTTTCGGCCTGTCCACAGCTCCTCAGGTCTTCACAAACCTGATGAAGAATGTGGCGAGGTTTCTTCACCTCAAAGGCGTCAATGTCTCTCTGTATCTGGACGACTGGCTCATCAGGGCCAGATCAGAGAGAGAGTGTTGGAGGACCTTACTTTGACCCTAAACCTGATAAAGTCGTTGGGACTACTCGTGAACCTCAAGAAGTCACAGCTGATCCCCAGACAGAACTTAGTCTATCTGGGGATTCAGATGGATTCTCGGGGTTTTCGAGTATTTCCTTTGCAAGAGAGAATCGTGAGAGGCTTGGAGAAAGTCTCTCTCTTCTTAGGGAAAGAACGTACGTACTTCGGCGAGGGAATGGTTAAGCCTTCTAGGGACCCTTTCCTCACTCGAACAGTTCTTTCCTCTAGGAAGACTTCATCTTCGTCCTCTTCAGTTCTTCCTAAGGAGATCATGGAATTGGAAGACGGGACTTCTCTCCGACAGTTTTCTCCTTCCAATGGAAATGAAACCACACCTGGAATGGTGGTTGTCCCCTCTAAAAGAGAACAAGGGAATCTCTTTGGAAGTTCCGAACCCAAGCCGAGTGTTATATTCAGACGCATCGGAGAAGGGTTGGGGAGCAACACTAGGACCGAGAGAAGTGTCAGGCACCTGGAAGGCAGCACAGGTGTCCTGGCACATAAATTGCAAAGAACTTCTAGCAGTACACTTGGCCCTAAAGTTCTTCGAACCATTTGTGACAAAACAGTGTGGTCCAGTGGAACGTGGACAACACTACCGCTCTTTCCTACATTCGGAAACAAGGAGGAACACACTCCTTGTTCCTATACGAAATAGCAAGAGATCTGCTACTTTGGACCTCCCAGAGGAACATCTCCCTCCTAACGAGATTTGTTCAGGGAACAAGGAATGTCAGGGCAGACAGGCTGAGCAGGAGAAGCCAGGTCCTTCACACGGAGTGGACCCTTCACTCAGAAGTGTGTCAGAGTCTTTGGTCTCTTTGGGGCACTCCTCATGTAGACCTGTTCGCCACATTCCTTTCCAAAAGGCTGGAAGTCTTTTGCTCAGTGGTGGAAGACCCAAGAGCTCTCGTGGTCGACGCCTTCCTGCTAGATTGGTCTCATGTAGATGTGTACGCTTTTCCCCCTTTCAAAATCCTGGGGCAAGTATTGAAAAAGTTTGTAGTGTCCAACGGAACAAGAATGACCCTGATAGCCCCCTTTTGGCCAGCACAGGATTGGTTCGCAGAGGTGCTGGAGTGGACAGTAGACTTCCCCAGATCCCTTCCAAGAAGGATGGATCTTCTCAGACAGCCACACTTCGAGAGGTTATATCAAAACCTCCCCGCTCTCTCTCTGACTGCTTTCGACTATCGAAATATTGTCAGAGCGAGAGGGTTGTCCTCACAAGGCTGCAAGCGCTATCACTAGAGCCCGCAGAGCTTCCACTAGACGAGTCTATCAGTCTAAGTGGGAGGTTTTTAGAAGGTGGTGTAAGAATTTGTGAACTTCATGCCCTAGAAGATGAAGTCGGATTCAACAGAGACTCGGCCTTCTGCTCGTTTAGAACACTTTTTCTAGCGAAAAACGAAAACCCCTCGAATCCCTGGCCCAAGAGATTCGAGATTAAAGGCTTATCAAGTCTCGTTGGTAGAGAAGCAGAAAGGTCTCTTTGCCCTGTAAGAGCCCTGAAGTTCTACTTGCACAGGAAGAAACAAATGGGAGGCTCTAGACAAGGTCTATGGTGTTCGATTAAAGACCCCACAAGAATCATGTCAAAGAATGCGTTAGCTTTCTTCGTAAGGAGCGTCATTACAGATGCTCACAAGTTCTGTCCTGACGACTCTTTTCCACTCTTAAGAGTGAAGGCTCATGAGGTAAGAGCAGTGGCGACGTGTCTCGCTTTTCAGAAGAATATGTCGCTAAAGAAAATCCTTGATACGACATATTGGAGGTGCAACTCGGTATTTGCATCTCATTATCTGAAAGGCGTTCGCGTGACCTACGAGAAATGTTTTTCTCTGGGTCCATTCGTATCGGCGGATACGATACTGGGTATGGGAGCCAACACCAATCCTAACTTTTGTACATACCTTTCTACTAGATAGTTCTAGATTTCTGCTGACAAAGAGGGCTCGATGCTGCACAGGCGGCCAGTCACTGTTGTTCAGTAAGGAATTCTTGTGATATCTTTTTGGAGGAGTATGGTAAAATTTTTTTTTTTTTTTTTTTTTTTTTGAATTTTATGTATGTATGCGTATTGTTTGTTTTCGAGTTATGGTTGTTGTAATGAGGTTTGGGGATAACTCAGAACAATTCCTTCTACAACATGGTGGTTAGGATCAGTGGTCGGGATTGGTGTGCTCCTTCATAAGGTGTATTGACATAGAAGTGGTCCCAGACCCATTGACAAAGTCCTTTCAGGCTCTGCTGAGTAGCGGTTCATACCCCATCGGCAGGACCCCCACAAGAACTCTTAGCCATAGATCACATATCGCTCTAAAGTCTTGAGGTGATGCAGACTACCGGGCAACAGCCCACCAAGTCTACCAACCTATCAGTAGAACCAAGGTTTTTTCTTTTATACCTAAAACATATGTTGTTTACCTGTCTATTCCATATTAGCTGTCTCTTACCCTCCACCAAAGGGTGCCAATCAGCTAAGTATATATCTGACAGGTAAGTTGATTGTATGAAAATGATATTGTTATGATACAATAAAGTTTCATACATACTTACCTGGCAGATATATAAGATTAATGGCCCACCCAGCCTCCCCGCAGGAGACAGGTGGAAGAGAGAAAATATAATAGAAAACGGGAATGGTTCCTAGTCCTGCCACCCAGGGCAGGCCGGTAGATCACCTGACCTACCTGTAGCGAGTGGCGCGAAATTTGAATTTGTTCATGACACTTACCTGCCAGATATATATATAGCTGTATTCTCTGACGACCGACAGAATTTCAAAACTCCCGGCAAACGCAGTGGTCGGCTAGGTGGTTAGTACCCATTTCCCGCCGCTGGGAGGCGGATACCGGGAACCATTCCCATTTTCTATTCAGATTTTCTTCTGTCGCCGGTCGGTAAACATCTGTTTACAGACCACCTCCGCTTAGGATTTCGAAAACTTCATTTGTCACTTGAGTATTTGGATTGTCTTTTTGGTTTCGGACTTGGCTTAGTGATTTGGCATACGTCTATTGTGGTTTGGATTTTTGATTTTGGCTTTGATTTTTCTTAGAATTGAGATGTCTGGATCTAGTTCTACTAGTTTTCAGGTGTGGTGTAGAAGAATGTAAGGTGAGGCTACCAAAAGCCTCGGTAGATCCTCACACAGTGTGTGTGAATTGTAGAGGGCATGTTTGCTTGTTGGATGATAGGTGCAAAGAATGTGAAGTATTAACTGATGTCGAATGGAAGGCGTATGAATCTTACATTCGTAGACTTGAGCGTGACAGAATTAGGAGGTCTTCCTCCAGGAGTGCTTCTGTTAAAAGTCAAAGTAAAGTTGCTCAATCTAACATAAATGTAGAACATGCTACGCATAACCCTATAATTTCTCCTTCAGATAAGGAAGTGATTGTTACCGAAGGGAATGCCCTTTCTACCATTTTAGAAATCGATTCGGAACCTTGAATCGAAAATTAAAGTGCTACAATCTAATGTGCAAAAACAAAAGTGTAGTGATAATGTTAGTGCCCCTAGTGAAGTGGAGGGGGCGTCAGATCGGTCCTATAATGCCTCCAGGTTGAGACCTCTGTCGGACTCCCAGAACACAGGGAATGGACATGTCGAAGGCCGAAGGAGGGTTACGGGAATTAAACACCGGCTGCCAAAGATCGCGCGCAAGCGCGAATCTTGAAGGAATGCTTCTCTTCCTCCGAGACGTCCTCACCTCACCGTGGGTGGGAATCTCGGAAGTCCTCTCCGACTGAGAGTGGTAAGGAAGACGTAAGGTGTCGCACAACGGCCATCGTCTTTCTCGCCCTCTTAGGAAAGGTCTTACGGAAGAGTACGCAGCCTCTCCAAGTGAGAGTGGTAAGGAAGACGTAAGACGTCGCACTGGCGGCCATCGTCTTTCTCGCCCTCTTAGGAAAGGTCTTACGGAAGAGTACGCAGCCTCTCCAAGTGGGAGTGGTAAGGAAGACGTAAGACGTCGCACTGGCGGCCATCGTCTTTCTCGACCTCTTAGGAAAGGTATGATGGAAGAGGACGCTTCATCGGGAGATCGAGAGCGTCCTCCGCCTCGATTTACGCTTCGGTCTTCTCCGGAAGACTTCGAAGACAGTATCCCGCACAAGAGATTTAGGACGCTTTCTGAGCGTCCTGATTCGAGTCCGGAGAGAAGGAAGAAGGCGTCCCCTCGCCCATCTTCTTCTCAAAGGTTCATTCCATCATATGGTTCTTCACCATCAAAAAAGACTCTCGAAGCGATTCGTCAACAGTTGGATACGTTTTTCGCCAAGAAAGAGGAAAGATCACGTAGTCGTAAAAAAGATCTTTGGCTACCCGTCAAGAAATCTAGACATTCTCCTGCGGCTTCTCTTCGTTCTTCGTCTTCGTCTGATCCGTCGCCTTCTAGACCTCATCGACTCAATCAGGAACGAGCAAGCAGTCCTGCTGAGAGTCTCTAGAAGTATTGGCGGTAAAGATAAAGACAATAGGTGCCGCACAGGCGGCCGCCGCCGTCGTCTTTTCCCAGAGTCGAAGAACGTTCAGAAGGATCGCTCAGGAATAGAATTGGGAGGAATGGATCTTGACTTACAGGAAGAGCATATTCAACAAAACAAAACGCTTTGCTAACCAGGACGCTCGTAAGGACGCTTCTCGGGACGCTCGGGGTCGGAAACGTCGGACTGGAGAGACTTTCAGACGCACGATATTAGTTCAGAAGAAGGATATGAAGATGAATATGAGGACGTTTTTGAGGACGCGAGGCGTAGGGCTAGTAAGGACGCTCGTCGTCCTTCATATCAGTACGCGTTCCAGGACGCAAATGAGGACTCTTCCCAGGACGCAAATGAGGACACTTTCCAGGACGCAAATGAGGACGCTTTCCAGGACGCAAATGAGGACGCTTTCCAGGACGCAAATGAGGACGCTTTCCAGGACGCAAATGAGGACGCTTTTGAGGGCGCTAGGCGTCCGATGCATAAAGTTATCCTGAGCAGAAAAGGACAGGTCGCTAGTCAGAAGGATAAGCGCCATATGCTTCAAGGTAGTAGGAACTACAATATCAGTGCTCGTCAAGAGAAATCGTATGACTCACTTTGGAAAATTCGGAGAGAAAGTCAAGGTTAGGAGAACTAGCAGACTCTCCTCTCAAAATTGATTTTCAAACACAAAACCTACGGTTCGAAAGGGAGATGAAACTTTGGTTTCTTCTCGTTCAATGCAGAATAAGGCTATGTCTCCATTAGAAAATAAATCGTCAAGCGAGGCTGTTTCGGAAGAGGAGGAGGTCCTACAACCTCATCCTCTGTGGATTATAAGACTCTGACTCGTCTTTTAAAAGATTTGTTTCCCTTTTAGAAGTTCCGAGCTCCAGTTCCTCTCCATCCTTCGCAACTAACCTCTTCGAAGGCAAGGAAGACTCCAAATTTTGTCAAATGGCCACCTCGCTCTCGACTAAAAGGGCTTTTAAAGAATCCATGATTGGATGGAATCCAAAAAGACAAAGGGCAAGACTTCTTTTGCACTTCCCCCCACAAGGCTTAGTGGAAGATCGGGGAAGTGGTACGAAACAGAAGAGGAAGCAGGCTTGAGAATCCCCGCTTCCGCACAAGTGGATTTCGCCAACTTAGTGGAAGCTCCTAGAAGATCTTACCTGGCATCAGCGAAAGTTTCGTGGACAATGTCGGAGATAGATCACCATCTCAAAGGCCTTTATAAAACTTTGGAAGTTTTTAACTTTCTAGATTGGTGTCTGGGCGTCTTGGATGTTCAGTCTAGAAGCCCAGATTCCATCTCATTGGAGGACTTAGCGAGTATTTTGTCATGCATGGACAGAGCAGTAAAGAGATGGCTCCGACGAATTGGCATCACATTTTGCGTCGGAGTCCTGAGAAACGCGCACATCTTCTGTAGCTTCACAGCTAAGTCATGTCGCCAGCGCAAAAAGCAGAATTGTTGTTCGCTCCCTTTTCTGCTCATCTTTTTCCACAATCGATGGTAAAGGATTTTTCATCAGTAAATCTCCAATAAGAACGAGCGAACGCAGGACTTATTGTCTCGGTCTTCGAAAACGTCCTGCTGATCAGATGTCTTCAAGAACCACGCAAGCTTCTAGGAAGAATTATAAGCCCTTTCGTGGAAGAGCCTCTTCAAGAGCTGCTGCTCGAGGGAGGAGTTTCCCTAGGGGGCAGAGCCCCCTCAAAAACCAGGGGAAAGAAATGACTTTTCAGCCCTCCAGACACCAGTCGGGCGAGACTCGCGCTATTCGCCGAAGCATGGAGGATAAGAGGGCGAACTCTTGGTCACTCGAAGTGATCGAGAAAGGTTACAAAATCCCGTTTCTATCGAAACCACCACCTTAAGCATAGAACCAATAGACCTTTCGCCTCTTATCAGGATTCAAAGCAACAGATCTTATAGGACCTTTTGGATCAGATGTTGGAAAAGAGAGCAGTAGAAAGAGTCGTGTCACGGAACTGCCCCAGGCTTCTACAACAGGCTTTTCCTTGTTCCGAAGCACTCGGGAGGATGGAGACCTGTCCTAGACGTAAGCAGGCTGAATCTTTTTGTAAGGGGGGCGGAAGGAAAAATAAATTCAAGATGGAAACTGCACAGTCTGTTTTAGCTTCCCTGAGACCAGGAGATTGGATGGTGTCCTTGGATCTCCAAGATGCCTATTTCCATGTTCCGATACATCCTCGGTCAAGGAAGTTCCTCAGATTCGTTCTGAAAGGACAGGCGTCTTCCAATTCAGAGCTCTCTGTTTCGGGGGCTGAGTACAGCCCCTATGATATTCACGCTTCTGATGCGAAATGTAGCAAGATGGCTCCATCTCTCAAAGATAAGAGTCTCACTCTATTTTAGACGATTGGCTGATCCGGGTCCACGTTCAAAGGAACGTGTCTGGAGGACCTTACATACGACATTACAGCTGACGAAGGACCTGGGCCTTCTGGTCAACTTCGAGAAGTCCCATCTGATTCCCACACAGTCCATCGTTGTATCTTGGGGGGATTCAGATGGATTTTCAGTGGCTTTTCAAGGCAATTTCCAATCCATAGAACGTCAGCTTAAAACTTAAAAGCTTAGAGAGAAAGTATCGGTCTTCTTAGAGAAGGAAATATGCTCGGCGAGAATAGGATGAGTCCTGCTGGGGACATTTCCTCGCTGGAGAAATTTGTTTCTCTGGGAAGGCTGCACCTCAGACAGCTTCAGTTTTCCTAGCAGACAACTGGAAGAACAAGAAAGACCTAGACGAGATTTTGAGAATCCCTCAATCGATCAAAGAGCATTTGAAGTGGTGGTCCGATCCCGTAAAGCTATCGGAAGGGATGTCCCTCAAAGTTCTGAGCCCAGACCTAGTGTTGTTCTCAGACGCGTCCATGACGGGCTGGGGAGCAACACTGGGGGAGGAAGAAGTGTCAGGACCTCTGGAGAGGGGAACAGAGGTCCTGGAGGCACATAAACCTCAAGGAGCTAGAAGCGATTCGTTTAGCACTTCATGCTTCGAGTCAAGGATTGTGGGAACGAATTGTACAAGTCAACTCGGACAACACCACGGCACTCGCATATCTCAAAAAAACAGGGAGGAACTCTATCTCGCTCCCTGTTCAAGATAACGAGGAAATCTTACTTTGGGCGAAGCTGAGAAATGTAACGATTCTAACGAGGTTCGTTTCAGGACAGCAGAACGTTCGTGCGGATCTCCTCAGCCGTCGACATCAAATGCTTCCAAACGAATGGACTCTCCATCCAGAGATCTGCAAGGAGTTGTGGAAACTTTGGGGACGCCCACTGGTAGACCTCTTCGCGACAGCAAAAACGAAGAGGCTTCCGATTTACTGCTCTCCGGTTCTAGACCCAGGAGCAATAGCAATAGACGCCATGCTTTGGAATTGGAAGGGGATGGATCTCTACGCCTTCCCTCCATTCAAACTCCTGGGAGAGGTAATAAGGAAGTTTGCGGCGCTCGGAAGGAGCAAGAATGACGTTGATCGCCCCCTTTTGGCCTGCAAGCGACTGGTTCACAGAGGCCCTGTCATCCTTTTCTGGGTAGATTTCCAAAGGACACTTCCAGAAAAAAATCGATCTACTCAGACAGCCCCACTTCGAGAGGTATCACGGAAACCTCTCCGCTCTGAGTCTGACTGCATTCAGACTATACAAAAGTTGGCCAGAGCGAGAGGTTTTTCAAGCGGTGGCAAGAGCTATTGCCAGCGCTAGAAGAACATCTTCCCAAGCTGTCTACCAATCGAAGTGGGCTGTCTTCAGGTTGGTGTAGAAGGAAAAATATTTCCTCCTCCACGACCTCTGTGAGCCAGATTGCTGATTTTCTCTTACATCTTAGAGAGATAGACAAACTTTCAGTGTCAACGATTAAAGGCTACAAAAGTATTGCTATCAACGGTCTTTCGACACAGAGGCTTGGATTTATCGAATGATAGAGATCTTCACGATTTATTGAGGTCCTTTGAAACATCAAAAGCTCCACGAGACAAGATTCCCTCATGGAATTTAGATGTTGTCTTAAAGTTTTTAATGTCAGCCCCATTTGAGCCTATGCACGCTGCCTCTTTGAAAGATGTAACTAGGAAAGCTATTTTCCTGACCGCTTTGGCAACAGCTAAGAGGGCATTAGCGAAATCCAAGCTATGGGGGGGGGACTAAAAAAAAAAAAAAAAAAAAAAACATGTGGGGGGGTTTCAGAGAACACAATGCGGTGTGTTCGCTGAGCCCCTCGTTCTTAGCGAAGAACGAAAACCCATCCAACCCCTGGCCTAAAAGCTTTGATATCAAGGGGTTATCAGAGTTCGTCGGACGAGAGCCGGAGAGAGTTTTGTGCCCTGTCAGAGCTCTCAAATTTTATCTGGAAAAGACCAAACAATGTAGAGGCCCGTCAGGGGGACAACCTGTGGTGTTCGGTCAAGAGGCCGGAATTACCAATGTCTAAAACGCACTGGCGTTCTTCTGAGAAATACCATCAGGGAAGCTCATTCATCCTGCACGGATGGTGATCTTAAACTGCTAAAAGTTAATGCTCACGAGGTTAGAGCGGTAGCTACTTCGGTGGCTTTTTAGAAAAATATGGCACTCAGTGATATCCTGGTAGTTTTTTTTTTGGTTGCTTTGTTTTGGGCCTGCCACATTTTGGCGAAGCAACTCTGTGTTTGCCTCACACTACCTCAGAGATGGGAAGGCAACATATGAGAAATTGCTACTCGCTTGGACCATACATTTCCGCAGGATAACAGTATTGGGACGAGAAGCAATACGAACCCATCCTCCTTTAGAAAATGGATGTGTGTGATTTTAATTATGGGTTTGTTTTTTTTTTTTTTTTACGGTCGTAGGGTTGGCCGCTTGAGGCGGTCGGTTCCCTTTAATTAGCCTGAAAGTTATGGGACTAACTTTAGTGAGGCTAGGTTAGGTGGTATTTATTATGCTTCGATTGTCTTTCAGTATGGTCAATATGGATCTAGTCACATTGTGGTCACGCTCCCAGTTGACAGATCATCTAGAACTATCCAGCTGGAAATCTAGTTAAGCAGAAGCAGGCTTGGGTGACAGTAATCACGAAGTCAGCTATGCTAACAGGTAGGGAACCAAGATGTCAATCATCTGCATGTGAAATGTTTCCAAAATCCTTCTATTCTGTCCCTTCCCACCTCCAATGGTGGGATTCAGCTATATATATATCTGGCAGGTAAGTGTCATGAACACCAAATGATATTGTCATGATACAAAGTTGTTCATACTTACTGACAGATATATATAATCAAAGTACCCACCCACCTCCCCTCAGGGGACAGTGGTAAAGAAAATCTGAATAGAAAATGGGAATGGTTCCCGGTATCCAGCATCCAGCGGCGGGAAAGGAGGACCGGGGAATGGGTACTAACCACCTAGCCGACCACCCTGCGTTTGCCGGGAGTTTTGAAATTCTGTCGGTCGTCAGAGAATACAGCTATATATATATCTGTCAGGTAAGTATGAACAAACTTTATTGTATCATGACAATATCATTTTCTGTCGGGGACGACGGAGTCTTAGCTAAGTATATATCTGCCAGGTAAGTATGTATGAAACTTTATTGTATCATAACAATATCATTTCTGGGCTCAGCTCGTGTCGGCCTATGAAAGGATCCTTAATATCATACTTTCTAGGTAAAATTAATCTAAAATTACCAGAGAAAAAACAAAATTAAGAAATTGTCAGTAAAACTGACTTGCTCACTCTTAAAAAGAAGTGTCGGTATGATGATAGGGGCGAGTGGGAACACTACCACGAGACATTCACCATTTAGAACTTCCAATCAGAATCCCCACAAGAGAGAGCTGATACCAACGGGCGATGCAGCCGCTACTACTACTACTAGAGGACGCCACGGACAGCAGCGCCCCTAGCGGACATCCTTAATATTTAGCGCTAGCACTTGTCCGCAGCCCCTCTCATAGCCTCCATCCAGCAAGATCTCCAGCAATCTTTCGGGGTCGTAGCTTCACAGGAGTCGGTCCCGGACGTCGCTGCCCTGGACCTAAACATCGAGCCGATGGCGGTTGGAGTAGAGGATTTGTTGGTTGAGGTAGCTGTGTCGGGCGCCCAAGGTCTTTCCTTGGGTGTTCCTGGATCTTCTCCTGTCCCTTCTTCGAGCGCTTCTTTCCAAGGCTTTGTGGGAAATCTGAGATCCCTACCCGCTCTCCCGCTCTCTCTGTACCCCCTAAGGTGAAGGGACTAAAAAGGGGAGACAGAGAACCGAAGACTCTATCTAAGACGACTTCTAAGAAGTCGTCTTCGTCTTCTTCGGCTAGGAAGTCTTCGACTTCTTACGCTGACGCGGTGAAGGCCAAGCCGAGCTCTTCTTACTCGAAGAGCTCTAGAAGCAAGGCTTCTAAGGAGAAGGCTCGCGCTCCCGCCGAGCCAGTGCCTTCTCCTGCCTCCACCGCATCCACTCCGGCAACGACGGTGGGAGGAGCGGGACCCAGCACCTTTGATCCCACTGCTTTCTCAGCAGTGGTGATGCAACAGGTGGGTGAGATGGTTGGTTCGCAAGTCTCCGCCCTGGGGACGAAATTTGAGCAGATGTTTGCACAACTGTCAAGCACTCTGTCTCAATCAGGCCAATCCATCCAGGATCTCTCTAACAGGGTTAGAGAGAATGAGGACCGAGTGGCGGGCTCTCTCAGGTCCCTCTTCCAGTCTCCCCAGTGCCAATTGCTGGTATTTTCCAGCTCCCGCCATACGACTCTCTGCCAGCTTTCTCTATGGAGAACCCTTGGAGAGTAGCCGCCTACGGCTCCATTTAAGGATGGGATGATCTCTATCCCGGAGTGTGGAACTCGAGGATTGAGGACTTCGAGTTTTATCCTCCGGGTCTGGCGCAGCCTTTCATCGGCTATGCTAGGCTGACTGTAGCGGCTCTTACTAGGGAAGAAACAAGATCTCTAGGGAGGATGTTCTCTACATTAGGGATCATGCCCAACGGGGTAATGGGTTCACTGCCTTGAGGACTGGGAGTGCACAAACACTAAGCTCCAGGCCCATAAGAGTCCTTTAACTATTTTTGCGACGGAAGAAGAGGCTTCTCTTCCGTTCGCCACGAAAATAGTAGAGAGGAATCTTCAGGCAGTCCTCAAGGATGAGCCCATGCCACAACTAAGGGAGGCGGAGTCTACTTCTCCGCTCTTCCCAGCTTTTGGAGAATTGTGGGAGAAACTTGCCAGCCACATTCACGTTGGCAAGCTCAAACCGGACTGCGCCATGGGACCAGTTTTCGGCGAGAAGCTTCCAAGCTGCCTGATTCCTTGATTCAGGCAGAGTTCGACGCGCGAACTAGGTTTTGGCAGGTCCCTCAATTCTCTGATAATAACGGAAATGGCTGCTCTTTCATATGCTACAGAACCGCTGTTTAAGATCTTGGCCAAATCCCAGCTTCAGACGGTTCAGACAAGATGCTTTCGACTTCTTCCAAGCTAGGAGGAATTGCCGAAAGCACGTTCTGCAGGATTGCACTATTAGGCACGAGCCTAATAGACTCCTGGCTTCTAGCATGTGGGGAGCGGATCTCTTCCCAGAATCCGCTGTAAATGAAGTGCACCACGAGGCTGCTAGGCTCAACCAGAGCCTTAGAGCTAGGTGGGGTATTTCATCTAAGAGGAAGCAAGAATCCGCCCCACTGCTGGTAAGAAACCAAAGAAGTCTGGTAAAAAGGTTCCAGCCTTACCAGAAACACCAGCAACAGCAGCAATTTGTTCAGGCCGTCCCGGTTACCCAACAGGGACAACCTGGTAGCTCGAAACAGAACCAGCCCACACGCCTCCTGCTGTCTCCTCAATCACAACCGTCGACCTCCTACGCACTCTCGCCGGCCTTCAACCCTACGTATGAAGGTCAGGCTACACTCCCTTTAACAAGCAACCGAGAGGTAGGGCGAGAGGCTACTTTCGCCAGCGTGGCGCAGGACGGGCGACAAGAGCAGGCAGGTTTCAGAGGAGGGCGTGGTGGTCACCCGCCCATCAACAATGAGGCTCCCCAGGTAGGAGGGAGGCTGTTCCTCTTCCGTCACAGGTGGGGGTTCAGCAATTGGGCACAGAGCATAGTGTCCAAAGGGTTGGGTTGGAGTTGGATCAAAGATCCTCCTCCAATCAAATCATTCCACCAAAATACCATCAGAGGAATTGACAGATTACGCGGAGGAACTCCTTCAGAAAGGAGCTATTGCGAGAGTCAAGCATCTAAAATTTCAAGGTCGCTTATTCAGCGTGCCAAAGAAAGGCTCAACAAAAAGAAGGGTAATCTTAGGACTTGTCAAAGCTAAACTCTTTCATTCGTGCGACAAGTTCAAAGACGCTACCCTCTCGCAAGTAAGGACCTTACTTCGCCAGGTGGAGCCGTCACATGCTCCATCGATCTTACAGACGCATACTATCATATCCCTATAGCCCAAGACACTTCCGCCCATTCCTAGGATTCAGGCTAGGAAATCAGACATTCTCATTCAAAGTGATGCCCTTCGTCTGAATGTAGCCCCCAGGGTATTCACGAAAATAGCAGAAGTGGTTGTACAACAATTGAGAACTCAGGGAATCATGGTAGCAGCTTACCTCGACGATTGGTTGATCTGGGCACCAACCGTCGAGGAATGTCTCAATGGACCACCAAACAAAAAGGTAGTTCACTTTCTGGAACATCTGGGGTTCCAGATAAACAAAACGAAATCCAGACTTACCCCGGAGTCTCGTTTTCAGTGGCTGGGAATCCAATGGGATTTGTCTTCCCACAATCTGTCAATTCCAGTGGCCAAACGGAAGGAAATAGCAAAATCTGTCAGGCAATTTCTCAAATGCAAACAAACATCAAGGAGAAACCAGGAAAGAATCCTAGGGTCCCTTCAGTTTGCTTCGGTAACTGATATCCTCCTGAAAGACACGGCTAAAAGATATAAATCGAGTTTGGCGATCGAGAGCAAACACCAAATCTCGAGACAAGTTGTCAGTAATTCCACAGATCCTTCGCAATCAACTCCGTCCATGGTCAAAAGTAAAGAACTTTAGCCAAGCAGGTACCCCTTCAATATCCCCTTCCAGTGTTAACCATTCACACGGATGCCTCCCTGTCCGGGTGGGGGGGATATTCTCAGTTCAAACAGGTTCAGGGGACTTGCTCAGTTCAATTTCGCCAGCTCCATTCATAACGTTCTGGAAGCAATGGCAGTATTTCTTACCTTGAAGAGACTGCTTCCCCCGAAAAGTCTCATCTAAGGCTAGTTTTGGACAGTGCAGTGGTATTAGTTCATTGCATCAAGAGAGGAGGGTCCAAATCCAAGCATGTGAACCATGTCATGATAGCCATTTTTGCCCTAGCAAACAAACACAAATGGCATCTGTACGCCACTCACCTGGCGGGGGTAAGAAATGTGATAGCAGACGCTTTGTCCCGGTCAGTGCCTCTGGAATCAGAATGGTCCCTAGACGACGGGTCATTCCAGTGGATATGCGGAGAGTCCCAGGTCTCCAAGTAGATCTCTTCGCCTCACAAGCGAACCACAAGCTCCCCTTGTCTATGTGGCCCCCAACCTGGACCCTCTGGCTTATGCCACGGACGCCCTGTCGTTAGATTGGGATCAGTGGAGAAAAATTTATGTTTTTCCTCCAGTGAATCTTCTCTTGAAAGTCTTAAGCAAGCTGAGGACTTTCAAAGGAATAGTAGCTCTGATTGCACCGGACTGGCCCAAGAGCAACTGGTATCCTCTTCTTCGGAATTGGGTCTCCGACCTCAACGGATTCCCAATCCCAAGGCTGTCACAATCAGTACAAATGAAGACTGTGTTCGCTTCCTCAGGAATTCTTCAGACCCTAACTTTATGGACTTCATGAAGTTTGCGGCTAATAAAGATGCTAATATTGATCCACAAAATATTCTCTTCCTAGAATCAGATAAGAGAGAGTCAACCATTAGACAATATGACTCAGCTGTTAAAAAATTAGCATCTTTCCTGAAAGAATCAAACACTACAACCATGACAGTTAATCTAGCTATATCCTTTTTCAGGTCCTTGTTTGAAAAAGGTTTAGCAGCTAGCACTATTACTACTCATAAATCGGCTTTTCTTTGAAGAAGATCTTTCAGTTAGGTTTTCAGATAGATCTGACATGAATCTTATTTCACGTCTATTCCTAAAGCCTGTGCTAGACTTAGACCTTCTCAAAGGCCTACTGCAGTTTCATGGTTCTTAAATGATGTCCTCAAACTAGCTTCAGATACTGACAACTCGTCTTGTACATTCATAATGCTTCTTAGGAAGACATAATTCTTATTAAGCCTAGCTTCAGGAGCTAGAATTTCAGAACTGTCGGCTCTATCCAGAGATGCGGGTCATGTGGAATTCCTCCCCTCAGGAGAAGTTCTGCTTGCTCCGGATCGTAGCTTTTTAGCTAAAAATGAGGATCCTCTTGCAAGGTGGGCCCCTTGGAAAGTCATCCCACTTCCCCAAGATCCTTCTCTCTGCCCAGTATCAACTTTAAGAGCCTTTCTATCTCGTACATCCTCAAGATCCTCAGGTCCTCTCTTCATGAGAGAAAAAAAAGGTGGTACTTTGTCAGTAAAAGGTATTAGACAACAAATCCTTTACTTCATTAAACAAGCCAATCCTGATTCATTCCCAAAAGCACATGACATCAGGGGAGTAGCCACCTCAATTAATTACTTTCAACATATGAACTTTGAGGATCTTAAAAATAAAAAAGTATACTGGATGGAAATCCCCGACAGTCTTAAAAAAAAAACGTCATTATCTAAAAAGTCCTTGGAATCTTAAAATTTTCAGCAGTAGCAGCGGGAAACATTGTTTCTCCTGATACTGTTATAGTAGTCGTAGGTATAGATCCAGGTCTCCCCTTTCTACCTACCTCATCCAACATGCCTCACCCTATCGCCATGCTACTCGGATATCCTAGCCTTAGCCGCTGAATCATACTAGTGGATTGTCCCCTTATTTTTTTTTGCTAGGGACATCCACATTGTACTGATAATGTACTTCAGTGTACCTACCTTATTTTTTTTTATGCTAGGGTAGGACACAATGTGTTTGTATATTTTGTAAATAATTTTCTAAGTAAATCTATTTGTTAATATTACACTGCATTATTATATTTTACTATGTTTATTGTAATTTTAAGTACTTTACATTACTAACGTTCTTTTATGTTACTATTTAGAATAAGTTAGTTTAAGTACTTAGTTTGTATGCTGTAATTGATTTACTTATATTATATCCCTCGTTTTACAACTGCTTTTCATTTGTCCCTTTTTCCCATCTTGTCTGTTTCTCTGGTACTCTTTCATAGGCCGACACGAGCTGGAGCCAGAAAAGGGATTTTGACGAAGGAAAAAAAAATCTATTTCTGGGTGATTGGCTCGTGTCACCCTATGAAACCCACCCTGTATTGTTTACCCCCCCCATGCAGGACAAGATGTTTTTAGATTAAGGATGTCCGCTAGGGGCGCTGCTGTCCGTGGCGTCCTCTAGTAGTAGTAGTAGCGGCTGCATCGCCCGTTGGTATCAGCTCTCTCTTGTGGGGATTCTGATTGGAAGTTCTAAATGGTGAATGTCTCGTGGTAGTGTTCCCACTCGCCCCTATCATCATACCGACACTTCTTTTTAAGAGTGAGCGTCAAAGTTTTACTGACAATTTCTTAATTTTGTTTTTTCTCTGGTAATTTTAGATTAATTTTACCTAGAAAGTATGATATTAAGGATCCTTTCATAGGGCGACACGAGCCAATCACCCAGAAATAGATTTTTCCTTCGTCAAAATCCCTTTTTTATACATTCAACTTACCTGTCAGATATATACTTAGCTATTAGACTCCGTCGCCCGACAGAAATTCGAATTTCGCGCACACGCTACAGGTAGGTCAGGTGATCTACCGCCCTGCCGCTGGGTGGCAGGAATAGGAACCATTCCCGTTTTCTATCAGATTTTCTCTGTCAGCGCTACTGGCAACAACGTTGTTGGTTTCTCCAGCTGGATTTCGTTTTTTGCATCGCAATTGATCTTCGTTTTGGACCTTTTGGTGATGTATTTGGATCGTTGTACTGGCATACGCTTTTGTGGACCGTTGTTTGGATTTGGATTTGATTTTTCATCATAATGTCTGACTCTGGAAGTGTTGTGAGAATGTGTGTGAATGAGGGTTGCAAGGTGAGAATGCCGAAAGCTTCGGATGATTCTCACACTGTGTGTAAAGTGTGTAGAAAGTATGAATGCTCTTTCAATAACACTTGTCACGAATGCGAAAGTTTAAGTGCTGAAGGGTGGAAGTCTCTAACTTCTTATTTGAAGAAGTTAGAAAGAGACCGGTTGAGGAAGTCTTCTTCCAAAACCATGCCTAGCTCTTTTTCTAGCGATTTAGTACCCTCTTCTCTTTTGATAAATGCTCCTCCTTCTAATATTTCAGTGCCTACACCCCTTGTAGAACCTACGGATTCTGCATCGGAAATTGCAAATCTTAAAGCCGCCCTTAAGAAAATGGAACTTAAAATGGCGGCTATAGAAGGTAAGCACAGTGAAATAAATAGTGCAGTGGATAGTGACTTAAGTGTCCCCAGTGTAGTGGAGGGGGCGTCTGATCGGCTCCACAACGCTCCCAGGCCTAGACCTCTTTCAAGCTCCCAAGACTAAAGGAGAAGGAATGTCAAAAGCCGTACGGAGGTTGTGGAGAATCCCCACCAGTCAGACGTCTCTTCGGCAGATTCTGTAACACCTCAGACTGCCAGAGATCGCTACAGAAAAAGCGTTCTCCGTGAGTGTTTCTCTTCATCGGAGAATTCATCTCCCAAGAGAGGATGGAGATCTGCAGATCTTTCCCGCCCCCTGAAGAGGAGCTGGAAAGAATCTCGTTTAAACTCGAGTCCTGAGCGGTTTCCGGAGGAATTGCCATCGGAAAATAAGAAGGCTAAAAGTTTGTTGCTTTCTCCTGCGGATTCGTGGGAACCTGAGAAGGACCGTTCTCCTTCCCCTCCTTTGGACCCAAACAAAGAAACTACGAGAATCTTAAGAGATATGCAGGATTTAATCGCTTCTCTCGTTGGAGTTCTCTAGAGATCCTCCCAGAAGGAAGGATTCTTTTCTACCAGTTAAGAAGTCTAGAACTTCCTTATATGAGGTTCCTCCAAAAGAAGTATCTTCATCGGACAACGATTCTTCAGTCTCGTCAGTCTTTCATAAACCTGCCAAGATTTCTTAAGTCAGGCGCGAGGCGCCAGCCAGGCACGAAGCTTCAGATGAGAGCAAAGTTTCTCCGAGGCGAAAAGAGTTCAGCCAGGCGCCAGCCAGGCTCGAGGCGCCAGCCAGGTGCGAAGAGCTAGACAGGAGAGAGGCTCTATCTAAGCAAGAAGCGCCAACCAGGCGCGCAGAGCCAGGATTGTGCAAAGCTCCAGCCAGGCGCCAGGCGCCAACCAGGCGTGAGGCTCCTGTCAGGCGCGGAACGTCAGCTAGCAGTGATTTTTTTGGAAGCAGATCTCCTTCTAAGCTTAAGACTCTTAGAGTAAGTCGAACTTCAGATAAAGTGGTTGGACCTTCGAAAGTGACAGTATCCACTTCTACCTCTCAGAAGAACTCGTTGGAAGTACAAGAGAAGAAAACTTCTAGGTCTGGCAGTCCCTCTCCGACCAGGAGTATTTCTCCCCGGGAAACAAGATCCCCGGATAAAGAGTCTTCCAAAAGAACTCGTTCCCCTACTAATCTGGAACTAGAAGATGTGTCTGAGGAAGAGATTTCTACCAGTGAAGGCCTTTCCAACTATAAGGTTTTAGCTTCGCTTCTTCTCAAAGAGTTCGGAGATTCGTTAAGCCCTGCAGCTCCTCCTCCTCCTAGATCACTATTCTCTAGTACGAAGATGCCGAAGTCCTCTTCATTTTTGAAAATGAAGCCAGCAATATCCATGAAGAAGGCTCTTCAGTCACTGAATACTTGGATGAGCTCTAAGAAAGTCTTTAAGAACGGTGTATTGCTCTCCTCCCTCCAAACTTGCAGGTAGGAGAGGCATCTGGTACAGAACGGAAGAAGCTATGGGACTGATGCTTCCTTCATCTGCAGAAGCGGATTTTTCAAGCCTTGTAGAGTCTTCAAGAAGACATTCTCTTAACTCGGCGAAGGCTTATTGGAGCATGTCCGAGTTAGATCAGCACCTAAAGGGACTTTTCCACGTCTTGGAAGTTTTCAATTTCCTGGATTGGTCCCTTGGGGTGCTGGCTAAAAAGACCCGAGATCCAGACTTTCTGGATCCCGAGGTTTTGCACAGTATCTTATCGTGCATGGATAAGACAGTGCAAGATGGTTCGGGAGAACTGGCATCTCTCTTTGGGTCAGGAGTTGTGAAAAAGAGATCTCTGTTTGGATCTTTCCTGACCAAAGCGGTATCTCCTTCCCAGAGGTCAGCTCTACTGTACGCTCCTCTGTCGGATCACCTGTTCCCTTCTCAGTTAGTGAAGGACATCTCACGGTCACTATCTGAGAAGGCAACGCAGGATCTTTTGGTACAATCTACCAAAAAGAATAGACCAGCAGTACCAGTTGTAAAGAAAACAGCTCGTACTATTGTGCCCTTTCGTGGAGGCGCCTCATCTCGACCCCCAACGAAAAGAAAGGCTTCCGACAAACGAGGAAGGTCTTCCTTCCGATCATTTAAAAAGTCGAAGTAGTAACTACGTCCTCCAAACACCTGTAGGTGCCAGGCTCCTAAAGTTTGTAGGAGCCTGGGCCATGAGGGAAGCCGACCCTTGGACTTTGTCTGTTCTGGAGAAGGGATACATCATACCCTTCCTAGACAGACCACCTTTTGTCAACATCTCCGAAGGAATTGTCGGCGAAGTACAAGGACTCTGTTCTGCTGTTCTGAGGGAGACACTTCTTCAGACGGTGGCAACGATGAGGAACAAAGAAGCAATAGAAGAAGTGCAGGATCCGCACTCCCCGGGGTTTTACAACCGCCTTTTCTTAGTCCCGAAGGCTTCGGGGGGATGGAGACCTGTCCTAGATGTGAGCATCCTGAACCGATACGTGGAGAAGAAGAAATTCTCCATGGAGACTTCTGCTTCGGTTCTTTCAGCCCTGCGTCCGGGAGATTGGATGGTCTCCCTGGACCTTCAGGATGCTTACTTTCATGTTCCAATTCACCCATCATCGAGGAAGTCTCTCAGATTTATGACACAAGGAAAGATCTTCCAGTTCAGGGCCTTGTGCTTCGCTCTCTCCACGGCTCCTCAGGTATTTACGTACCTGATGAGGAATGTGGCCAGATGGCTTCATCTGAAAGGCATAAACATCTCGCTGTATCTCGACGATTGGCTCATCCGAGCCAAGTCGGAGAAACAATGTTTGGAGGACCTGCAAGCAACATTGAAACTAACGTAATCTGTAGGATTACTCGTGAACCTCGAGAAATCGCAGATGATCTCCAGCCAGAACTTAGTTTATCTGGGGATTCGGATGGATTCTCAGGGTTTTCGGGCTTTTCCTTCCCAGGAAAGACTCGTTCGGGGCTTACAGAAAGTCTCGAACCTCCTAGGGAAAGAACGAAGTTCAGCGAGGGAATGGTTAAGCCTTCTGGGGACTTTTTCCTCCCTAGAACAGTTCATTTCCCTAGGAAGACTCCACCTACGCCCTCTTCAATTCTTCTTAAGAAGAACGTGGAATTGGAAAGAAGGGCAACTAACAGACACTTTCTCGATTCCTGTAGAGGTGAAGAATCACCTAAAGTGGTGGCTGATCCCTCTGGAGAAGAACGAGGGCATGCCTCTAGAGGTTCGGAACCCAGACCAAATCTTATTCTCAGACGCATCAGAGATGGGATGGGGAGCGACTCTAGGAGTAAGAGAAGTGTCAGGCCGATGGCAGAAGGAACAGGAAGCCTGGCATATAAACGCCAAGGAACTGTACGCAGTTTTCCTAGCACTGAAGTTCTTCAAACCGGAGGTCAAAGATCAACGCAGACAATACCACGGCGTTGGCCTATATCAGAAAACAGGGGGGGGACTCACTCGTTTTCCCTTTACGAGATAACGAGGGATCTGTTATCTTGGGCAAAAGAGAGAAACATTACCCTCCTAACGAGATTCGTAAAAGGAGAGAAAAATGTGAGGGCGGACAGACTCAGCAGGACAAACCAAGTTCTCCCCACAGAGTGGACTCTCCACGATCAAGTGTGTCAGAGCCTGTGGTCCCTGTGGGGCAGGCCACAGATAGACCTGTTCGCTACTTTCCTATCCAAGAGGATAGAGAACTTATGCTCCTCGGTGGAAGATCCGAGAGCGATAGCGGTGGATGCCATGCTGTTGAATTGGTCAGGCCTAGATGCCTAAGCCTTTCCCCCATTCAAACCGCTAGGAGTAGTACTGAAAAAGTTTGTGGCGTCGAAAGGGATGAGACTAACCCTCATCGCCCCGTTTTGGCCCTCTCAAGATTGGTTCACAGAGGTACAGGAATGGACAGTGGACTTCCCCAGATCTCTTCCAAACAGGATAGATCTTCTCAAACAACCCCACTTCGAGAGGTATCATCAAAACCTCCCCGCTCTCGCTCTGACTGCCTTTCGACTATCGAAAGACTTGTCAGAGCGAGAGGCTTTTCAAGCAAAGCTTCGAAAGCAATCGCTAGAGCCCAAAGATCTTCAACTATTTGGGTCTATCAATCGAAGTGGGATGTGTTCAGGAGATGGTGTAGAAAGAAGAAGCTGTCCTCCTCTGATACCTCTGTGACCAACGTTGCCGATTTTTGATATTCCTTAGAGAGGAATCCCAGTTATCGGTTTCTACTATTAAAGGCTACCGAAGTATGCTCTCTGCAGTTTTTAGGAACAGAGGCCTAAATTTAGCAGAAGACAAGGACCTTCACGACCTAATAAGATCATTCGAGACCTCTAAATCCATATCTTCTCGTACTCCGAGCTGGAATCTGGATGTGGTACTTAAATTCCTTTCATCAGAAAAATTTGAACCTCCTCACCTCGCCTCGTTTAGGGATTTGACGAGAAAATGTATTTTCCTGTTATCCTTAGCAACAGCGAAAAGAACGAGTGAAATCCACGCCCTTGATTCTCGAGTGAGATTTAAGAAAGATTCAGCTATTTGTTCTTTCCAGACTGTTTCTGGCCAAGAACGAAAATCCTTCAAAACCCTGGCCCAGGAGTTTTGAAGTGAAGGGTCTTTCGAACTTGGTGAGAGAGGAAATAGAAAGATCTTTATGCCCGGTAAGAGCTCTTAAGTTTTATGCATTCAACTTACCTGTCTGATATATACTTAGCTATAGACTCCGTCGTCCCCGATAGAAATTCGAATTTCGCGGCACACACTACAGGTAGGTCAGGTGATCTACCGCCCCGCCGCTGGTGGCGGGAATAGGAATCATTCCTGTTTTCTAAGACAGATTTTCTCTATCGGCCGTGACAGCAACATTGTTGTTGTTACTCCTGATTTGATTTTCGTGTTTTTTCATCGCTATTGATCTTCTAAGCCGGTTATTTTGGTGACGTTTTGGATCTTTGGTTTGGCATACTCTTTCGTGGACTGTTATTTGGACTTGGTTTTTGGTTATTTCTCAGAATGTCGGATTCTAGCTTTGCGGTTAGAAGACAGTGTGTAAATGAGGGATGCATGGTGAGGCTACCGAAAGCTTCGGTAGATCCTCACACAGTTTGTAAGGGGTGTAGAATGAATGAATGTTCTATTTCTAACACCTGTGATGAATGTGTAGGTTTGAATGAGGAAGAATGAAAGAATTTAAATTCCTATTTAAGGAAATTAGATATGGATAGGGCTAGGAAGGCTTCCTCCAGAAGCGTAAGTAGGTCTCGCTCTAACGAGCCTATTAAATTAACACCTAACCCTAAACCTGTATCTTCTTCCTCTAGTACTAAGACTGCAAATCCAGCAACGGAAATTGCAGATCTTAAAGCTGCACTACAAAGGATGGAACGTAAAATGCTGACGTTACAAGGTAAGCACAGTGATAGTGATTTAAGTGTCCCTAGTGCAGTGGAGGGTGCGTCTGATCGGCTTCATCTCGCTCCCAGGCCTAGACCTCTTCCAAGCTCACAGGCCCAGAGGAGAAGGAATGTCAAAAGCCTTACGGAGGTTATGGAGAATCCCCACCGATCAGGCGTCCCCTCGGCAGATTCTGTGACGACCCGAACTGCCAAGGATCGCTATCGAAAAAGCATCCTGAAAAAGTGTTTTTCTTCGTCAGATTCTTCACCTAATGTAAGGGGCTGGAGCTCTGATGAACTGTCACGCCCCTTAAAGAGGAGTTGGAAGGCTCCAACTTTGAATTCAAGCCCTGAGCTTTTCTCCGATGGATCTCCATGTGAAAGGAAGAAAAGAAAATTAGTTCCGAAACGTAAATCGGAGTCTCCTTCCTCTTCTAGACCTCCCTCACCTGAATCAGGAAAGGAGAAAGAGAATGCTGCGGCGAAGATTCTCCTAAATGTACAGGAGCAGCTTTCCGCTTTAGTAGGAGTTTTTACGAAGGAGACTCCCAGAAAAAAGGACTCTTTCCTTCCAATAAAGAAAACGAAGGGAAGGAAAGAAGAAACGAAAGTTTCGGATTCTACTAGGATGAGAATGAAGAATGCGCCAGATGCGCTAGAAGCTCTATACGATTCAGAAGAGCCAGAAGCGCCAGATGCGCCAGAAGCGCCAGCCTGGCGCAAAGAGCCACGAGCACCAACCTGGCGAAATGAGCCACAAGTGACATCCAAGAGACGGACTTCTTCCAAAAGACAATTAAGCCAGGAGGATTTGTCTAGCTTACGGCAGGATAAACCTTTACCTGGCAGGGAAACTAAGTGTCGCACAGGCGGCCGTAGCCCTTGTCAGGATATAGGTGGTTCCGGGGAAAGTGATAGGAGAGGACATCCTTCCTCTGACAGGAGAGAAAGGTGTCGCACAGGCGGCCGTCACTCTTGCCAGGAGAAGGATAAGGTCATCTTGCAGGAGCAACCTATCTCTCGTAAGGACGCAAGTTATCGCACAGGCGGTCGTCGTTCTTGCGAGAGTGGGGCAGATACGGCAAGAGACCCGTCTCCTATGGAGAATAAGAAATCCTCTTCGGAAATAGAGTTGGATTTGGAAGAAGTTTCGGACTCTGAAGACCACTCGGCTCCAGGCTTGTCAGACTACAAGACACTGGCAGCCCTCTTACTTCAAGAGTTTGGGGACTCTTTAAGCCCGACTGCTCCTTCTTCTCCAAAGTCCTTATTTACAAGTACTAAGGTCCCGAAGCAATCATCTTTCATTAAAATGAAGCCAACCATTTCCATGAATAAGGCTCTCCGATTCGTAGGAAATTGGTTTAAATCCAAGGAGAAGGCGGGGAAGACAGTCTTTGCCTGCCCTCCTTCCAGACTATCAGGAAAGAAGGGAATTTGGTACGAGATGGGCGAATCACTGGGTCTAGCTCTCCCTACCACTGCCGAAGCAGATTTTTCGAACCTGGTGGATTCGTCAAGGAGACAAGCCTTGTCATCAGCAAAGATCACATGGGGGACTTCTGAGTTGGACCATCTCCTCAAGGGATTGTTTAAGGTCTTAGAAGTTTTTAACTTCTTAGACTGGTCCCTTGGGGTGTTGGCCAAAAAGACTCAAGAGAATGAATCTCTTAGTCCAGAAGTCCTCTATAGTGTACTGTCCTGCATGGACAAAGCGGTTCAAGATGGATCAGGAACTGGAATTCTGAAGAAGAGAGTCTTATTTAGCTCCTTTCTGACAAAAGCAGTTACTCCCATTCAGAGGTCATCTCTTCTTTATGCTCCTCTGTCCGACCAATTGTTTCCTGAACAACTAGTAAGGAACATTTCTCATTCTTTGACAGAAAAGGCCACACAAGATCTCTTGACCCAATCTGCAAAGAAATCAAGAACTTCGGTGCCTGATAAGAGAGAGAATCGTACTCCTCAACAGCCCTTTCGAGGGAGCTCCTCGACCAGACCCTCCTTTAAGAAGAGAGGAGTACAGAAGAGATGTAGGTCTTCATTCAGACCTATCAAGAAAGCAAAATGAGACACCAGTCCTTCAAGCACCGGTAGGAGCCAGACTTCGGAAATTTTCCGAAGAATGGACTCTGAGACAGGCAGAAAGATGGTCCCTTTCAGTGGTAACGAAGGGATATATGATCCCCTTTCGAGACAGGCCTCCCTTGACAACGAACCCGAGGGAACTGTTATCCCAATACAGGGACCCTGCCAAGAAAGAAGCATTATTGCAACTGGTAGAACAGATGTTGCAAAAGGAGGCCATCGAAGTGGTTCGGGATCCGCATTCCCGAGGATTATACAACCGTCTTTTTCTGGTTCCAAAATCCTCGGGAGGGTGGAGACCGGTCCTCGATGTGAGCGCATTGAACCGATTTGTAGAGAACACAAAGTTCTCTATGGAAACATCAAAATCGGTTCTTGCGGCTCTTCGTCCAGGAGATTGGATGGTCTCCTTAGATCTACAAGATGCTTACTTTCATGTCCCCCTGCATCCATCATCGAAGAAATATCTCCGGTTCATGATGCAGGGAAAAGTATTCCTATTCAGAGCCCTATGCTTCGGCCTGTCTACGGCCCCTCAGGTGTTCACGAAGCTAATGATGAATGTTGCGAGATGGCTACATCTAGAAGGAATAAATATATCCATTTATCTGGACGATTGGCTAATAAGAGCAAAATCGGAACGTCAGTGCTTGAAGGACTTGGAGAAGACTTTGAATTTGACAAAATCTCTGGGACTACTCGTGAACCTCGAGAAATCACAATTGATCCCCAGACAGAACATAGTCTATCTGGGGATACAGGTGGATTCTCGGGGTTTTCGGGCGTTTCAATCTCAAGAGAGAATTGCTCGAGGCTTAGAAAAGATCTTGAACTTCTTAGGGAACGAACGGACCTCGGCGAGGGAATGGCTCAGTCTGCTGGGCACCCTTTCCTCGTTAGAGCAGTTCATTTCCCTAGGGAGATTAAATCTCAGACCTCAGCAATTTTATCTCAAACAAATGTGGAGTCAAAAGACAGGAGACTTGTCAGACATTTTTCCCATTCAACAGGGGATAAAATCCGACCTGAAGTGGTGGTTAACCCCATTAGCAAAGAACGAAGGGGTGTCCCTCTTGATTCGGAACCCTCACCAAGTGTTGTTTTCCGATGCCTCGGAAACAGGTTGGGGAGCAACACTGGGTCCAAAGGAAGTGTCAGGTACCTGGACCAAACAACAGACTACTCTGCACATCAATGTGAAGGAACTCCTGGCTATTCATCTAGCCCTGGAATACTTTGAAGCGGAAGTCAGAGGAGTGGTAGTTCAAGTCAATTCCGACAATACCACAGCTCTGGCTTACATCCGGAATCAAGGGGGCACTCACTCTTTCTCACTGAACGAAATAGCGAGAGATCTATTAACCTGGACAGAGGAACGGGGCATTATTCTGCGGACAAGGTTTGTTCAAGGAGTAAAAAACCTAAGGGCAGACAGGTTGAGCAGAAAGAACCAGGTACTCCCGACAGAGTGGATGCTCCACTCAGAAGTCTGCAGACAAATATGGTCCCTCTGGGGAAGACCCCAGATCGACCTGTTTGCCACGTTCCTCTCCAGGAAGATAGACAACTTCTGCTCGCTAGAAGAAGATCCCAGAGCCACGGCGATCGATGCTTTCCTCATGGATTGGTCAGGCATAGACGCCTACGCCTTTCCCCCATTCAAATTGCTGGGGGAAGTACTGAGAAAATTTGTGGCATCAGAGGGAACGAGACTAACTCTGATTGCTCCCTTTTGGCCTTCCCGAATCTGGTTCACAGAGGTACTGGAATGGACGGTGGACTTCCCCAGATCTCTACCAAACAGGACAGATCTGCTCAGACAACCCCACTTCGAGAGGTTCCACAAAAACATCCAAAGTCTCTCCCTGACTGCCTTTCGACTATCGAAAGACTGGTCAGAGCGAGAGGCTTTTCAAAGAAAGTGGCAACTGCAATTGCTAGAGCCCCCAGAGCCTCTACCTTGCGGGTCTACCAATCGAAGTGGGAAGTTTTCCGTAGATGGTGTAGGTCGAAGAAGCTGTCCTCTTCCAATACCTCTGTAACCGAAATCGCGGATTCTCTCCTCTTCTTAAGAGAAGAATCCAAATTGGCCGTATCCACTATCAAGGGATATAGGAGCATTCTCTCAGCTGTTTTTAGAAACAGAGGGCTGAATCTGGAGAATAATAAGGATCTTCATGATCTCATCAGGTCTTTCGAGACTACGAAATTGAGATCTTCTATTCCCCCGAGTTGGAACCTGGACGTAGTCCTAAAATTCTTGATTTCAGACAGGTTCGAACCTCTAGATAAAATCGCATTCAGAGATTTTACTAGCAAATGCATATTCCTGTTGGCTCTTGCAACTGCTAAGAGGATCAGTGAATTGCATGCTTTGGACTATCGGGTGGGATTTAAAAAAGACTCGGCTGTTATTTCTTTCCAGGATCTTTTCCTAGCAAAGAATGAAAACCCTTCTAAACCTTGGCCTAGAATTTTCGAAGTCAAGGGACTCTCTTCTCTGGTAGGTAGAGAGTTGGATCGGTCCCTTTGCCCAGTCAGGACCTTAAAATTCTATTTAAAAAAGAAGACACAGCTTCAGGGATGTCGACAAAGTCTTTGGTGTTCGGTAAGAAACCCCAAAAGACCTATGTCAAAGAACGCACTGGCGTTCTTTGTCAGAAATGTAATTACCGAAGCTCACAGGGATTGCCAAGAGAACTCTTTACAGCTGCTGAGAGTAAAAGCTCACGAAGTCCGGGCTGTAGCAACTTCCCTTTCTTTTACGAAGAATATGTCCATGAGAAACATTTTAGCAGCAACTTATTGGAGGTGCAATTCAGTATTTGCATCCCACTATTTAAAGGATGTTAGAGTAACATACGATAAATGTTTTTCTCTTGGACCTTATGTATCAGCGGATACTATGCTGGGAAATGGAGCAGACGCTGAAATTTTGTTTTTATATTTTTAATAATTACTTTTAATATTGTTGTTGAGTTGTGGGTTGCTTGAAAGGATGTTCGGGGATGACTCCTTTCAATCTTAGTACTAACCCCAATTAGGATCAGGTGATCGGGATTAGTGTCGTGCTCTATGATCATGCCAATAGGCAAGGTGTTTTGTCATGTAAGTGGATAGGACCCCATTGACAAAGATCCTAAGGTTCTGAAGTGTAAGTGGGTAAGACCCCTGTAACAGACCATCAAGAACTCTTAGCATGGGGTCACTACCTCGCTGAGCCTCTTGAAGCGATACGGGCTCCTAGGCAGTAGCCATGAAGTCTTTCGCTAACACAGGTAGGAATCAAGGTTTTCATACATTCAACTTCCCTGTCAGATATATACTTAGCTATAGACTCCGTCGTCCCCGATAGAAATTCGAATTTCGCGGCACACGCTACAGGTAGGTAGGTCAGGTGATCTACCGGCCTGCCGCTGGGTGGCAGGAATAGGAACTATTACCTTCTAAGGACAGATTTTTCTCTATCGTTTGGACTGTAAACATACATTTACGGTTCCTCCTGATTTGATTTTCGTGTTTCATCGCTATCGATCTTCTGGGCTGTCTTTTGCAGGGAAGTACTGGGTCTTTGGTTCGACATACGCTTTTATTAACTTTTTAAAGAATTTCGCTTCAAAATTTCGAAGAAAATACTAAGTGAAACTACCGAAATCATCGGTAGACACTCACATAGTTTGCCATAAAGAGAATTATTAATATTTATTCATTATTACATGTAATAAAGGTTACAACTTTATTAAGGAAATATTAAACTCTAATTTCCTACTTTAGGAAGTCAGAAAAGCATATAACTAGATACGCTTACTTTATAGGCTTTAATAGCGTTTGTGCTAACGAGCAGTTAGAGTATTAGCAGTACTAGTAGTTGTTGCATCCTCGTCACCTTCTTACTCCTCAGAAACTACAAATTTATATATGATTGATTGATTGATTGTGAGTTATCTGGCGTCACAACTACCAGGGTCACCGACTTTTTTTTATATATGCAAATTGAAGATAAATGGATAGCTCAAATGCAAGCTTTTAAAAGGTAAGAAGTGAATATAGTGTTCCCCCATTGCAATGGAGGGTGCGTCTGATCGGCTCTGTCTCGCTCCCAGGTCTAGACCTCTTCCAAGCTCACAAGCCCAGAGGAGAAGGAATGTCGACAACCGCAGGGGGGTTTCAGAGAATCCCCATCGATCAGGCGTCCCCTCGGCAGGTTCTGTAGAACGTCCCAGACTGCCAAGTTCGCCATTGGAAAGGCGTCCTAATGTAATGTGTTCCCCTTATTATTATCGTGTTGACGGATAAGGAGAAGAAAGTTTCAACGGCGTAGATTCAATGAAGATGCAAGATAATCTCGTCGTAGATATCGGAACCTCAGAGAGATATCTTTCGATAACAGTTGCGGTAGAGGCATTGCCCTATCCTGTTTTCGTCCCCCGTACAAATAGACGGAGGCTCTATCCCATGGGGTTTGAAAGAGTTATTTCAACAAATTCCTCATCGGTACATTTATATGAAAATATATCTATTCTGAGAAGAACGAATTAGATATTAAAGAATATATGTTGATCGAATGAATTATGGATCTTGGTTAATGATTAAACATACATATATAATTTTTAAGCTTCTAGCTCCTCGGACATGAAGCGCCTGAAACGCCTGAAACAAGGCTCGAGGCGCCTGAAGAGCATGGAACAAGGCGCAAAGAGCCTGAAATGAGGCGCAAAGCGCCTGAAGAGGCTGAAATGAGGCGCAAAGCACCTAATGAGCCTGAAATGAGGCTCAAAGCGCCTAAAGAGCCTGAATCGAGGCGCAAAGCGCCTGAAGAGCCTGAAGAGAGGCGAAAAAGCGTCGGAGGCTCCTCAAAGGAGTCGCAAATCGCCTGAAGCTCCTGAAAACAGGCTCGGAATGCCTGAAGCGCCTGAAGTGAGGTGAAAAGCGCCTGGAGCGCTTGAAGCGCCTGAAACAAGGCTAAAAGCGCCTGAAATGAGGCGCAAAGCGCCTGGAGCGCCTGAAACGAGGCGCAAGGCTTCTGAAGCGCCTCAGATGAGGCGCAAAGCGCCTGGAAGCCTCAAGCGCCTGAAGCGCCTGAAACGAGGAGCAAAGCGCCTGAGATGAGGCGCTAAGGGCCTGAAGCTATAAACCAGGATCTTCATCGGATATGGAGTTAGATCCTGATTCTGCGTAAGGTGAAAGACATTCGAGGATTTCTCCTGATAAGGACGGGAGTTGTTGCACAGGCGGCCGTCGCCCTTCTCAGGATAGTCTTAATGCAAGTAATGGCAAGAGCAAGATCGGGTTTTTTTTTTTTTTTTTTTTTTCCTGGCGGGGACTCAAGATGTCGCACAGGCGGCCGTAGCCCTTGTCAGGTTAGAATCGGTACTGCTAAAAGCCCTTCACCTTACGGAAGGAGGCGCTCTCCTCCGGTTGCTCATTCTTCTCCCAACTTGATGGACAGGAAATGGAAGATAGATCAAAATTGGAAGCCAATAAGGGAGCAGGTCTCTCAGTTTATAAGACCTTAGCGACCTTTTTTATTGAAAAAAATTAGTTCATTACTAATAAGACGATATTAAAATCTTCCTCCTTCTAAAATAATGCAACCAACCATTTACAGAAAGAGTGGCAATCGTTTGCAAATTGAACAAGGTTCGTACGAGCTCTCATTCATTGATTAGAGGCTCTTCCAGATAATAGAGAGAGGCGTAGAATACGGCCTTATCTCCAAGAGAATAAAAATTTGAGGGATTCTCTTCGATCCGAGAGTTTTCATTGCGATCTCTTTCGACTAATGCTAATTCGTGTTTATTGACGAAAAGAACGGAGAGGGCAAAATTTCCATTCTCTCTCTGCATCGGAGAGGAAAGAATGTAGTAGGAAGACTTGCTGCATACGACTGCTGAATGACAAGTCATATACGCATACCATAGTTGCCTTTGTGGTTCGCTACGAAATTATCTATATCCTTACAGGATTTTCCTGGTAAGGACTTTGCTTAAAAAGTTTGTTACGACAATACCTACTCAGCTTCGGTATTTAACAAAGGTTGTTTGGCTTAAATTGGCATTATTGAGAGCTTCCTTAGGCTCGGGAATAATTTTATTATATTCCTTCATTAAATGAAGTAACTGGCAACTCACGATGAATGCAGCCAGGCAGCGAGCGAGACGGCCGGGCTGTCATTGTAAGCGTAAGGCCAATACAGTACCATCCAGGTCTCGGTCATTAGTAGTCGGTTGCATCTCTCTCTCCAACGGGATCGAATGGTTAACCGTATATTCCCCCTACAATCATGGACTTAGTCTCGAATGGAGGGGATAGTTAAGCTAACATAAATAAAATATTGTCTGCCTTTTGCCAAGAAGCTTTCAATAAGAAAGATATTATAACCTTTCAATGCTGTTTACCGTAGGGAACATTATTAAAGGATTCTAACACAGCAGAACATTATATTATATAATGCTCTCATGCTTACGAAAGCATGGCTTATTAGAATACATGCTTAGTGAGAAGATGGATGTAGTAGAGAATTCACTTTAAGACTACGGTATGGTCAAGTCTTTCGAGAAACTCACACAACCTTTTTAGAATCAGATATTGCTCAAGAGAAGATGGATGAGTGGAATGGGAAACATTCTTTTCGTGGCAGAAATGGTTTCCCTGAATAGAATATACTACGTATATAAGACTTTTTTCCTACTAAGAATGGAATTAATATGTGTAAGGATGTCGGGTACCATAAAGGCACAGATGTTCTGGCACATAACATAAAGAGTATTAGAAGAAAGCGCCGGTCTGAAGCGCCAACCTGGCGCAATGAGCCAAGAGGACCATCCAAGATATTTTCTCGTTTTAGCGAGTTATTAACATAAGAGTCCAGTAGCCTCTCAGACAGCACGCTCGGTAACGGCAAGATTCGTTCCTGATTTCGTTACCCATTTAATCACTTAGGCTAATTCCACGACTCTCTCATATCCCAAAGAGCATTGAGAATCTCTTTTTTCGCTCTTGTTCGCGTTAACAAAGAGAACCTATTTGGAAAAAGAGGTTCGATGCAAGATTTTGCATGTCCGTGAGAACCTTCTCGATCAACGATAATAACTGTTAACGTATGTCTAACATTTATTGCAAAGAGTTGTGAGAACCTACGGAAAGTCGTCTTCATAGATCTCTTAGCAAGGTAGAAGACGAACAGGCTTCCTGTAGACTGCTTCCTTTTCCTTGAACCAAGAGAGGTAGCAATATACACCATCTTTATTTTATAGAAAGGGGAATAAACTTTAGTTTTTTTTTTTTCCCCTAAATATAAATGCTTTACAAAATTTAAGATAAAGGGCGTCAAAGAAAGAGAGGATAATACTTTATGCCTCATTTTGGCCTTAGAGAGGTTGGATTCACAGAGGTCACGTTCTTTTCACAGCATGTTTTGGAAGTCTTTTCCAAGACAGTCTGAATATTCTATAAGCATCTATTACAAATGGACCTTAACAACCTCTCCACTCTGAGTCAGTCTTCGTGCAGACTGACCAGAAGTGGACATGAATGAGAGGATTTTTTCAAGGTGAATGACAATAGTCATAGCCAGGACATAGAATTGCTGCAGATCGTGTTTGATGGAAGAGGAAACTGTCCTCTTCCGATACCTCTGTGAACCACATATAGGTTTTTTCTTCCTTTTTCAGAGGGAAGAATCAACTTTATATATATCTGCTATCAAAGAGCACAGTAAAAGGCTATACTCTGTCTATACAAGGAGAATTAGAGATAGCAGAGGATTAAGATCTTCGGGATCTGATACGATACCTCAATACGACAAGAGTAGGATATCATGTACTTCGAATGGGATCTTTTGTGGCTTCAGATTCCGTGTTCCGACAAGATGGAACTGCTCCTCATCAAACTTCTTTGAGAATTTTATGAGGGAATTCTTTGTTTTCTCTTGGCCCTTAACTACCAAGAAGACAAGTGAATTTTTTGTGCATTGGAATCTCGCATCAGATTTAATGGAGACTCAGCAATGGGTTCTTGCCAGCATAGTATGTCTGGCAAGAGAACTAAAACCCTCTATTCCTGACTCAACGATTTCAGATAGAAGTTTTGTTGCCCAGGCAGGGTACTTACATTTTCACCTACATAAGAAGAGATGGTTTAAACATTTTTGCCTACAAAGTCTTTGGGATGTGATGAGGGTTCGAAATGCTTCCCAGAAGGTATTCAGAGAGATACAGTAAAGAGCTAGAAATCAGGAATCCTCCCAATTTCAGCTCGGAGTCTCCTTCGACTTCCAAGCCCCTTCCCTTCCTTCGGACAAGGATAGGGAAGATTCTGCAACGAGGAACTTCATCAGCAAGTAAGAAGAGATCTCGTTAGCAACGGAAGGATTCAAGAAGGATCCTCCTCGGAGGAAGACTCTTATCTCTCGTACTGTTAGATGTCCTATCGTCTAATGGATGTAGTTTACTACAATCACCTTCCCTTGCCTGAGAGGCCAGAAGCTCAAAGTGGAAGAATTTCTTCCACCCTTCTCCAATCTCCTGATAAACCATTGTGGAGTTTCAGGACTTTCGGACAATGTAGCGCCAACCAGGCGCCAAATGCCAAAACAGGCGTAAAAAACGCCAGAGGCAGACAGTTTCAAGGAACACTGTCATTGTCTGATGAAGAGAAAGAGGGGGCCTCCAACCTAGCGCAGATGCGCTGGAGGCGAACAAGTCAGACAGATAAGAGTGTCTGATGTGGGCATCGCCAGACATCCTTGGGACTCTACCAAGCTCGAAGCTCCAGCAAGTGGAGAGGAGTCAGCCAGGGGCCAGACGCCAAATAGTGCCAGTCTGGAGCCAGGCGCGAAGCTACTTCCAGGCGCGAGGCGCCAGCCATGAGTCAGGCGAAAAGCACCTTCCAGGAGCTAGGCGGCCAACCAAGTGTCAGGCAGGCGCGAGGCGCCAGCCAGGCTCGAGGCTCCAGCCAGGCTCGAGGCTCCAACCAGACTCGAGGCGCCACCCAGGCGCAAGCCAGGCTCTAGGCTTCATCCAGAAAAGATCCATTTCAAAGGAAGCCCTGTTCTTCTTTGAAATAAGTGTGATCGCTAAAAGCACTTCATGAATGACTTGATGATTCCTTCAAACAGCTGAGAATTAAAAGCGCTTGAAGTGCGAGCTTTTATGAATTCTTGTTCGTTACATAACAATATGTCGTGAAGGACATATTAGCTGTAACTTAAGGGAGATGCAACTCTGTGTTGACTTCCCTTTGCACGAAGGAGGTCAAGTTGACCTACGAGAGATCCTTCTCTCTTGGTTTTACGTGTCTACGGATACGTTGCTGGGATAGGGAGCCGACACTGATCCTTACTAAGTGAGTTAATTTTTTATGTTAACATAGTGTTTTTTTTTTGGTTTGTTTGAAAGGAGTTTGGGGATAGCTCTTTTCAAACTAAGCACAAACCCTCGTGTTAGGATCAGGTGATCGGGATCGGTGTTGTGCTCCTTAATTATGCCCCTAGGCATAGGTGTATTGTCATGTAAGTGGATAAGACCCCATTGACAAATGACCATTAGATTCTGTCGAGTAAGTGGATAAGACCCCATTGACAGATCTACAAGAACTCTTAGCCATAGGTCACATCCTCGCTGAGGCTCTTGAGACGAAGCAGACATCTAGCAATAGCTAGGAAGTCAACCCTTCGTCTAAACACATAGGAACCAAGGTTTTATTTATCTATTACCTACAACGTATGTTGTTTACCTGTCTAATCAGTAATTAGCTGTCTCTTACCCACCGCCAAAGGTGCCAATCAGCTAAGTATATATCTGACAGGGAAGTTGAATGTATGAAAATGATATTGTTATTGTACAATAAAGTTTCATACATACTTACCTGGCAGATATATACGATTGAATGGCCCACCCAGCCTCCCCTCAGGAGACAGGTGGAAGAGAAAAATCTGTCCTTAGAAGGTAATAGTTCCTATTCCTGCCACCCAGCGGCAGGCCGGTAGATCACCTGACCTACCTACCTGTAGCGTGTGCCGCGAAATTCGAATTTCTATCGGGGACGACGGAGTCTATAGCTAAGTATATATCTGCCAGGTAAGTATGTATGAAACTTTATTGTACAATAACAATATCATTTTTAATTTTATTACCTACAACATATGTTGTTTCCTGTCTATTTCAGTAAATTAGCTGTCTCTTACCCTCCGCCAAAGGTGCCAATCAGCTAAGTATATATCTGACAGGTAAGCTGAATGCATAAAAATGTTATTGTCATGATACAATAAAGTTTTATGCATACTTACCTGGCAGATATATACGGTGTATGGCCCACCAGACCTCCCCTCAGGAGACAGGTGGAAGAGAAAATCTGTCTTAGAAAACGGGAATGATTCCTATTTCCGCCACCAGCGGCGGGGCGGTAGATCACCTGACCTACCTGTAGAGTGTGCCGCGAAATTCGAATTTCTATCGGGGACGACGGAGTCTATAGCTAAGTATATATCTGCCAGGTAAGTATGCATAAAACTTTATTGTATCATGACAATAACATTTCTATCTCAAGAAGAAGAAAGAACTAGGAGGATGTAAACAAAGTCTATGGTGCGCGGTTCGGGATCCAAAGAGACCCATGTCCAAAAATGCCTTAGCATTTTTTGTCAGGAGCATAATTACTGAAGCTCATGACAAATGCACTGATGACTCCTTAAGAACTCTTCGAGTGAAGGCTCTTGAGGTAAGAGCTGTAGCCACATCTTTAGCTTTTCATAAAAATATGTCTATGAAAGACATTTTAGATGCGACTTACTGGAGGTGTAATTCAGTCTTCGCATCTCATCATCTTAAAGATGTCAAAGTTACCTATGAGAAGTGCTTCTCTCTAAGTCCTTTCGTATTAGCGGATACAGTGCTGGGGCTTGGAACACATACCGATCCTTAAAAATTTATATATTTTGTTTATATATTTGTACGTAGACCTCCCTTTTGAGATGGGCTCTTGGTTTTCTACTGGCAAGGGTGCTTGATGTCGCACAGGCGGCCGTTGCTTTTGTCAGTAAGGAACTGCGAATGTATCTTACAAGCTAGGTTGTACACATTTTTTTTTTTTTTTTTTTATCTTTTTGTACTTTTATGTTATATGTATGTTTGTGATTTGAGTTATTGGTTGTTTGCAAGGAGTTTGGGGATAACTCCTTGCAATCTTAGAACTAACACGGGTGTTAGGTTAAGGTGATCGGGGATCGGTGTTGTGCTCCTTGAATAAGGTTCTTGTCAAGTAAGTGGATCAGCACCCTTTTGACATAGTCCTTCCAGGATCTGCCGAGTAAGCGGATAAGACCCCTTTGGCAGACCTACAAGAACTCTTAGCCATAGATCAATATCTCGCTGAGGCTCTTGAGACTAAGCAGACTCCTGGACAGTAACCATGAAGTCTTAAGTCTAGTCAGGTAGGAACCAAGATTTAATTATTTATTACCTACAACGTATGTTGTGATTTCTGTCTAAATCAGTTATTAGCTGTCTTTTACCCTCCTCCAATGGTGTGAATCAGCTAAGTATATATCTGACAGGTAAGTTGAATGTATAAAAATGATATTGTTATGATACAATAAAGTTTTATACATACTTACCTGGCAGATATATACAATTAATTGCCCACCCATCCTCCCCTCAGGAGACAGGTGGTAGAGAGAAAATCTGATAGAAAACGGGAATGGTTCCTATTCCTGCCACCCAGCGGCAGGGCGGTAGATCACCTGACCTACCTGTAGCGTGTGCGCGAAATTCGAATTTCTGTCGGGCGACGGAGTCTAATAGCTAAGTATATATCTGCCAGGTAAGTATGTATAAAACTTTATTGTATTATAACAATATCATTTTTCGACAAATTGCCATTTTACTTGCTGTACTACAGTTTAAGGGAATATTTTTTCGTTCCACTGTAACTAGACTGTTATTCACCTTTGAACTCTATACATCGGTACATTGCACCCATTGGTAGCTTCGTGTAGTCTTCAAAGGTAAATTACAGTTTAGTTACAGTCGGCCCAATAAATATTACTTTCAAATCTTGTACAGCAAGTAAAATAACATAGGAAAACGTCAATTGCCATAGTCTAGCTTGCCGTGGAATACTTATATAGAATAATGTACCTTATTTTCATTGCAATTTCTCAATGGTAAAAGTGACAGATGGGCACACATGAAGATATCAATGTAATTTATTTTTACTAAAATATACCAAGAAAATGATAAATTTACCGTCGTTCGTTCATGATTATATGTTAACCCTTGGAGGGCTGTTACTTAGCGCAGCAGAAGCGCTGCTGTGTTCAGTACCAGCCCATCAGGGATGAGGCAGATCTAGGTAATAACTCTACGTCGGGTATTTCTTTGGAAATTAGTTTCCTGTAGTATTTGGGTTGCTTATTAATTTACCATTATTTTTTGGCAGGCGATTGTAATTAACCCCCAGTGGCTAATACTAAACACAGCAAAATACATTTGATGCCATAATCCCTAGTGGCTTTCATATTCATGGGACCATTCCTTGCAGTCTGTGCGGAGTTATTTCTTAGAATTACTAGGGATGAAAGCAAAGCAAATTTTTTATTACATTAATACCAGATGATATCCTTGTGCAGCCCTCTCCTTGACGTTTACTTAGTTAGCATGAAGCACCTCCTCATATTTTTTTTAAGAGGAGAATGTGGTCTCAGTAGCCTAGGCTTAATTTGTTTGGCGTGATTGTTTGGTCCCCTTCAATATGAAGTGCTAGTTAAATGCCTGTAATCTTAGTAGTCGCAGAAATCAACTTAGAAATCAACTTCTTTATGAGGCTTCGTGGTAATTAGGCCTACAGATAGGATAAAACATCGCCCACGACACAAGTCGATCGCAGAATATTCACCTTTTAAGGAGCGTAGTGGTCTTGGCGCGATTTGTAGACGAGGTACAAGTCTCCGTGGTGCTAATGGTGACGCATTCAAATGCATTTTCTGCAAGTGTACAGAGCCTGGTGGAATTACGAAACATGTCACAGCCCAGTAATTTACCCTACATCTTTGCTAAGATTCTTGGCAGGGTCAGTCTTCTGAAGGCTACAAAAGTTCAGTGTAATTTATTCAAAAATTTTTCCTTAGCAGGGTATCCAAAATCTGTAAAATTTCAATTGTTCAGATAGATAATGGTATTAGGATCAATATCCCTTAACATTGTGATATCAGATATGTGACTAAATTATTTAAATCGGCGATATTCTGTGCAAGTCATTAATTTGATTCAATTGTTTGGGCTGTACACAAGTACTAAATGGAAGGACCTGTACTTCATTGTGATGTCATTTTTTCTATGTGCAGGATATGGCTGACAAGTTCTTTTGATTCTCCCAAATTCCCATATCACTGCATGCTTTACTGGGAAGGCCCAGAAAAGCATGTACATACTATGTCCAGTAAAGCATGCAGTGATATGGGAATTTGGGAGAATCAAAAGAACTTGTAAGCCATATCCTGCACATAGTAAAAATGTCATCACAATGAAGTACAGGTCCTTCCATTTAGTACTTGTTATTGTCATCTATCACTCCTGTATCACTTGGTCAACTGATTGCTCATCTCCACTAGCTATCACCTGTCCAAACCACCTTGGTCTTTGCGATCTGAGCCGACTTACCAGTCTCATGAAGTGTACATATTTTTTCTGACCTTGGCAGTCTTTTGTTCTGTTTGTTTTGTTTTATTTTCTCTTTTCAGTGCATTATCCTAATCTGAAAATACAGTAACTAAGTAAACTATAGTTAGTCTCATTTAATTTGACTGGTTATTGCTGTGTTTGAACTTTATAACATACTTTTTTTTTTTTTCATTTCAGGCATAGCCAGGAAGCCATGCATCGGTTATATTGTTAAATTCAAGAGGGAGCCAGAAGCAGAGTAAGCCCATGCTAGTTCATTATGGCAGGTCTGGATGACTATCAATTTTTCTCCAACCTGCGGGACAGAGACACGCCTTTTTGGCAGAAGTCTTTTGAGGAAAAGGAGCGATCTGTAGACTCGACAGATTTCTATCGCAGGCCCACGGAATTTCCCCAAACCCTTATTAATCCAGCCCAGGGCCCACCTATATCCCAGAAGCAAACGATGTCAAAACCTTTTGACCCAGATGGTATAAAGACCTCAGGTATGATTATGCTAATGCAGACTTTTTCACTGAAAGGACCTGTAAACGATTGACTGTAAGACCAACTAATATCTTATAGATTGAAAATGCTAGATTTTTTAATAACAGTAAACCCTCCGGATTCGCAGACACACCAATTTGTGAATTTCTTTATCGAACATATATACACATTATTCAATGAAAATTTGGCTATTCACAGTATTTCTCAATGAGAAATATTCACTAATTAGTGTATTTTCATACAATTTAATGACTAAATGCACTTTTTCTGATAAAACTGTTCGCAGGGCCGGGGTTGTGGTGCACATTCCCCCGTGAATCCAGGGGTCCACTGTAATACTGTACTGTATTTTTTAATTTTTTTATACCTAGTCATTTGTGAGGGAGAGCTGTTGCCTATTGTGAGCTTCTTCATCATGTGGACCTAGCCAGGTCTGCTTTTATAGTTTTATAGTTATTAATACTATTGTAATTACAGTAGTACCTTGAGATACGAAATTAATTCATTCCGAGGCGCCCTTCGTATCATGAGGTTTTCGTATCTTGGACCACATGTTACATGTAAAATGGCTAATCCGTTCCAAGCCCTCCAAAAACACCCCAGTAAATTTCATAATAAAGCTAAATTGACCTATAAACAATGAAATACTACAACAATTTAGACCATTCAATACCTAAATTAATAAAAAAAAAATGCAAAATATAACCTGTAAATAAAGTGTGTATTAGTGTACATGGTAACAAGAAATATACTGTACGTAAAATGTGGAAGCTTACCTTTTGAGTGAGGCTATCTCCGAAAGTGGCGGCAGAGGAGGAGGAGGACAAACGACAGATACGTATGTACGTACGTACACTTTAAAAAATATACATACGTAACTATCCAAGGAAGATTGCTTCTGCCTACTTTTCACAATTTTCCTGTGTGAGCCTTTTCAGGGGGTGTCTTCTACAAATGATTGCACTTTATGAAAAGCGGCTTTAATTTCTGCCTTTTTTTTTTTTTTTTTTTTTTTTTTTTTTTTTAACAGAATTTCAACTCTCTGTTTTTTATCACTTGGTTCTTTTTTTGCACCTCATGACTCTGTTGGCCCTGGTGTCCATCAAATCCCTGTTCAACCAAATGCTCTCTCTGCAACTGATTTGGGTATTGAATGTTCGGCTGCTGACCTTCAACATAAACTGAAGTGCCTTGATTATACTGGTATGCATGTTGTAAATGATTGGTCAACACCCTCTGTTCAGCAGGGAGTGGAGATTCTACCAACCTTGCAAAGTTTCCAGTTATCCCATGAGAGAGACCTTGATCACTTATCCCATGTGAGAGATCTTGGTCACTTATCCCACGAGAGAGATCTTGGTCAATCATATCATATATGTCGTCACTCAAGAGGTGCTCTTCTTTTTCCGTGTTCTGTGAAAAGATATGAGAAATTTTTTTTTTAAATACACATTGACGATCCCGAAAACGAATACCGCGCGAGTACTATAACAATGCTGGTACCGAGCGGCCAAGGCACGCCACCACGTGTACATAGTAGATGCATGATGGGAGGGACGCTGGCCAGTAGGAGAGAAGGATCTCATGGCCGTGACTAGCATCAGGAACCAATGGGAGAGTAGGAGGATGGTGGCGAGTCTACTAGTACTAAGATGGCGGTGCGAGTTTCAAAATTGTTATCCAGGCGAATCTCGGACTTTCAGAAACCTTTCTTATCTTGAAAACTTTTCGTGTGTAGAGCCGTTAAATTTTTCGTATTGGCTTTCGTATCTCGAGTTTTTCGTAAGTTGAGCCTTTTGTATCTCGAGGTACCTCTGTAGTTGCATTGTAGCGTATTTGTTCTGATACGTAATACAAACCTTTCGGTCCTTTAACAATAGGAATATACTTTCGGCGTAGCTGGAATTATAGCCGTTGAATCTTGAACAAGGTGGTTAGGCAGTAACTACCGTGGGGCAGGCTAGCCTGCCCTGATGTAAACACTCCACTTTACTTTCGGCTGTCTTCTGATGAGGATGTGTGTTTGTGAGCTCCGGCTGACTGGTCGTTGATCTTTTTTCCTGGTGGGATCCTTTTGGTTTATTTTTTGTATTTAAATAATTATGCACATACGGTGTTTGATATTAATACTAAACAAAGGTTTGTCCTTGGTTTTTCAATTAATATACAAACCCACTTTTTGTGGTAGCCTTTGTAACCGCCCCTCTACTTGTGTTAAGAGCCGGCGGCTAAGGTATGCCAACATATTAGTATTTACATTCCTTAGCCCTTTAACACTGGCTCAGACCTGCATGAGGACGAGATATGTATTTATCGTGAGGATGAGACATGTATTTAACGTAAGTGGTATTGATCCTGTAACGGGACATGTATTCATCCGGAAATTATGCTTACGCTTGGGAATTACCAATGGAACTTCAAAGGTTTGTTTGTGTTTTGTTGTTATGGTAATTTCTCTTCTCCTTCTTCCTTTCACTTACTATCGGAAGAAGGTAGAAGGATGAGTGTACGGTGTTGATGTTGGGGGATCTCCTCTCACTTCGGAGGGCGGCGCCCTTGGATGTGTGAGGAGTATCCTCATTACTTTAATTTTTTTTCCCTTATTTTACAGACTAGTGGTGGTTGTGTTTTCAGCTGTATTGGTTGGATGCTCTTTGTATTGGTTATCCTAACCTTGGAATTGTACCTATGACTCATAGCATGTTGCGTACCGATCCTTGAGTGTGTGTACTGTTCCCCTGCTGATAATCATTTTCATTACAACTACTACCCAGGAGTTATGTCACTGGACGAAGCTGTACTCCTGATGGTAGAAGTCTGGCAGAAGGAGAAACTGAAGAGGAAGAGAGCTCGTCAAGTGTCGTCATCCTCCTCTTTGAGATCATCATATCTTCATGCCTCCTTCCCTTCAACTTTTAAGGCTTTGCCGTAAAAGAGAAGGTGGTCTTCCCCCCCTAAGAAGTCACGGGACTTCTAAGGGTCTGTCTCGCTCCGGTGAGACAGGTGGGTCTTCCGCTGGTCCTCCTGTTCCTTCAGGAAGGGACCCCGTCTCTCCTTCCTCGGGGAGGAAGCAGACTAGGACCAGGGAGGTACCGGTCACCGCTGGTATCTCCTCTCCCGGTTCCGAAGGTTCCACCTCCAGACCGGAAACCTTCTCGGCTGCCCGCTTGCGAGCATTACCGAGTGTACGGTCACCTATGGGTGACCGTGCAGCCAGGGTCCAGACTGCGGAGTTCGCTCACCATGTCAGGACACAGGCACGGAGCGGAAGATGGTAGGAGTCACACGGGTGACTCTCGCCAGACCGGCGATTGCTCTCGTAGCAATCGTCCGGTGCCCAGGGTTGACGTGACGTTCCCGCGGGTCCATGCACGCAGAGACCGGTGGGGGCGGGCCATCCAGCCCTCTTTTAATTAATCCTTTTCTTTCAGAGGCAGCCCCACCCAGACAACGGTTGTGTTCGCGCAACCGACCAGTCTCGGGGGTGGCAGCGCTTCACCTGCCAGGTAGGAGTTTTGTAGCCCTCCTCGAGGAAGCGTTCTCTCCACTACTACTCCTGCAGGTCCCTCCGGACAGGTGCAGTTGGGCCATGTTGCTTCGGCAACTGCCCCAACTCCGACCTGGATGGAGGTCGGTTGTCCGGAGGAACTGGTGAAGAGGAAGTCCAGGAAGAAGAGGAAGGTGTCGCCGTCGTCTTCTGCCGCCTCTTCCCCTTCGACTTCCGAGGCCCCCCAGACGAAGAAGAAGAAGGTAGCCTCCTCCCCCCCTAAGAAGTCTCGCTCAGAGACCTCTAAGGGTCTGTCCCACTCCGGTGGGACAGTTGGGGCTTCCGCTGGTCCTTCTGTTCCTTCGGGAACGGGACCCGTCTCTGCTTCCGCAAGGAAGAAGATGACAGGGACCAGAGGGGTACCGGCTAACACCGGTACCTCCTCTCCTGGCACCAGAGGTTCTGCCTCGACGCCAGGTACCGTCTCGGCCTCTCGTTCGCGAGAGGTACCGAGTGTACGGTCACCTGTGGGTGACCGTGCAGCCAAGACCCAGGCAACCAAGTTCGCTTGGCACCAGGATCCAGGCACGGAGCGGTAGACTGGTGGGAGTTGCCCTGGTGACTCCCACCAGGCCAGCGATCGCTCTCGTGGCAAGCTGCCAGTACCCAGGGTTGACGCGACGGTCCCAGACTTGCCGCGGGCTGAGGCAAGGAAGCGGTCCCCAAGCGGCGTGACGCGCCGTGAGGACAGGCCTTGCTCCCACCGCGACAGCGGACTCTGCTGGTCCCCTGACCGCTGCTTCCACCGGGACCGAGTGGAGAGGGGGACCAGCAGCAGCTCTTCTGACGCTCTGGACCGTCGCCGCGGTTCTCGGTTCAGCTGCTCGACCAGGCCTGCAGATTGATCGCCACCGCGGGTTGGCGAGTGTCTGCAGCCCCCCCCCCAGCACGCTAGTCCTGCCGGTGGGCAAGGGGGGAGCATCAGGTCTACCTCACCTATCCCTTCAACTTCCTCGGGCTACACAGGGAAGAGCGAGGCGATCAGGAGTGATCGCGGCGCTCCTCGTGCTCCCACTGCAACAGAGGACTGCCGGTCCCCTGACCGCCACCCCCACCGGGACCGAACGGATAGGGGAACCAACAGCAGCTCTTCTGACGCTCGGGACCGTCGCCGCTGCTCTCAGTCTAGCCACTCTCCCCCGGAGAGCTGCTCAACCAGTGCAGCCCAATCACCAGCAGCTCTCCTGAAGAGAGACTAACGCTCTGTTCTTGGTCCAACGTTTCTCCGCAAGAAGACCGGTGGTCCAGACCGGCAGCTCGATTGTCACCGTAGTTGATGATTGCCTACAGTCCTCCCAGCCTACCGGTTCTGCTGGTAGGCAGGGGACGAGCTCTCGTAACAGCTCCCCTGACATAAGAGACCGACTCTCCATTCCTTGGTCCAGCGTTTCTCCACAAAAAGACTGCTGGTCCAGACCTGCAGCTCGATCGCCACCGTGGGTTGGTGATCGCCTGCAGTCCTCCCAGCCTACTGGTTCTGCTAGTAGGCAGGGTAGGAGCGTCAGGTCTCCCTCACCTGTCCCTTCAACCTCCTCAGGCTACACTGGGAGGAACGAGGCGAACAGGAGTGACCGTGATGAATGCACTTCTTACGGACCGGCCACGAACCTGGTTCGGTCTTGGGACCAACAGATCCTCGCTCAAGTGGTTGGAGGATTTCGTGGGGGGCTGGCGAGTACAAATGACACTTCCCAGACTCGGAGTGACCATCACTGCCGTTTACGTGACGGTCATCTTGAGAGGTTTTGACCTCGACGAGGACTGGGACGCGTCGGAGGACGGTATCGACTCTCTTGACAGGTGCTCGCTCAGCCCAACCCAGACGACGGTCACGGTGGCGGCAGACGTTTAGCCTATAGTACGAGTTTGTAACCCTCCTCGGGAAAACATTTTCTCCAGACGATAACGTTTTCCGCACGGTGATGGCTGTCCTTACTTGCTTCTCCGACTACTAATTCCGCTGGGAAGGCGAGCGAGTATCCAATCTTCCTCCCCCCCATTCCCTCTCTCCCTATGGCTGCGACGGGAAGGGGAGGGATCCTGCAGTGTTCTCCGTAGGATTCCACGTCGGGGACTGCGTTCCTGGGGGGACCTTCGGGTCCTACCTGATATGTAAGTTCCTGTCGTTGAGGAAGGAGCTTGCCCTATCCTCGATTTCTACGGGTATCGGGAGGACCACCACCCGAGGTTCGTCTGACGAATTCGGTGGGGGTTTCGCCGAGTGCTTAGAATTCTTCGGAGTTTCTAGCACTCTCCGAGTGTTCTGGTTTTCTACGATCTGCAAACACTTGGGCGAAACCACTGTCCAGAGTGGGCTAGATGAGAATCCCAGATAATTGTTATTACGATAATCGGGAATCTTGCCGAATGCTCGAATTCCTGGAATCCTAGCATTCAAGAGAAGTACTGCTGCTGAAGGAAGAATATCTCGGGAGGGGCTCAGCCTGGATGGACCTGACATCGCTTCAGTAGGCGCCCAACCCCGGGATAGAGAAGAAAGAGTGTGAACATCCAGTATGGCTTGAACTATCGTCTTCGGTATCCTGTTCACCATAGAAGTCTTCTTTTTCGGGAGAACTTCTCCTTCACTTTCTTCATTAGAGAATGAAGGGTTTCGGCTTCCAGTCCATATTCTTGTTCCTCGAATGGAAGAGAATTTAGGATGGAGGTCTATGTACAGGAACCTACAAATATATTATGTATATTCCCCTCGCGACATCTGTTATTAGTTGAATTGTCCGAGGTGTAGGCACATACCGTAGTTAACTCTTCGGGTTGTGACCGAGATGAATAGTATCTTCTTAATTGAACTGCAACTCAGGACTGCCCTGCAAACCTCCCAGGAGTTACCAGTTTCGATTTTGAGATACTTATGGTTTTGTTACAACAACAACACCTCAGCGTTTGCATTCACCGAAATCCGTTTCGATTAAATGCAAATCCTCGAGCATATTTTTTTGTGCTCGATGGTTGTAGCCTAATGCATTCCTTCATGGAATGGATTACCTGGCAACTCAGGATGATGAGTGAGCGAGAGCTAGCGGTGTAGGGGCTGCCTGCCGCAGCCCAGTACCAGCTGGCTCTCCGAGATAGCATGGTCGGATTATGTCTTTCTTCTCTGCAATGATTGACTACCGAACAGTATCTCTGTCCGGCAATCACAGACTTAGGTCTCTGGTTGGCTGGAATTCTCGCATACGTGAATGACCATCTTTACTGCATTGCCTTGGACATTGCGAGAATTTTCAGACAGAAATATCTCAATAGACTCGCTATCGTCTTTCTGTTTACCGCACTGTAACAGAAGTCTGTAGCCTAGTTTCACGCTGCATCACACCTGCCGCTGCGATAATGCCGAATGATTTCTTCAGACATCTGAGTTTGTCTTCTAAATATATCTCGTATTCGTAGGTGTGCAAATGTTCATTGTTAACCCCGAATTGTAGATGTATAACGGAAGACATCGCCTGTTCCCCGCCCTGCCAGCTCTACTTCCAAGTACGTATATAGATGTCCTCCCTGGATAAAGCTGGGAAGAAGATGATGATGGATGATTCAGCCCATGAGAAGCGGTTCTTCAGGGAGTACAATCCCTGTGTTTTCATTACTGAAAAGCACTCCGCTTTCATTGCAACTCCGACTTCTCACCGAACCGCAATGAAGTAGCGGTTTAGTGTTTTCAGTCCTTTGTAAATCACAGGGATTAAGCCGTCTTTGCGGGTTGGCATCATCGGCGGGACTTTAATAAGTTCAGAATCTTGAGAGTTACTTCTCTCGATTCGGCTGAGAAGACGTAGGTCGGCATTCACCTACCACCTTCTGCTTCAATGGAAAATAGTGTTTCTCCTTAGTTGAGATTCAACTACTATGAGAACTTCTGTCTTGCCATCAGGGACCTCGGTCTCTAGAAGGCAATTGACTTTCGCCTGTTGGGCACATGCCTTGAGAGAATCATCATCTCGCCTTCCGGCATCGGTGGCAACAGATAGACGATTTGTATGGTCTCTCGGCATAACCCTTCAAAAGGCGAGGGTCACGTGACTACACCTTGGATGCTTGGACAGCTCGCCTCACACAACCGAACGCAGTCAGTCGGCAGCTGTCGAAGCGTCCAAAGACTGTTACGAGCTACGCTGTGGACTTTGTATCGTTTGTTCTAGATCAATTATTACTTTGTCCTACTAGCGTGTTCCGGTACCCATAACCAGTCCTACTAGCGTGTTCCGGTATCCATAACCATCGACACCTACCATGGAGTGTCGGTGTCTTTATCCACTGCGGAGATGAAGAGACTTCGCCGCAGTGGGGCACGAGACCGCGAGAGACTTCACTGCAGTGGGATACAAGACCGCGAGACACTTCGCTGCAGTGGGTACGAGACCGCAAGACACTTCGCTGCTGTGGGGATACGAGACCGCGAGACACTTCACTGCAGACAGATAAACAAGTATGGGTACTGGACATCACTCCGAAGAATATGTTGGACAGGAAGATGGATAGGTCATTGCGACCACATCCTCCTTTCCCTTCGGAACTGCCCACAGGTCCTTGGAACTTCATTTCCCTGGACCAGTGGTGGATGCTTGCAGGATGTGTTTGCTTTCCCAGCTCCTTGAGAGGACAAGTTGCATCTCGTCCATGGTGTGCAGTTGTAGAGGTAAGAAGGATGTGAGAGTGACTGGCTCTCCCCCTTCCACGCCTTAGTCTCTCCATTCCTCATCCCTCAGTTTGAGGATAGGACTCCAACTCACACTGGCTGGTCAGACGATTGATGCGGTAAGCCTTTACATAAGCATCCTTTTTATGTTTCTTATCAGAATCATAGAAGCAGTCCCGCTCCTTCCTCTAGCAAGGGGAGGAAGGAGACTGACAATAATGCAAACCCTTCCCAGAACTTTGCAATAATGTCTCCGACGCCAATATTCTTCACAGCCCTTTTTCGGATGAGTCACGATCCCTCAATCATTTCGAAAAGGCCCAGAAGTCTGACTCTTGATCAAGCAGCTCCTATATTCTGATCAAGTTGTCAGAGGCCGCAGGGCACTCCTCCTTGCTCTTACGACCAGGAGTAGCCTAGGTGCGCAGAACTCCAGTCAGTTCTAGAGGCTCACTCAGATTCCTCCCACCAATCAGTGAGTCTTCCTATTGTTAAAGGACCGAAAGGTTTGTATTACGTATCAGAACAAATAACAATTTGTTGAAAATTGTATTTTTCCTAACTATACAAACCTGAGGTCCTTTAACAAATATGCCCACCTCATGCCACCCCTCAATTTGAACCTGGGCCAAAAGGCAAAGTGGAGTGTTTACATCTGGGCAGGCTAGCCTGCCCCATGGTAGTTACTGCCTAACCACCTTGTTCAAGATTCAATGGCCGTAATTCCAGCTACGCCGAAAGTATATTTCTATTGTTAAAGAACCTCAGGTTTGTCTAGTTAGGAAAAATACAATTTTATACATTCAACTTCCCTGTCAGATATATACTTAGCTTTAGACTCCGTCGTCCCCGACAGAAATTCGAATTTCGCAGCACACACTACAGGTAGGTCAGGTGATCTACCGCCCCGCCACTGGGTGGCGGGAATAGGAACCATTCCTGTTTTCTAATTCAGATTTTCTCTGTCGGCCGGGATATCAATATTGTTGTTGTTCCTCCTGATTTGATTTTCGTGTTTTTTCATCGCTATTGATCTTCTAGACCGGTTTTATTGGTGACGTATTGGATCTTTGGTTGGGCATACGCTTTCGTGGACTGTTAATTGATTTTGGATTTGGATTTTTCTCATAATGTCGGACTCTAGCTTTTCAGTTAGAAGACTGTGTGAATGAGGGATGTATGGTGAGGCTACCAAAAGCTTCGGTAGACCCTCACACGGTTTGTAAGGGGTGTAGGAAGAATGAATGTTCTGCAACTAACACCTGTAATGAATGTGTAGATTTGAATGAGGAAGAGTGGAAGACTTTAAATTCCTATTTAAGGAAATTAGTTATGGATAGGGCTAGGAAGGCTTCCTCCAGAAGCGTAAGTAGGTCTCGTTCTAACGAGCCAATTACTGTAGCACCTAATCCTAAATTTATAATTAGTACTTCCTCATGTACTACAAAGACTGCAAATCCTGCAACGGAAATTGCAGATCTGAAAGCTGCACTCAAAAGGATGGAACGTCAAATGCAGACTATACAAGGTAAGCGCAGTGAAAGTGACGTAAGGGTCCCCAGTGCAGTGGAGGGTGCGTCTGATCGGCTTCATCTCGCTCCCAGGCCTAGACCTCTTTCAAGCTCCCAGGCCCAGAGGAGATGGAATGTCAACAGCCTTACGGAGGTGATGGAGAATCCCCACCGATCAGGCGTCCCCTCGGCAGATTCTGTGGCATCCCGAACTGCCAAGGATAGCTATAGGAAAAGCATCCTAAAAGTGTTTTTCATCATCTGATTCTTCGCCTCAAAGAAAGGGCTGGAGTTCTGACGAACTTTCACGCCCCTTGAAAAGGAGTTGGAAAGCTCCAACTTTGGATTCAAGTCCAGAGTGTTTCCCTGAAGAATCTCCATGTGAAAGGAAAAGAGCTAAGAATATACCAGCTCTCAACTCGGAGTCTCCTACCTCCTGTAGACCTCCTTCACCAACCTTGGACAAGGAAGAAGAGAATGCTGCTACTAAGATTGTCTTAAAAATGCAGGAACAGATCTCCTCTTTAGTAGGAGTTCTTAGAAAGGATGCTCCTAGAAGAAAGGACTCTTTCCTGCAGATAAAGAGATCGACGGGAAGAACGGATGTTTCTGGCACAAAATTTGCGTACTCTACTCCTCGGACAGGAAGTAGGAGAAAAGCACCAAAAGCGCCAACCAAGAGCCAGAAACGCCAGCCTGGCGCAATGTGCCAGAAGCGCCAGCCTGGCGCAATGCGCGCCAGCCAGGCGCCAAGCGCGCCAGCCAGGCGCCAAGCGCCACAATCGACATCCAAACGACAGACACGAGGATCTTCAATTGTTCAAAGAGACATTAACCAAGAGGCTTCTTTTAGCTTTGAGCAGGATCAGCCTTTAACTGACAGAGACTCTAGATGTCGCACGGGCGGCCGTAGCCCCTGTCGGGATAGAGCTTTTCCTGTTAAGAGCGATTTGAAAGGACATCCTTCTTCTGACAAGAGAGAGAGATGTCGCACAGGCGGCCATCGCTCTTGCCAGGAGAGAAATTATGATGGAGTCTTTTCGCAGGATCAGCCTCTCCCTAGTAAGGACGCAAGTTGTCGCACAGGCGTCCGTCGCTCTTGCGAGAGACTCGTCCCCTATCGATAAGAAACAATCCTCTTCGGTTGATCCCTCTTCCCCCATGGAGATTGAACAAGAGTTAGAAGATGTTTCGGACTCTGAAGATCACACAGCTGCGGGCTTATCAGAGTTTGGAGATTCTTTAAGTCCTGCCGCTCCTCCTTCGCCTAGATCTTTGTTCACTAGCACCAAGATCTCGAAATCCTCCTCTTTCTTAAAGATGAAACCGACCATTTCCATGAAGAAGGCTCTGCGGTTTGTTGGAAACTGGTTTAAATCCAAGGAGGAGGCGGGGAGAACCGTCTTTGCCTGCCCTCCTTCCAAACTATCAGGAAGGAGAGGTATTTGGTATGAGACAGGAGAATCATTGGGTCTTGCTCTCCCGACCTCGGCCGAAGCAGACTTTTCGAATTTGGTTGACTCTTTGAGGAGGCAAGCTTTGTCATCAGCTAAAACCAAATGGGGGACTTCTGAAATGGACCATCTCCTCAAGGGATTGTTCCATGTCTTGGAAGTTTTTAACTTCTTAGACTGGTCCCTTGGGGTTTTGGCCAAGAAAACTCAGGATACGGAGTTTCTGAGCCCAGAAGTCCTTCATAGTGTCCTGTCCTGTATGGACAAAGCAGTTCAGGACGGATCAGGAGAAGTGGCCTCTCTCTTCGGAACAGGAATCTTAAAGAAAAGGACTTTGTTTAGTTCTTTCCTAACAAAAGCAGTCACTCCTATCCAGAGGTCGTCCCTGCTTTACGCACCGCTTTCGGATCAACTGTTTCCTTCTCAGTTAGTAAGGGACATTTCCCATTCATTGACTGAGAAGGCCACACAAGACCTTTTGGCCCAATCCGCAAAGAAAGCGAGGACCTCCGTTCCTACTATGAAGAGAGAGTCATGTACCCCTCAACAGCCCTTTCAATGGAGTTCCTCTTCTCGACCCTCCTCGAAGAAGAGAGGAATGGCGAAAAGAGGTAGGTCTGCCTTCAGACCTATCAAGAAATCTAAGTGAGATTTCAGTCCTTCAAGCACCAGTAGGAGCCAGACTTTTGAAATTTTCGGAAGAATGGGCAGGAGTGAGTAGGAGCCAGACTTTTGAAATTTTCGGAAGAATGGGCAGTGAGAGAGGCAGACAGCTGGTCCCTCTCCGTAGTGAGGAAGGATATCTTATCCCCTTTTGAGACAGACCTCCCTTAACGACGACCCCGAGGGAACTGTCGGCGAAGTACAGGGACCCTGCCATGAGAGAAGCACTTTTGCACCTTGTAGAGCAGATGTTGCAAAAGGAAGCCATCGAATTGGTCCAGGATCCGCACTCCCGGGGATTCTACAACCGTCTTTTTCTGGTTCTGAAATCCTCGGGGGGGTGGAGACCGGTTCTGGATGTGAGTGCATTGAACGGATTCGTAGAGAACACAAAGTTTCATGTATGACACTTACCTGGCAGGTATATATATAGCTATATTCTCTGTTCGCACTGGCAGAATTTTCAAAACTCGCGGCAAACCGCTAGATCACTGGTAGTTCAGGTGATCGCCACCGCTCCCCCCCGTGGCGCTGGTGCTCGGAATCATTCCCATTTTCGTCAGATTTTTTTCTGCCACTGAACCGGCAACATCGTTGTTGGTGCACTGCTAGAATTCGAAACTCGTTAGCTGACTTTCGCTGTACTTGGATGCTTTATTGGGTATCGTATTGGAAAGTTGGATTGGCAATCGCAATTGGAAGTTATTATAATGTCTGATTCTGGTATAGTATTTCGAGTGTGTACGAAAGAAGGGTGTAAGGTGAGATGCCGAAAGCTTCGGTAGATCCTCACACAGTATGTAAGAAGTGTAGAGAGGTTTTGTGTACTTGGGATAATAGATGTAATGAGTGTGAGAGTTTAAATGAGAAAGAATGGAAGACTTTCACCAAATATGTTGAGAAGGACCTGAAGATGACATTAGAACTGACGCAATCACTCGAAATCACAATTGAACCCCAGACAGAACATGGTCTATCTGGGGATTCGGTGGATTCTCAGGGTTTTCGAGCTTTTCCATTGCAAGAGAGAATTGCTCGAGGCTTGGAAAAAGTCTCGAACTTCTTAGGGAAAGAACGAAGCTCGGCGAGGGAATGGTTCAGTCTCTTCGGTACCCTTTCCTCGTTGGAGCAGTTCGTTTCCCTAGGGAGATTGAACCTCAGACCTCTGCAGTTCTACCTGAGAAGAATGTGGAGTCAGAAGACAGGAGAATTGTCAGATTCGTTTCCTATTCAACTGGAAATAAAGTCGCACCTGAAGTGGTGGTTAACCCCCCTTGAGAAGAAACGAAGGAGTGTCCCTCTTGATTCGGAACCCTCTCCTAGTGTTGTTTTCCGACGCCTCAGAAACAGGATGGGGAGCAACTTTGGGTCCAAAGGAAGTGGCAGGTACCTGGACAAAGGAACAAGTAACATTGCACATCAATGCGAAGGAACTCCTGGCCATCCATCTAGCCCTGGAGTACTTCGAATCGGAAGTCAGAGGAATGGTAGTCCAAGTCAACTCGGACAATACCACGGCTTTGGCTTACATCCGAAATCAGGGGGGCACTCACTCTTTCTCACTATACGAGATCGCAAGAGCTCTATTGATTTGGACGGAGGAACGGGGCATAATACTCCAAACAAGATTTGTTCAAGGAGTGAAAAATGTAAGAGGCAAGACAGTGACAGAAAGAACCAAGGTACTAGTCCACAGAGTGGACACTCCACTCAGAAGTCTGCAAAGAACTTTGGTCCCTCTGGGGAAAACCTCAGATCGACCTGTTTGCCACATTCCTCCCCAGGAGGATGGACAACTTCTGCTCTCTGGAAGAAGATCCCAGAGCCATAGCGATCGATGCTCTCCTCATGGACTGGTCAGGCATAGACGCCTACGCCTTTCCCCCATTCAAGTTGCTGGGGGAAGTGCTAAGAAAGTTTGTTGCATCGAAGGGAACAAAACTGACTCTCATTGCTCCCTTCTGGCCTTCCCGAAGCTGGTTCACAGAGGTACTGGAATGGACGGTCAGACAACCCCACTTCGAGAGGTTTCACAAAAGCATCCACGGTCTCTCCCTGACTGCCTTTCGACTATCGAAAGACTGGTCAGAGCGAGAGGCTTTTCTAGGAAAGCTGCAAGTGCAATCGCTAGAGCCCGCAGGTCCTCTACCCTGTGGGTCTACCAATCGAAGTGGGAAGTTTTCCGTAGATGGTGTAGGTCGAAGAAGCTGTCCTCTTCCAATACCTCCGTGACCGAAATCGCCGATTTTCTTCTTTTCTTAAGAGAAGAATCGAAGTTGGCTGTATCTACTATCAAAGGATATAAGAGCATGCTCTCAGCTATGTTTAGGAACAGAGGCCTGAATATAGAAGGGAATAAAGATCTTCATGATCTCATTAGGTCTTTCGAGACCACCAAATAGAGATCTTCTCTCCCCCGAGTTGGAACCTGGATGTGATCCTCAAGTTCTTGACTTCTGACAGGTTAGAACCTCCAGATAAAAGCTCGTTTAGAGATCTTACGAGAAAGTGCATATTCCTTTTGGCCCTCGCAACTGCCAAGAGGGTCAGTGAATTGCATGCTTTAGATTCTCGGGTGGGATTTAAAAAAAGACTCTGCAGTGGTTTCTTTTCAACATCTATTCCTGGCTAAAAATGAGAACCCTTCTAAACCTTGGCCTAGAAGTTTCGAAGTCAAGGGACACTCTCCCCTCGTAGGTAGAGAGTTGGAAAGGTCTCTTTGCCCAGTCAGGGCCCTGAAGTTCTATCTAAAAAAGAAGGCACAACTTCAGGGATGTCGCCAGAGTCTCTGTTGTGCAGTACGAAACCCCAAGAGACCTATGTCAAAGAACGCACTGGCGTTCTTTGTCAGGAATGTGATAACAGAAGCTCACATGAATTGCCAAGAGAACTCCTTAAAGCTGCTTAGGGTTAAAGCTCACGAAGTCCGTGCAGTTGCAACTTCCCATCCTTTAGTAAGAATATGTCGATGAGGGACATTTTAGCAGCAACATATTGGAGATGTAACTCAGTATTTGCATCCCATTATTTAAAGGATGTAAAGGTAACATACGAGAAATGTTTTCCTCTTGGTCCGTATGTATCAGCGGATACTATGCTGGGGCAGGGAGTGGATACTGATCCTTAAATAATTTTTGTTTTTGTTTTCTTTAATGATTATTTGTAACAAAATTGGTGTGACTTTTTTTTTGGTGTTGTTTGAAAGGATATTGGGGGATGACTCCTTTCAATCGTAGTACTAACCCCGGTGATAGGATCAGGTGATCGGGATCAGTGTCGTGCTCTTTGATAATGCCATAAGGCAAGGTGTTTTGTCATGTAAGTGGATAGGACCCCATTGACAAAGATCCTAAGGTTCTGTCGAGTAAGTGGATAAGACCCCTTTGACAGACCATCAAGAACTCTTAGCAAGAGGTCACTACCTCGCTGAGGCTCTTGAAGCGATGCAGGCTCCTAGGCAGTAGCCATGAAGTCTTTCGCTAACATTAGAAAACGGGAATGGTTCCTATTCCCGCCACCCAGCGGCGGGGCGGTAGATCACCTGACCTACCTGTAGTGTGTGCCGCGAAATTCGAATGTCTGTTGGGGACGACGGAGTCTATAGCTAAGTATATATCTGTCAGGTAAGTATGTATAAAACTATTGTATCATGACAATAACATTTTTCGACAAATTGTTATTTTTCCTTATTTTGCTTCCTAAGTTGAATGTTGAGTAAATAGTAATAGCTTCAGTGGTATCACTGGCTTCAAGTATCAACTGCAAGTTTCTTGAGGTCTTAAGTTTAGTTCCAGTCAGGTATTTTAATGATGTTCAGTATGTACTTACCACCAGGTGGCAGTGAGCTTAGAGCCTGAGAGGGATGCAAGTACAGTAGTACCTTGAGATACGAAATTAATCCGTTCCGAGGCGGCTTTCAGATCATGAGTTTTTGTATCTTGAACCGCATTTTACATGTAAAATGGCTAATCCGTTCCAAGCCCTCCAAAAACACCCCAGTAGATTTCATAATGAAGCTAAATTGACCTATAAACAATGAAATACTACAACAATTTGGACCATTCAATACCTAACTTAATATGTACTAGTAGTACTAATATGTATGTACCTGTAAATAAAGTGTACAGTGGACCCCCCGTATTCGCGTTCTCCAGATTCGCGGACTCGCACATTCACGAATTTCTCTGGGGAACGTTTCCCTGCACTTTTTGTGACAAAAATATTAAGAAAACCAAGTATGAAAATTTTTAGTGGGTTTTTCTTGAGTTTTAACTAACAAAATAGGCTGTTTTTAGCATTTTCATAGGGGTTCCAAACATTCGCGGGTTCTAACTATTCACGGGGGGGTCTGGTACGCATCCCCCGCGAATACGGGGGGACCACTATTAGTGTACATGGTATACAAGAAATACTGTACGTACATATGTAGTAAAATATGGAAGCTTACCTTTCAAGTGAGGCTATCTCCAAAAGTGGCAACAGAGGAGGACAAACGGCAGATACGTACACTTAACTTTACGAAACACATAAAAAAATGTCAGGAAAACATAAACTAAACTTTACGAAACACATTAATAAAACTGTAACACTTAACTTTACAAAAAACTTAAAATTAGAAAAAAAAAATAATGTTTTTTCAGAGTATCACTTGGTTCTTCCTTTTTGTTTACTCCTACTAAAGGCCTCTTAAAAAAATAACTATCCAAGGAAGATTGCTTCTGCTTGCTTTTGACAATGTTCTTGAAACGACTCGGGCAAACATCATCAAACTGTGCAAGCATACGACCTGTGTAAGCCTTTTTGGGGTGTCTCTTATCTACGAATGATTGTACCTTATGAAAAGCAGCTAGAGCATCCTTATTGTTCCGATACGTAATACAAACCATCGGTCCTTTAACAATAGGAATGTAACTTGCGGCAGCTGGAACCGGTCGTAAGCTTCGAACAAGTGAGTTCGGTAGTTAACTGCTTGTCCGACAGTCAGTGCACCGCGCGACTGGGAGGTGAAGAATCACTTTGCTTTTGGCCGCGCTGGGTGACAGACGTGTTCTCCACTTCTCTCTGCCTGCCATCGTCGCATGCTTCGTACTTCAAACTTTGGTTTGCCTTCTCTTGCTAGTGTATTTGTGTGAAAATCCTGTAAGTACTTGTGACTTTTGTATTTTCATTTAATTATGGATTCTCGTGAGCTGGAGAGTTCCCCACACCCCCCATCAGCCGCAGATGCCCTGGTGTGGAGGGCCGTAAGTGTGGGGCCTTCCGCTCCTTTCCTGAAGTTGACCCTCATGATTTATGTGCTTGGTGTCGGGGGCACGAATTCTCTCGCACCGAGCCCTGTGATATTTGTTGTGTGTGGTCGGAGGAGCCGTGGGCGCGATTGGAGGGGAGGAGGAAGCGACGTAAGCCTTCCAAGGAGTCATCGGAAAGTTTTCCGGCTACTCCCCTGGTCTCGGACACGTCGTCGTCTTTCCTCCCTCCATCTCAACTCCTGCGAATGGCTCCTTTCCCTTCGGGGGGGGGGTTGTTTCTTGCTCCTCCTCTTCGCCCGATCCGTCGAGCGTGGAAGAGGGGGCGAGATACCCCGACATTCAGTTGTACTCAGGGTCTTCCGTTCGCTGGGGGGGGGGCGGGGGGGGGGGGGGCAGGGGGGGGGGAATCCCCCTACTAACCTGACCTTTGCTTCCTCAGGTGTGCCTGCCACGGGTAACGGCCTCGGCCAGGTTTGGTTCTCGCTGGGTCTCCAGGGGACACCGAGTGTTCGTGGGCTGCTGCATCACCTGGCGAGTGGCTCTGCTCCGGTGGCACACTGCCTGGTAACCACCACTACCACCACTGTCTCGACCCCGGGGTATGCTGCCCCTCCTCACCTGGTGTACACTCAACATGTAGGATAATACTTTAAGTAGACATTTGGTGTTTGTGATTTCACATACAATTGCTCCTTGTAAAAAGAAAATGGATGTCTCAAATAGTAACAGTATGAAAGAAAACGCGCATGACTGAATACTTATGGGGGGACTGAATTATTTTCACATACGTAACTAAGTCATGCAGTACGTACATAGTATGTATTTATGTATAACCATAAAATGTAAGATTTACTTTAAAACAGTATTAATAATATTTCAAAGATTAATATGAACCATAATAGGATATTTTATGTATATTTGATGAAGGATGGTCTTTTTAGGGATACTTTGGTGTTTGCATGTTCTTCAGGATAGGAGTTTATGAGCATTTTTAGAGGGGGGTTCCAAACATTCGTGGATTCTAACTATTCGCGGGGGGGTCTGGTACGCATCCCCCGCGAATATGGGGGGACCACTGTATGCTCAAATTCCTAGATTACTTTCTGTCATATACGTGGGTTCCCCCCATTGACAAGATACTAAACGTTTTGTCTGGTAAGTGGGTAAGACCCCATTGACAAAATATATAAACTCTTTGTCACGTAAATGGGTTAGTTCCCATTGACAAATATCCCAATAACATTCTATCGCGTAAGCGGATAAGCTCTCATTGACAAGATTCAGAAGAACCCTCATTCATTAGTCACTACCTTGCGAAGGCTCGTCGGGCAAAGAGATTTGTAGACTATGTCCATGAAGTCTTATGTCCGATAACATAAGAAGCTCGAGTTGTCCTCATCGGTTCTCGGTTCTCATTTGAGGATCTCCTTCGATTAATACTAATTCGTTCTCTTGGCTAAGAGAACGAAGACAGTCGATTTCCATTCTCTCCCTCCCTCGGCGAGGAAAGGATGTAGTAGGGAGGTAGCTGTCCAAGTGTCTAAAATACTCTACGTTTTGTTCATGAAACTTACCTGTCAGATATATATATATCTGCCAGGTAAGTATGAACAAACTTATTATTACTATCAAGCGATTGTATGGTTCAAGTTATATACGCATACCGTAGTTACCCCTACGGAGGACAACCGAGAGGACAATTATTATTATTGCATTTAATCGGTACTCCCTGCAACCTTCCAGGAGTTGCCGGTTTCCCTTTTAGATATTTAAAGTATTGTTACGACAATACCAATTCAGCCTTCTATATTTAGCAAATTCCGTTTCGCTTAAATATACCAGCTTGAGAGTTTTCTTTCTGCTCGATGATGATGATAAACCTATTCATTCGTAGAATGGAGTAGCTGGCAACTCAGGCAGAGTAGTGCTAGATGGCGAAAGTACACTGCTGTCACTAGAGCCAGCTCAGTTCCAGCTGGTTGTCTGCCATGCGCGGTTGGTTACGTCTTTCTCTCCTGCGGGATTGACTGACTAAGCGTATCTCTGCCCTACAATCACGGACTTTAGCCTCGGGTTGAGGGGAATTCTAGCATGCATGTGTTACGGACTCCGAGATCTCAGAGACAATGTTACGGTGTCGAAATATCCTGGCTAAAGGTCAACACAATGTTACGGCCTCTGAGAGAGGTCGGCTTCAGGTTCGATATGAAATAATAAGAAAAAGAATATATCAACACAAACAGCTGAAACTGGGGATACGAATATAGAAAGAAACACTAACACAACACAGGTTTATTTACAAGCTTACTAACAAAGGTAAATGCAGAATGGTATCTCCTATTTACATAAAAAGACAGAATCTTACACTGCATGAACTGGGGGAAACAGTGAGGTAATAAGAATACTTGCTAAACAGTTTGGCACTTCGAAGAGGTGGCTTCATAAAAGTAGAGCGGCAATTGCAGACGTCCTCTTGACTCCGTATTGCAGGAACTAGTCTATTTGTAAGACAGGAACTCTCCCCTTTTCTTCTCCGAAGTCTGCTCAACGTAGAGACAACTCGGCCGTCCACACCGGAAGACGACTAGACCAATATCCAACCAACACTCGAACAACTCTTCTTTTGATTGATACTTCGTCGGTTCCTTTTTCTCGTATCTCACGGAAGATCTCTGCTGCTGCTGATCTCTCACTGATAATCTGATCTGTGGCTCTTACTAACTGGTGATCTCTCTCTTTTACAATCTCTTCCTCTAACGATCACTCTCAATATCTCCTCCTTCTCCCTCCTGCTACTTCCTCCGTCGTATTTATACGGCATCCTGGAAGCGGAGCCTACGGCGAGCGTCACAGACTCCCGAGGTTTCTAGACATTCTTAGATGAATCTAGACGAGGTATTGCATCAGAAATCGCGGCGTTTCTCACGTCTCGACGAGATCCACAACACTCCTGCCGATTCTAGAACAGCCGCGAACATAGGCGCCTCCAACAGTAGCGCGAAAGCCTCCTTGCTGCCGAACTTCTCGAAAATGCGTTCTCCTTTCCTTTATCTTTCTTTGCTATGAAGCAATTACCATCACAGCATGAATGAACATCTTCTTCACTTTGCGAGAATTTTTTCAACAGAGATATATATTAGACCTTTTCGGTTCTGTTTACCGCAAGGTAACAGAATTCTGTACGAGTCTACCGCGGCATAGCACTATAATAATGCACACCTGCTTAAGCAAAGCGCAGCCTTATTAGGGAAGGAAACATGAATGAGTCTCTTGGGGACCATTTCCTCGCTGGAGAAGTTTGTTTCCCTGAATAGACTGCAATTCAGACCTTTCCAGTTTTCCTGCTGGAAAACTGGAATAGCATTGAAGATCTAGAAATGATTCTGAACATCTCTCAAAGTCAAGGATCACCTAAGGGGATAGCGAGACTGTGCCAGGCATCTGGAGAGGGGTACAGATGTCCTGGCTCATAATCTCATAGAATTGGAAGCAATTTGGTTGGCTCTCCAGTTCTTCTAGAAATGAGTTGTTTACCCAGTGGTCCAGATCAACTCGGACAATTCCACAGCTCTCACATATCTCAAGAAGTATCGAGAAACACTCTCTCGGTCCCTGTTCGAGTTAACGAGAGAGAGCCTGTTGTGAGAACAAGCACGGAACGTAACGATCCTCAAGAGGTTCGTTGCACGTTGGCAGAACGTCCGTGCGTATCAGCTTGATCGACTGCAGCGAATATTGACGTCCGAGTAGAATCTTCGCTTAGAAGTATATCGGGGTGTGTGGAGACTTTATTGGCGTCCTGTGACATATCTCTTCGCAATGTTGAAGACGAAGAGGCTTCCTCTAGACTGCTCCCTTATTCTCGATCCAGGAGCGTTAGCAATATACGCCATCCTATGGGATTGAACGGGGATGGATGTTTAGTCTCTTTCCCCTATTCAAACTCTTAGGAGAAGTAATAAGATAATTTCTGGCGTCAGAGGGAGAGAGCATAACGCTGATCGCTCCATGTTGTCCTTCGAGAGACTGGATTCACAGAGGTCACGTCCTTCCTAGCGCACTTTCCAAGGACCCTTCCCGAGAGAGTTGCTCTACTCTAACAGCCCCACTTCGAGAGGTACCGCAAAACCTCTCCGCTCCGAGTCTGACTCCGTTCAGACTATAGAGAAGTTGATCGGAGTGAGCGGCTTTTCAAGACTAGTGGCAAGTGCTATTGCCAAGGCAAAGAAGACCTTCCTATCTTGCAGTGTACCAACCGGAGTGGGCCGTTTTTGCAGATGGTGCAGGAAGAGTGCCTTTTCCTCCACCTCGGCCTCTGTGAATTAGATTGCCGTCTTCCCTTTCCGTCTAGGAATGTGGATAAGCTGGCAGTCCCGTCTATTAAAGGATACAGAAGTATGTTGTCGACGACCTTTAGACTCAGAGATTTGGATCTGTCGAACAGCCCGTCATGATCTTTGAGGTATGTTGAAATCTCGAAACTCTATAGTTCGAAGCTTCCGACATGGGACTTAGACGTAGTCTGGAAGTTCCTGATGTCGAAGCCTTTCGAACCTCTCCTTTTTGTGAACTTAAAGCACGTGACCAGAAAGGCTTATTATTATTTCTAACCGCTATAGCTACGGCAAAGAGGGTTAGTGAGGTTTAAGCCATCAGCGGACATATTGGCTTTAGAGGACATAATGCGGTGTGTTCTCTTAAGCCCTTCATACTTGACTAAGAATGGAAACCCGTCTAACCCTTGGCCCAGAAGCTTGGAGATCAAGGGGATGGCACAAATTATTGGGCAAGATCCAGAGAGAGTCCTGTGCCCTGTCAGGGCTCACAAGTTTTATCTAGATAAAACTTAGGAAAGTCGAGGTCTTTCGGACAATCTGCGGTGTTCCGTAAAAAGGCCAGACTTGCCCAAGTCAAAGAACGCCCTGGCGTTCTTTTTAAAGAGCTTTTCAAAGAGGCTCATTCGTCATGTTGGGACAACGCCAGGCGTGATGCTTGGCTGGACGCTCATCTGGACGCTTAGCGTGACGCTTCTCTGGACACCCATCAAGACGCCAGGCGTGATGCTTTGCTGGACGCTCGTCTGGACGCTCAGCGTGTTGCTTTTCTGGACACTCGGCAGGACACCCAGCGTGACGCTTTTCTGGACGCTTGGTAGGACGCTCAGCATGACGCTTTTCTGGATGCACGGCATGACGCTTTTTGGACAAGGATTTGAAACTTTTAAAGTAAATGCTCACGAGGTGAGGGCGCGGCCTCGGAGGCATTTCTAAAGAGCATGGCACTCAGTAACATCCTTTGTGCCACGTTTTAGCAAAGCAACTCTGTGTTCGCTTCACAATACCTGCGGGATGTGAAGACGACATATGAGATCTGCTGCTCGCTAGGGCCATACGTGTCCGCAGACACAATCTTGGGGGTAAGAAGTACCACTCATCCTATCCTATAGAAAATGGTTAGGAAGAGCTGTTAATTATAGTTGTTGGGTCGGCCGCCAGTGGCAGACTTCTCAATTCTTAAGCCTTAGTTAAACATCCTTAACTTTGGCTAGGTTGGTCAGGTGGTGATATATATTACTTCTTAGCCCTCATGGTATGGTCAATATGGTCTTGTCACATTGTGGTCACGCTCCCGTTGACAGATCATCTAGAACTCACCAGCTATACAGGTCACTACTTGGGTGATAGTATCACGAAGTCAGCTATGCTAACAGGTATGGAACCAAGATGTCAATCATCTGCATGCAATGTGTTTCCTAAATCATTCTATTCTGTCCCTTCCCACCTCCAAAGGTGGGATTCAGCTATATATATATATATCTGACAGGTAAGTTTCATGAACAAAATGATATTGTTATGATACACTAAAGTTTGTTTCATACTTACCTGGCAGATATATATAATCAAGTACCCACCCACCTCCCCTCAGGGGACAGTGGCACTAGAAAATCTGAATAGAAAATGGGAATGGTTCCTGATACCCGCCTCCCAGCGGCGGGAATGGGTATTAACCACCTGGCCGACCACTGCGTGTGTCGTAAGTTTTGAAATTCTGTCGTACTTCGGAGAATACAGCTATATATATATCTGCCAGGTAAGTATGAACAAACTTTATTGTATCATAACAATATCATTTTTCGACAATTTGTTATATTTCTGCCGTTGTCATAGAGTCGTCATCCTCCTCCTCGCCGCTGCTAGAGAACTCTTCATGAACGACGTTATGTTGCATGGCCTCCAACTCCTTCAGGTCATCCGTCGTAAGCTCCTCTTGGTGCTCCTCGAGAAGGTCGTTGATGTCGTCCTCGTCGACGACCAGCCCCATGGACTTGCCAAGTGCAACGATCTCGTCAAGATCTGGTTGCGAAACAGTTTCATTATCGTCAACTGTTTCTGAATCTTCAGCACCAGCTTTGCCCACGTTGAATCCCTTGAAGTCTTGGGTGGATAAGGCATCAGTCCAGAGTTTCCTCCACGAGGAATTCAAGGTTTGCCTCGAAACCTCCTGCCAAGCTTGGTTGATGAGTCGGATGCATATCACAACATCGAAATGCTCCTTCCAAAATTCACACAAGGAGAGGTTTGTGGTATTGGTGATGTCGAAAGATCTCTTGAAAAGATGTTTCGTATACAGCTTGTTGAAGTTCGATATCACTTGCTGCTCCATGGGCTGGAGGAGAGGGGTGGTGTTAGGCGGAAGATAAAGAACCTTGATAAACGAATACTCCGCTAGGATATCTTCCTCGAGGCCAGGAGGGTGAGCAGGGCCATTGTCCAACGCCAGCAGACATTTCAGAGGGAGGCGCATTCTTCCAAGAATTTCTTCACTGTCGGGCCGAAACACAGATTTACCCACTCGGTGAACAAAAGTCTTGTTACCCAGGCTTTCGCATTAGCCCTCCACATCACTGGAAGCTTCTCCTTAAGCACTTTGTGGGCCTTGAAGGCTCGAGGAGTAGGAGCTTCACCTTGCAATCCCCACTGGCATTTGAACAAAGTGCGAGCGTAAGCCTGTCTTTCATAGGCTTATGCCCAGGTAGCTTCTTCTCTTCCTGCGTGATGTACGTCCAACGAGGCATTTTTTTCCAAGAAAGGCCAGTCTCATCACAGTTGAAGACTTGCTGAGAATTGTAGCCTTCGTTGAGAGTCATCTCGTCGAATGTCTTAATAAAGGGATTTTGACGTAAGGAAAAATCTATTTCTGGGCGATTGGCTCGTGTCGCCAGCGAAATATCCTTTAATCTATTATTTCTAGGGTAAATGTACTAACACATACCAGAGAATAAATAAATAAAGAAAAAGGTCAGTACAACTGACTCGCTCACCCTCCAAGAGGGTGTCGGTATGAACACTATGGCGAGTGAGACCACTACCACGAGCCGAATGCCAATAGAAATCTCCCACTACAAAATCCCCACAAGAGGAGAGCCGACCCACAGAGTGGGCAGCAACTACTACTACTCCATCCCATGCTGGCCGACTGCTGCGCCTCTGTGGCCATCCTGAAGTTAGCAGACAATCTTGGGCGATGGGATGGGTAGGGCGGGATTTCGCTGGCGACACGAGCCAATCGCCCAGAAATAGATTTTTCCTTACGTCAAAATCCCTTTTCTGGGCTCAGCTCGTGTCGCTGCGCGAAATCGTACCAGAGAAATAGCACAAGATTGTAAACAAAATAAAAAAGAGGTCTAAATAAAATAAAGTAAAATAAAAATAAAAGAATATAATTGCTAATAAGGATACATATACACAATGATACAAAGAGAAATATGCTTAAATTAAACTTAATTCTAATAATATTTCTTAACTTAAGGTAATTTACATATATACAGGGGTAATATGGCATATATGTACCAAAATAGTATCTGTGTAAAGATATGTATCAGAAATCCAGAGCAATTAACATAATAAGTTGAACAAAACAAACTCAACAATAAAACATATAAAGGAATGTATATAACTTAATATACAAAACCCGTAACCATTACAAAATAAGATGTATCCCCTAGCATAAAAATAGGGGATGACATCCAAGAGATCAATATCCACAATCAATTGTGAGTGCCCCTAGCAAAAAAAAATAAGGGACACCCACCACAGCATCATAAAAGCGCTAAGACACAAGGTAACCGTAGATGAACAAGGCAGGAATAGACGAACTGTTGGGTGAGGCAGGTAGCAAGGATAGGACTGGATCTACTACTAAAGATTAGGTAGAGTCGGGGAAACTATGTTACCCGCTGCTACTGCTGAAATTTCAGAGATTCCAAGGACTTTAAGTAATGACGTTTGAACACTGTCGGCGATTTCCAGCCAGTATACTTTTTCAACTCATCGAAGTTCATATTGTTTGGAAATAGTTAATTGAGGTGGCTACTGCCCTGACATCATGTGCTTTTGGAAAAGAGTCAGGATTGGCTTGTTTAATGAAGTACAGGATTTGCTGCCTGATGCCTTTAATAGATAAAGGTACCACCTTTTTCTCTCTTAAAGAGAGGACCCGATGAGGATGAGGAGGTCCTAGACAGAGGCTCGTAAGGTTTGAAACTGGGCAAAAGAGATACATCTTGTGGAAGGGGTAGTACCTTCCATGGTTCCCAACCTCATCAAAGGATCTTCATTCTTAGCTATATAAACTCCGTTTCGGAGAAAGTAGCACTTCCCTGTGGAAAGGAACAGAATGTGATCCGGATCTCTGGATAAAGCCGACAGTTCTGAAATTCTAGCTCCTGAGGCAAGCTTAATAAAAATAGAGTTTTCATACAATCAACTTACCTGTCAGATATATACATAGCTAAGACTCCGTCGTCCCCGACAGAAATTCAAATTTCGCGCCACTCGCTACAGGTAGGTCAGGTGATCTACCGCCTGCCCTGGGTGGCAGGACTAGGAACCATCCCCGTTTTCTATCATATTTTCTCTGTCGCCGGTGGTATCAACATTGTTGTTATTACCTCCTGACTTGGATTCTTTTTTCAACATTTGATCAACGTTTTTCGACTTTTGGTGACGTATTTGGATCGTGTTTTGGCATTCGCTACTGTGGACTGTTTTTGAATAACTCTTTGGATTTTTCCTCAGTATGTCTGATTCTAATGTGAGTGTGAGAATGTGTGTAATGTAGGCTGCAGGGTGAGGATACCGAAAGCTTCGTTGATCTCACACTGTATGCCGTAAAATGTGGGGGGTGCAGTGTTCTGCTATTAACACTTGTAAGGAATGCGAGAGTTTGAATGCGAAGAATGGAAGACTTTGACTTCTTATTTGAAGAAGTTAGAGAGGGATAGAGTTAGAAGACTGAAAGGTGTGAATACAAGGCCTATTGAGCCTTTCAATGATAATTCTAACCCTACTACTGGAGATTCTCCCTATAAATCTCATTCTCAGAGTGTCTTTTCGGATTCGGCATCGGAAATCGCCAATCTGAAAGCGACGATTCGAGACATGAAGTCCAAGATGGCGGACTCGAAAGGTAAGGCTAGTGATAGTGAAATTTTAGTGAAGTGAGACCCTATCAGTGTTGTGGAGGGGGGGCGTTTGATCGTCCCTGCGGCGCTCCCAGGCCTAGACCTCTTCCAAGCTCACATGCCCAGAGGAGAAGGAAAGTCGAAAGCCTTAAGGAGGTCGTGGGGAATCCCCAACGGTCAGACGTCCCTTCAGCTAGCTTTGCTTCATGGCAGCCAGCTCAAGGGCGCTACAGGAAAAGCGTCCTTCGCGAGTGTTTCTCGTCCTCTCCCTCTCCCTCACCTAAACGAGGGTGGAAGGAGTCGAACTTATCGAGACCGCTGAAGCGTCATATGAAGCAAGACATTGATTCTAGCCCGGAGCGCTTCTCGGATGACGCCCCGTCTGCTATTAAGAAGGCGAAGGTGGCGTCAACGTCACCTGACGCTTATGAGGAAGTACCCCATCATGCTTCTTCCCCGAGTGATGACGAAAGGCGTCAGGCACTAGACGTAGGAGAAGCGTCAAGGAAGATCATTATGGCGGTGCAAGAACAACTGTCATCTCTTGTGGGAGTTTTAGCGCCCCGTCGGAAGGACGTGACGCTTCCTATTAAGAAGTCTCGTCCTCTCGCACCTGCTCGGAAGACGTCTTTTAGAAGTGAAGCGTCAAATCAGAGGATCTTTAGACGTGACGCTCCGTCCAAGATTGTGACGCCGAGTAGGAAGCCTTAGAAAGCGAAGCGTCTTCCAGACGCGAAGCGTCATCTAAACGTCAACAAGAGACGTCATACATGACGCTCGGAGAGCGGGAAGCGTATACATGACGTCTTCTAAAGCGCGAGAGAAGCGCAGGTTGTGACGCCTTCCAAGTCGATCAGAACGGGAAAAAGGAAAGACTTTCATTCCCTTAGCCCCTCTCCGATCAGGGAGTTTTTGTCTCCCCCAGAAGAGGAAAGTTCTGAAAGGAGAACAGAAACTCAGGATTATCACGAGTTCGAACGAAACTCGGAGGATGACGATCTTGGAAGAGAGGGCTTGTCCAACTATAAGGTGTTGACTACCATGCTTCTGGAGGAATACGGAGACGAGTTGACTCCGCTGCTCCTCCTTCTCCGCGCTCGCTCTTTTCGAGTGCGAAGGCGAAGAAGACTCGTCTTTTCTGAAGATGAAGCCCACCATCTCGATGAAGCGGCTTTTACAGCCTTAGACGCCTGGATGAAGTCGAAGAAAGACTTAACCAGGACAGTATTTTGCATGCCTCCAGCAAGGTTAGCTGGGAAAAGAGGCATATGGTACAAGACGGGGGAGATATGGGTATCGCTCTCCCTTCTACTACAGAGCAGACTTTTCGACGTTAGTTGACGCTTCAAGGCGTCCTAGTCTTAATTCTGCCCGCATTACTTGGAGTATTTCGGAACTGGATCATCTCCTCAAGGGACTTTTCCATGTATTGGAAGTATTCAACTTCTTAGATTGGTCCCTTGGGGTGATGTCCAAGAAGCTCACGATTCGCAGGGAATCGAACCTGAAGCCCTGTTATGCATTTTGTCGTGCATCGACAAAGCAGTACAGGATGGATCTTTGGAAGTCTCTGCATTATTTGGAGCAGGTCTTTTGAAGAAAAAGGACAGTGTATGGCGCCTTCTTAACAAAGGCAGTCTCGCATGCGCACAAGGGCAGCTCTGCTATATGCACCTCTTTCGGACTATTTGTTTGTTTCCCTTCTAAGTTAGTGAAGGACGTAGCTCACTCTTTAACTGAGAAGGCGACACAGGATCTTCTGACGCAGTCAGCTAGGAAGAAGAAACCTGCTTTAGTGTCGGACAAGAAAGAACCTAGCACTTCTAGGCAGACCCTTTCGAGGTGGTCCGATCTCCAGACCTCCCGCAAGAAGGAAGGCTCCAGAGAGAAGAGGTAGGTCCGCCTTTCGTCCCTTTAAAAAGGGCAAATGAAACATTCTCCTCCAAACACCAGTAGGTGCCAGGCTCCTGGAATTCGTGGAAGCCTGGACACTGATAGACGCAGACGCGTCTTCACTAAAGATCATAAGGAAGGGATATTGTATCCCTTTCCTGAATACTCCGCCCCTAACGTCAATACCAAGGGAACTATCAACCAAGTACAAGGATCCTGTGCTGAGGGATACTCTTCGATCGATGGTGGAACAAATGTGGGACAAGAGTGCAGTAGAACTAGTACTGGATCAAAACTCCCCGGGGTTTTACAATCGCCTTTTTCTAGTGGCGAAAGCCTCGGGAGGCCTGGAGACCAGTACTAGACGTCAGCGCTCTGAACAAATTTGTTCAGAAGGAGAAGTTCTCCATGGAGACTTCTGCTTCAGTCCTAGCGTCATTACGACAAGGAGATTGGATGGTGTCTCTAGATCTCCAAGACGCCTACTTTCACGTCCCGATCCACCCTTCATCGAAGATAGTACCTCCGTTTCATGACGGGGGGAAGGATCTTTCAGTTCAGAGCCTTGTGTTTCGGCCTGTCCACAGCTCCTCAGGTCTTCACAAGCCTGATGAGGAATGTGGCGAGATTTCTTCATCTCAAAGGAGTGAATGTCTCGATGTACCTAGACGACTGGCTCATCAGGGCCAGATCGGAGAGGACAGTGTTTGGAGGGACCTAAAGTTAACTCTGGATTTGACCAAGGCGTTGGGATTGCTTGTGAACCTCGAGAAGTCTCAGATGACCCCCAGACAAGACCTAGTCTATCTGGGGATTCGGATGGATTCTCGGGGTTTTCGAGTTTTTCCTTCGCAAGAGAGAACCGCAAAAGGTTTGAGGATAATCTCTCTTTTCTTAGAGAAACAGCAAACGTCAGCGAGGGAATGGTTGAGCCTTCTGGGGACGCTTTCCTCGCTGGAACAATTCTTCCCTCTCGGAAGACTTCATATCCGTCCACTTCAATTCTTCCTCAAGAAGTCTTGGAGCTGGAAAAACGGACAACTGTCGGACGTTTTTCCCATTCCAGTGGAGGTAAAGGCACACCTACAGTGGTGGTTGCTGCCTCTGGAAGAGAACAAAGGGATCTCTCTAAGATCACAGAACCCAGACCTAGTGTGTTCTCCGACGCGTCGGAGACGGGTTGGGGGAGCGACATTAGGCTCGGAGGAAGTGTCAGGCACCTGGGAACCAGCACAGGTGTCCTGGCACATAAATTGCAAAGAGCTCTTCGCCGTACACCTGGCTTTGAAGAGCCTAGAACCTCTGGTGAGAGACAAGGTAGTACAAGTAAACGTGGACAACACCACCGCACTTGCCTACATTCGGAAACAGGGAGGGACACACTCCTCGTTCCTTTACGAACTCACGAGGGACTATTACTTTGGACGTCTCACAGGAACATCTCCCTGCTGACAAGGTTCGTACAGGAGTAAGGAATGTGAGGGCGGACAGGCTCAGCAGGAGGAACCAGGTCCTTCATACAGAATGGACTCTGCACGAGGAAGTATGTCGCGATCTCTGGTCTCTGTGGGGAACTCCTCATGTGGATCTATTCGCAACATACATTTCAAAAAGGCTCCCAGTGTTTGCTCGGTCGTGGAAGACCCAAGAGCAATTATGGTAGACGCCTTCCTGCTAAACTGGTCTCGAGTGGACGTGTACGCTTTTCCCCCATTCAAAATCCTGGGGTTAGTATTGAAAAAGTTTGTGGCGTCAAAAGAGACGAGGATGACGTTAATAGCCCCCTTTTGGCCGGCCCAGGAATGGTTCACGGAGGTGGTAGAGTGGATCGTAGACTTTCCAAGATCCCTACCAGGAAGGACGGATCTTCTCAACAACCACACTTCAAGAGGTACCATCAAAACCTCCCCGCTCTCGCTCTGACTGCCTTTCGACATCGAAAGATTGTCAGAGCGAGAGGATTTTCGCGCGAAGTGGCAAGCGCGATCGCGAGAGCTCGCAGAACCTCCACTGCGAAAGTATACCAGTCGAAGTGGGAGGTCTTAGAAGGTGGTGTAGAGCCAAGAAGTTGTCCTCCTCCTCTACCTCTATAGGCAGCGAAATTGCTGATTTCTTGCTATTCCTGAGAGTAAAATCCGCATCTAGCCGTATCCACAATAAAGGGATACAGGAGTATGCTCTCGGCGTATTCAGGAACAGAGGTTTAGACTGGCAAATAACAAAGATCTCCACGATCTCATAAGATCTTTGAGACGTCAAAGTCTAAGGAACCAGTACCTCCGAACGGGAACTTGGACGTAGTCCTCAAATATCGTCTTCGGATAGATTTGAGCCTCCACATCAGGCCTCATTTAGAGACGTAACTAGAAAATGCCTATTTTTTTATCGTTAGCGACGGCAAAAAGAATTAGTGAGTTACAAGCTCTGCAGGATAAGTAGGATTCAAGGGAGACTCGGCGATTTGCTCGTTTAAGACTCTGTTTTTAGCGAAAAACGAGAATCCCACGAATCCCTGGCCTAGGTCATTCGAAATCAAAGGAATGTCTAGTCTCGTAGGCAGAGAAGCAGAGAGGTCTCTATGCCCTGTTAGAGCTCTGAAGTTCTTATCTTCAGAGGAAGCGTCAGTGGGAGGCTCTAGACAAGGTCTTTGGTGCGCGGTAAAAGACCCCACAAGACTGATGTCAAAGAACGCTCTAGCGTTCTTTGTAAGAAACGTCATTACGGACGCTCACAAGGTCTGTCCGGACGAACAATTACAACTTCTGAGGGGTAAAAGCTCATGAAGTACGAGCGGTTGCGACGTCTCTCTCGTTTTATAAGAATATGTCGCTTAAAAACATATTAGATACGACATATGGAGATGCAACTCGGTATTTGCATCTCATTACTTGAAAGACGTGCTTGTGACGTATGAGAAGTGCTTTTCTCTAGGTCCTATCGTATCGGCAGATACGATTCTGGGTACGGGAGCGGACACCAATCCTTAAAATGTATATACTGTTCTTCTGTTTGGATATGGTCGAGAATCTCTTCGAACAATGGAGGATTCAGGCTCGCACGGGCGGCCGTCTATGTTGTTCATAAGAGAAATTCTCGTCATATCCAATTAGTTGAGTATAATTTTTTTTTTGAAAAAGAAAAATTATGTATGTGTGGGGGGGGGGGGGGGGGGCGTAGTGGTTTTGAGTTACGGTTGTTGTGACGAGTTCGGGATAAACTCGTAACAATCCTTAGTTCTAACACATGGTTAGGATCAGGTGGTCGGGATTGGTGTCGGGTGCTCCTTCATAAGGTGTATTGTCATATAAGTGGATCAGCACCCATTGACAAAGTCCTTTTAGGCTCTGCTGAGTAAGTGGGTAAGACCCCATCGGCAGACCCACAAGAACTCTTGGCCATAGATCACATATCTCGCTAAAGTTTCTTGAGGTGATGCAGGACTACTGGGCAAACACCCACCAAGTCTACCACCTATCAGGTAGGAACCAAGGTTTTATTTATAACCTACAACATATGTTGTTTACCTGTCTATTCCATATAGTAGCTGTCTTCTTACCCTCCACCGAAGGGTGCCAATCAGCTATGTATATATCTGACAGGTAAGTTGATTGTATGAAAATGATATTGTTATGTTACAATAAAGTTTCATACATACTTACCTGGCAGATATATACAATTAAAGGCCCACCCAGCCTCCCCGCAGGAGACAGGTGGAAGAGAGAAAATATGATAGAAAACGGGGATGGTTCCTAGTCCTGCCACCCAGGGCAGGCCGGTAGATCACCTGACCTACCTGTAGCGAGTGGCGCGAAATTTGAATTTCTGTCGGGGACGACGGAGTCTTAGCTATGTATATATCTGCCAGGTAAGTATGTATGAAACTTTATTGTAACATAACAATATCATTTTTCTTAAGAGCATTATAAACGAGCATGTGTCATTATCAGTTTCTGAAGCCAGCTTTAGAACATCGTTTAAGAACCATGATACTGACGTAGGCCTTACAGAAGGTCTAAGTCTAGCACACGCCTTGGGAATAGACGAGAAGTAGGAATCTGTCAAGTCTATGTTGAAACCAAATTGAAAAATCTTTTTCAAGGCTGACTTGTTTGTCGTAATCGTGCTAGCTGCTAAGCCTTTTTCAAATAAGGATCTGAAAAAGGATATAGCTGAATGATTGTCATGATCCTAATGTCTGATTCTCTTCAGGAAGGTTGCTAACTTTTTGACAGCAGCATCATACTGTCTCAAAGTTGAATCTCTTTTATCGGATTCCAAGAAGAGAATATTTTGAGGGTCAATATTCGCATCCCTTTTCGCTGCAAACTTCATGAAATCCATAAAGTTAGGGTTTTGAGAATCCCTGAGGAAGCGAACACAGTCTTCGTTTGTACTGACTGGGAGAGCCTGGGACTGGGAATCCGAAGAGGGCGAAGACCCAGTTCCAGAATTAGAGGGGTACCAATTGCTCTTCGGCCAGTCTGGGGCTACTAGAGCCACTTGACCCTTGAATGTCCTGAGTTTGTTCAACACCTTCATGAGAAGATTCACTGGAGGAAAGACATAAATCTTCTCCCAGTTGTTCCAGTCTAGAGCCAGGGCGTCCGTGGCATAGGCCAGAGGGTCCAGGTTGGGGGGCCACATAAACATGGGAGTTTGTGGTTCGCTTGAGATGCGAAGAGATCCACTTGTAGGCCTGGAACTCTCTGAAGAATCCATTGGAACGAACTGTTGTCCAGTGACCATTCCGACTCTAGAGGTACTGATCGGGATAGAGCATCTGCTATGACGTTTCTCACTCCAGCTATGTGTGGTGGAGGAGAGATGCCAACTGAACTTGTCCGCCAGGGAGAAGATGGCTACCATGACATGATTTAGATGACGTGATTTGGAGCCTCCTCCTGTTATACAATGTACTACCACTGCGCTGACCAAGACTAGCTTTATATGGGAGTACTTGGCGGACGTAACCTTTTCAGAGTCAAGAACACTGCCATTGCTTCCAGTACGTTTATATGGAAACTGACGGAACTGAGGTGACCAGGTTCCTTGAACTTTCTTGAACTGGGAATATCCTCCCCAACCGCTTAATGAAGCGTCTGTGTGGATGGTAATTCCTGGTGGAGGAAACTGAAGGGGCACTGATACCGATAAGTTCTTGACTTTCGCCCACGCCGGAGTCGATTCCGTAGAATCAGAGGGACTGAGGATAATTTGTCCCTGGACCTGACATTTGCTCGTGAGCGCCAGATTCTGGTTAGGTCTTTCAGTTTGGCTTTCATCAGGATGTTTGTCACTGATGCAAACTGGAGTGAACCCAGGATCCTTTCCTGAGTTCTTCTTGACGCCAGTTTGTGACTCAGAAATTGCTTGACTGACTTCGCTATTTCTTTCCTCTTGGTTGATGGAATCGACAGAGTATGGGAGGAGATAGATTCCATTGAATGCCTAGCCACTGAAAGTTTGACTCTGGAGTGAGTCTTGACTTGGTCCTGTTATCTTGAAGCCTAGATATTCCAGGAACTGAATCACTTCAGTGTTGCTCTGTTGCATTCCTCGACTGTTGAAGCCCAGATCAACAATCGTCGAGATACGCTACTACCATAACCCCTTGCGATCTTAGTTGTTGAACTACTACTTCCGCCAGCTTCGTGAACACCCTGTGCTACGTTGAGCCGAAAGGAACTACCTTGAAGGAGAATGTCTGGTCTCCTATCTTGAAGCCCAGATACGGACGGAAGTGTCTTGCAATAGGGATATGATAGTAAGCGTCTGTAAGATCGATAGAGGGTGGTGACGGCCCACGGGGAAGTAGGTCCGCACCTGCGAGATCGTGAGCATCTTGAACTTGTCGCAGCGAAGGCTAAGTTTAAGCGGGACAAGTTCTAAGATTACCCTTCTTTTTTTGTAGCCTTTCTTTGCACGCTGAACAAGCGACCTTGAAATTTTAACCTGTTGACTCTCGCTATAGCTCCTTTCTGAAGGAGATCCTCCGCATACTCCGTCAATTCCTTGGAAGGAAGTTGGCGGAAAGGTCTGGATGGGGGTGGGCTCGCTAACCAGCTCCAACCCAGGCCTTTGACACAATGCTCTGAGCCCACTTGCTGAAGTTCCACTGGTGGCGAAAGTGAAACAGCCTCCCTCCTACCTGAAAATCCTCATTGGTTTTGGTAGCCTCCTCGGCCTCCCCTGAAATGCTTGCCTCTATTAAAGGGACCTCCCGATCCTCCTCGAAAGGATCGCTTACCTCTGCCTCCCTTACCGAGCGGTCATACTTCTGGGAAGCTTGACCCTCGAAGACCTGATTGTAGGCTGGAGAGAGAGCGTAAGAGGTGGAGGGTTGAGGCTGAGGGGAGATAACATAAATCGGCTGTGATTGAGCCTTTGAGGTAGAGGGTTGGGCTGTTTGCACCAAGGAACAGCCGGAACCTGCTGAGAAAAGCGTGGCTGTTTCTTCTGGTAGGGCTGGAAACGTCTGGGTTTCCTTTGAGCCTTACCCTTACCGGCTTGATCCTGTCGTCTCTTGGCCGTAAGACCCCAACGGTCTTTAAGGGCTTTAGGTTCAATCTCGTAGCCTCTGCCTGAACCTCCTTCACCATCGCTTCTGGGAAGAGGTCTGCTCCCCAGATGCTTGAACGTTAAGCAACTTATTCGGCTCGTGCCGAATTGTTGCTTCTTGTAGGACATGCTTCCTACAATTCGTCCTAGCAGTGGCGAACTCAAACATATCCGACTGCACCGTTTGAGTCAAAGATTTGGTAAGAAGCTTAAAGAGTGGCTCTGATCCATAGGCAATGGTAGCCACCTCGGTCATAGCCATGGAATTAATAGACCTGGCTAACCGCGATTTGGAATCGAATTCCGCCTGAAATGAGGCTATCTGGAAGCCTAGGTAGCTTTCTCACCAAACTGCTTACCATAGCACAGTCTGGTTTGAGTTTGCCAGCTGAGAAGGTGTTGGGCAAATCTTCCCATAATTCACCGGCTGAAGGAAGTAAGGAGACGTAGGATCTGCTTCCTTCAGCTGAGGCATGGAATCCCCCTTCTGGGCTGCTGGAATGGTGGTTGTCGCGATCTTTGTCAAGAAAGGGAGCGGGGCACTCTCTTCCATCGTAAAGATCGTAAACGGACTCTTAAAAGGTTGGATTTTCGTGTTGGAACAATCCATGTCCTCTAGACACCTGAGCCATTCTCTCTGAGCCTGGTCTCGTGAATAGAGGACTGTCTCTTTTGGTACCTTATCGTCCCGAGTCATGGCTGAGGCGGTGAGCCTGGCGTAGCCGATGAACGGAGGCTGAAGGTCTTCCGGGTAGAACTCGAAGTCTTCAATTCTCCGAGTTCCACATTCCGGGATAGAGATAAGCCCGTCTTGGAAGGGGGCGTATGACGCTACTCTCCAAGGGTTGTTCATTGAGAACGGAGGTAGAGAGTCATACGGTTGGGGGTAAATGGGCTCCCCCTGCCCTCCCTGATGCTGAAAGGTGGAGAAGAGGCTAGTGGAGCTTGGCTCAGTCCGGCTATAATGTTGTCCTGAGAGGTGATCCTATCAGACAACCGGGAGATCATTTGTTCCATGCTGTTTTTCAGAGAACCAACCAGATCGCCCACTTGTTGCAACAGACCAGCGTTGGAGTCCAAAGCCGGAGCTGCTGCGGAGGTGGAAGGGTGGCTCTGAACCGGAACCAAGGGAAGCGGAACTGACGACTCCGCTGGAGTATGAGATCTCTCCCTGGAGGATTTACTCCTAGAGGACTTAGAGCCGGACCCAGAAGCTTTAGATCTCTCTGCTCCGGGATTCCTAGCCGGAGACTTACGAGAAGAAGATGACGCCGACGCCGACTTTTTAGACTGCTTGACCCTTGACCTTGGGTCTAACGGAAGCGTCAGGAGAAGTATATAGTTCATTACCCGTAAAGCCTTGGAAGGATGGAGAGGTTGCAGGGGTAGAAGATCCAGTAGCACCCAAGGGCATCCCTTGGGTGTCCAACGTACCTACCTCGACCAACAGGTCGTCTACACCTACCATAGGTTCAACATTAATATCAAGCGTCGCGACTTCCGAGATGTCCTGGCCTTGGTCCGTCAACGAGGCAGCCAGCTGTTGCTGGATGAAAGCGATAGTCGGGGCCGCCTCTGCTGGGTCGACGTAGCCTGTAGCCTTGCCTCCGGGGAAGATTAGTACCGCCAACTTCTTCTCAAGAATGTAGGGCATACCCTTGGCGGCGTTCTTCCCAAAACCGCCGACCCAGGCCCGCAGGGTTGCCAGTGCGGTATCCCTCACAGCCGGAGCCTGGAAGAGAGGGTATTGATTAGATTTTAAGATTAAACTTAAAACTAAAAGCAATTTAAAAGCTTAACTTAAAATTATAGGGGCTACAAAACCCCATGAATTTTATCTTAAGTTAGGGATTAATGTAAAAACTTAAGCACTATAACAAATGAAGACCAGTCAACGGAGTTGGAATACTTACCCCGTCTAAGAGCTGGCTCACCAGATCATAACAAATGGTACACGTCTCGTGGTAACCAGAACCTGGATGTCCCGTGCGGAGTCGCGCATGGAGCATGGGACCGGCAAAACTTCATGTCCACATGGGTCTTGAAGTGTGGCGGCGCATCCCGGATGCTCACAGTTGGTGGTCTGTAAGTGAAAAGACACATGAGTATCTTAAAGACTATCACTTACAGGCTAAAGGACAGAAGAACTCCGTTGCATGCCGGAGCTCGGAAAAAATTTGGGCATAACCCCTCCCTTATCGCCTGAATAGGCTATAACCCCGGAGAGATCCGGTGAAACAGGTAAGGGAGGGGGGATGGTTTAAGGTAGCTTAAGATAAACTTACTAGTTTAACATAATAGATCTTAAACCTATAAAACTCGAACGTACCGGACTAAGTCCAGTGCGTGGCGGAGTGTCGTAACTCAGCGAGACGGAGTGGTTAGAAGGGACCAACTGTCTGCCCCGGTCCACCCTGCTGGGTGGACTAGGCCCTTTCCGCTGGATGCCAGGTCTCGGTAGTAAAGGAGCCCTAGTAAGGTGGGGGAAAGAGCGAGAGGACATTACAGACTCGGGCTAGCAACGGAGCGACGGAGTAGCAACGGAGGGGGGAAAGGCCAGTCCCCCCCCATCTTACCATCCGGCCGGACCGAGAAGCCGGAGAGGTCGAGTCCAGTCTGGATCTGTCCCGTCCCTCTACTCCCTCCGCCTGGGGGGAGAGAGGGAGGCGGGCTCGGTATGCGGAGCGAGCATGGGCAGACCGACCCCCCCCCCCCGACTCTATGGAAGAGCGGAGGGGGGGAAGGTGACTGGACAGGCGTCTGGCTGCCCCGTGATCACGTAGTGACCATGGGGCGGTAAGTACAAAACAATGGACAACATAGCCTAGAAACATAACCAGCTGAGCAGAGAGATGACCTTATCTTGGGGAAGCAACCGAACTGAAGAGCCTGGTTAGGCATATAGGCCCTATGGGCCACCGCCTAGGCTAAGCCAAAAGGCCAGACGCCTAACTAACCTAAACAAATATCATATAAATAATTCAAATGAATAATATGGAAAGAAAGAAAACAAAATAGTAGGAGAAAAAATCCAGGAGTGTACGGACAACCCGAAGGAAAGTCTACCACTCAAAAAAGCTAGCCGAGGCCGATACTAAGAGCCGTGGCTAGGGTCTGGATGGAAGGAGCCTACATAAGGTAAAAGACATGCATGCATGACAAAACCGTGTAGACCGTACCCTAAACAAAGCGGATGAATTAAAAATAGAGCGTACTTAATTAAGGGGATGTTCTGGGTATGGGCGACCAAGAACGAACCCACCACGAGGCAGAACATGCTGCCATGCTTCCGACCTAGAGTTCGTATTTATACCTAAAAAACGGCAAATACGGGCTCAGGGCCGGAAAAAAACCAAATAGCAATAAACACTGAGTACTTAACTTAGCTGCTGCGATGGCTGCACGCTCCATGATAAAGAAATCCAAAGAAAAGGGCACAAAAAACACAGAGTAAAAAAGGGCACGTGTGTATCGTGTGCGCTAACTGAAAAGGATGACCACCAGAGGCGCAGCAGTCGGCAGCATGGGATGGAGTAGTAGTAGTTGCTGCCCACTCTGTGGGTCGGCTCTCCTCTTGTGGGGATTTTGTAGTGGGAGATTTCTATTGGCATTCGGCTCGTGGTAGTGGTCTCACTCGCCATAGTGTTCATACCGACACCCTCTTGGAGGGTGAGCGAGTCAGTTGTACTGACCTTTTTCTTTATTTATTTATTCTCTGGTATGTGTTAGTACATTTACCCTAGAAATAATAGATTAAAGGATATTTCGCTGGCGACACGAGCTGAGCCCAGAAAAGGCTTCGGCCACTTTCGTGTCCGAGCTGGCCGCCTCCCCATGCCGCACCACCGAATGGATGCCAGTCCGTTTACGGAATTTTTCGAACCACCCATGAGAAGCCTTGAACTCTGGGGCTGGCGTTATTGTCCCTTCTCCTCCGTCATCTTCGGCCTGGGCGATCAAATATCCGAAAATAGCGCTGGCCTTGTGGCAGGTTGCTGTCTCCGTTATTGTATAGCCAGCAATTTCTTTGGCTTTTATCCAGACAAGAAGCAGCCTTTCCATCTCATCGTGCACGTGGCTCCTCTTGCTGGACAAAATAGTCACGCCCTTGGAAGGTGTAGCTACTTTGATGACATCCTTCTGCTTAAGGATGGTGTCTATTGTCGACGGATTTCGGCCGTATTCCTTGGCGATCACACTCAATCGCACACTAGCTTCATATTTTTTAATGATCTCAATCTTCGTCTCTAAAGAAAGCATCCACTTCTTTCCGTGAACTTCAACTTTCTTGGGACCCATGACTACGTATATACTGTACGTAATTATGTTATGTAGTATACGTATGTAGTAAAGTTCTCACACAACACGATTACGTATATACTACAACGATATCACTAACAGATTTACGTTAATAAACGAAATCGTATAGAACGAACAAATTCCGCATGCTTACAATACCGATGATGCCGCGAAGTGGCCGAAGAAGCACGCTGCTACGTAGATGCACGATGGGAGAGATACTGACCAATAGGAGAGAAGGATATTATGGCGGTGACTAGCATCAGGAACCAGTGGTTGAGCGGGAGGATGGTGGCAAGTCTAGTCAGTTGGCGGTGCGCGAGTTTTAAAATTGTTATCGGTGGTCCGGGCGAATCTCGGACTTTACAGCAACAACCTTTCGTATCTTGAACAATTTTCATATGTAGAGCCGCAAAAATCTTTGTATTTGCTTTCGTATCTCAAGTTTTTCGTAAGTTGAGCCTTTCGTATCTCGAGGTACCACTGTAAAGCCCGGTCTTAACTAACCTGGATAGTCAGTATCTGTCTCACTTCTTGTAATTTGATTTGCCACTATGTATGAGGGTCTTCCACTTGGTGGTAGATTGGTTTCCTTGGCATAGTTTGTTGTACTTAACTGTACAAGGGATTTTTGGTTTGACATCATGGAATTTAATGAAAATCAACAGTGTGCCACTTTACAATTGTACTAGTAACATAAGAGATTTGTGGAACATATATTATATTTAAAACTGATATTTTCAAAAATTTTACTTCTTTTTTCACAGTTGGAATATTTTTCAATGTTACCTATAGAACTGCTAATTTTTTTGCTGTTTACTGTAGGGATTTTTAAGCACCTGGAGGAGAGTGACGTATAGAGAGAATTTCATATATTCAACTTCCCTGTAAGATATATACTTAGCTATAGACTCCGTCGTCCCCGATAGAAATTCGAATTTCGCGGCACACGCTACAGGTAGGTAGGTCAGGTGATCTACCGTCCCGCCGCTGGGTGGCAGGAATAGGAACCATTACCTTCTAGAACCAGATTTTCTCTATCGGTTGGAATGTAAACATACGTTTGCGGTTCCTCCTGACTTGATTTTCGTGTTTCATCGCCATCGATCTTCTGGGCTGTCTTTTGCAGGGAAGTACTGGGTCTTTGGTTCGGCATACGCTTTTATTAACTTTTTAATTAATTTCGCTTCGAAATTTCGAAGAAAATATTAAGTGAAACTACCGAAATTATCGGTAGACACTTACATAGTTTGCAATAAAGGGAATTATTAATTTGTTCCGACACGGCATACAAACCTTCGGTCCTTTTACAATAGGAAGGTTACTAGCGGCAGCTGGGTTACTAGCGGCAGCTGGATTACTAGCGGCAGCTGGATAGGTCGTAAGCTTTCGAACAAGGGGTTCGGTAGTTTAACTGCTTGTCCGACAGGCGCGCGCGCGCGACTGGGAGGTAAACAAACCACTTTTGCTTTCGGCCTCACAGCGAGTGGACGTGTGTGTTCTACGCTCTCTGCCCGCTTCTCGTCGTTTGCTTTCCTGGTTGTATGGTTTTGTTTTCTCTTTGTGTGAATCATTGTAAGTACAATCATTTCCTTATTTTCATCATTAATTGTGATAAAGTGATCGATTATGGATTCTCCACGCCCCGCTACTCTCCGGAGATTGTGCCCGGGTACCGAAGGGTGTAAATGCGGAAAATTCCGCTCATTCCCAGAGATCGATCCCAATATTTTGTGTGCTCGGTGTCGGGGGCGTGAGTGTACCCGCGCCGAGCCCTGTGAAGTTTGTATGTCTTGGTCGGAGGCGCAGTGGGGCTTGTACGAGGGTAGGAAGAAGCGAAGGCCTACAAAGGAGTCGTCGGAGAGCTCTCCCGCGACTCCTTTGGTTACAGACACTTCGTCTTCTTTCCTGCCTCCTGCTCAGCTCCCACGTTTGGCGCCTTCCCCTGCGGGGGAGGGTTTCTAGGTCCTTCTCCTCACCCGATCTGTCGAGTGTGGAGGAGGGCGCGAGATACCCCGACGTTGAGTTGTACTCTGGGTCCTCTATCCGTTCGTCTACATCGCACGGACGGGTAGAGGATCCTGCTAATCACCCGACCTTTGCTTCCTCAGGTGCTGTTGCTGCGAAGGATGACCTTGGACAGGTGTGGGCATCGTTGGGTTTGCAGGGCGTGCCGAGTGTCCAGGGGCTGCTCTACCATCTTGCTGGCTCTGTTGCGGTCACGCATGCCACGGTGACCACCACTACCACGACCCTGTCGACCCCTGGCTATGCTTCACCCCCTCATCTGGTGTATTCCCCGCACGCGGTGTCTGTAACACCAACTCCATCGGTGCAGGGGCCGATCGCCGTACCACGGGGGAGTGTGATGCCGCCGCCTGGGTTTGCCGTGCTGCCTCGACCGGACTTCGTGTGCCCGAAGAGCTCGCCCCTGGACCTCCCGCCAGTACCTAGGATGTCGGTGCCGCTGGTCCGTCCACCTGGTCTGCCTGTACAGCCTGCCGTACCTGCCCAGCCGCTGTTGAGTGACGTGATGATGACGACTACCGCTGCTGTTCCTGTATCTGTTCCTGCCGTCTCCGTTCCTGCTGTTCCTGTGATGCCTGCACCTGCTGATGTCGTTCCTGTTCGTGGCGCCGCTGCTCCCGATGCCGATCTGCTCGGACAGGTGCGTCCGGGCCCTATTGCTTCGGCAACAGCAGCCCCGGCTCCGCCCTGGATGACGGATTTGACATCGGTCCTGAGGAAGCTGACGAAGAAGAAGAGGAAGAGGAGGAAGGTGTCGTCGTCGTCTTCATCGTCTTCTTCGTCGTCGTCGTCGTCTGCCGCCTCTCCCCCTTCATCTTCTAAGGCTTCACAGCCTAAGAAGAAGAAGGTCGCCTCCTCCCCCCTAAGAAGTCTCCTTCGGGAACTTCTAAGGGCCCGTCTCGCTCCGTTGAGACGGGGGGTTCTTCCGCTGGTCATCCTGCTCCTTCGGGAGCAGGGCCCGTCTCTTCTTCCGCAAGGAAGAAGACTACGGGGACCAGAGGGGTGTCGGCTAACACCGGCACTTCCTCGCCTGCTGTTAGTGGTTCTGCCACGGCAGCAGGATCCGTCTCGGCCTCTCGTTCGCGAGAGGTACCGAGTGTACGGTCGCCCACCAGCGACCGTGCAGCCAGGAACCAGACCTCTGAGCCAGCTCAGCGTCAGGTTCACGGCACGGAGCGGAAGACTGGTGACAGCCGCTCACGCGACTCTCACCAGACCAGCTCTCGCTCTCGCGGCGACCAGCTGGCTACCCGGGCTGACGTGACGGTCCACGACCGGCCACGGGCTGAGGCTGGGAAGAGGTCCCCCCGTTCGCCGGTACCAGCCACGGCTGGTACCAGCGACGTGACGTGCCGTGAGGATAAGCACCGGTCTCACCGTGACAGTGGAGCCTGCAGGTCGCCTGACCGTCACTCTCACAGAGAGCGATCGGGTACGGCGACCAGCACCAGCTCTTCTGACACACGAGACCGGGGCCGCTGTGCTCAGTCCAGCCGTTCTCCACAGCGAGACGGCTCGACCAGGCCTGCAGCTCACCGCGGGTTGGCGATCGCCTGCAGCCCTCCAAGCATGCTGGTTCTGCCAGCGAGCGAGGGGGGAGCGTCAGGTCTGCCTCTCCCGTACCTTCAACCTCCTCGGGTTACACCGGGAGGAGCGAGGTATTGAGGAGTGATCGTGAGGGGTGCGCCCCTCATGATCCCACCACGACGCCTTACGTGCCAGGCACGGTCCTCGGACCGGCCAGGACGTATGCGCAAGTGGCTGGAGGAGACCGAGAGGGGTCTGTCGCTGTTCCCCCCCTCGAGGGGGGAGGGTCTCGGGAGCTGCTCCTGTTCGAGGGACTGGAAGCAGCTCCTGTCAGAGAACCTATGGTTCTCGCAGCAAGAGGCACTCGGTCTGGAATCCACTGCCATGGCAGCTTTCCAGGCCGTCTCCTGGATAGACCTGTGGTCCCTCACGGTGTCTAAGGTCGCAGCCAACTCCGGGGGAATTTCTCCCGAAGAAGACTCGGCCTTCAGGAGGCTTTGCCAGTCTGGGGGAAGAGCCATCTCCTTCCTAGCCCACCAGACGGTAAACCTGTGGGCCAACCTGGTTCTCCGACGTAGGGACGCTGTCCTTACTCGAGTATCCAGGGCGGCTGGGCGTGAAGCGGCATTGGGACTTCGCAATGGACCGTTACGGAGTTCCCCATCTCTCTTCCCAGGAGAGATGGTGGACGCTGCGGTGGACAGACGGCGCACTGATGACAGTGACCGTCTGGTACACCAGGCAGTTTCGAAGGCTTCTGGGCAGCCTCGAACTGTGGCCAAGCCAAAGAGCTCGGCTAGCGCTTCCACTGTGGCTAAGACGTCTGGTAGTCGCGTCGAAGCCCCGTGGAAAGACTCTGTCTTCTTCGTCTTCTGCAAAGGGGGCCCGTAACCAGCCCTCCTTCTCGTGAGGAGGCTCTGGGAAGAAGTCGAAGAAAGGGGGGAAACGCTAGGGACGGCATTCCCCCTCACCTGCTGCCGGAAGTGGGGGGGTGCCTGGCCAGCCATTGGGCAACTTGGCAGCGCTACGGCGCCGAGACCTGGATAGTAGATGTCCTTCGGGAGGGATATCTATTACCCTTCGAATCTCGGCCACCCCTCACCTCCAACCCGGTCCAACAGCAGTCGTACCTTCCAGGATCTTCGAAGGACGTAGCATTGAGACAGGAGATCAAGACCATGCTGAGCAAACGAGCTGTAGAGATCGTCACAGATCAGTCACCGGGCTTCTACAGTCGACTTTTCCTGGTGGAAAAGTCTACGGGGGGCTGGCGCCCGTTGATAGATCTCTCTCCCCTGAACCGGTTTGTTCGCCAGACCCGGTTCACGATGGAGACAGCACGTTCCGTACTCGACTCCATCAGGGAGAACGATTTCATGCTTTCAGTGGACTTGAAGGATGCGTATTTCCAAATACCCATTCATCAGTCCTCCAGAAAGTACCTCCGCTTCATCCTCGACGGGACGGTGTACCAATTCAGGGCACTTTGCTTCGGTCTCTCAACCGCCCCACAGGTGTTCAAGCGAGTGTTCACTCTGGTGTCTGCTTGGGCCCATTCGCACGGGATACGTCTGATGAGGTATCTCTACGATTGGTTAGTCCTGGCGAGCTCCCGCTCGCAGTTGCTGCAGGACAGGGATCGGCTACTCGAGTTCTGTCGCGATCTGGGGATCGTTGTGAACTTCGAGAAGTCCGATCTCGAGCCCAAGCAGAGGATGAAGTACCTGGGTATGCTGATCGACACGGTAGCAGGGCAAGTCTTCCCCGCAGACTCGCGGATCAGCAGATTCAGGGAGGCAGCCGGCCAGTTCCTGTCTCGGCAGGAACAGGCAGCTCAGCAATGGCAAGTCGTGATCGGACACCTGTCGTCACTCGAGAAGTTAGTCCATCACGGGCGTCTTCACCTGCGGTCTCTTCAGTGGAGACTAAAGGAGAGTTGGTCACAGGCAACGGATCCCCCGAGCTTTCCAGTGTCGCTGACACCTGGAGGTAAGGCAGGACCTAGCCTGGTGGCTGGACGACAGGGAACCTCTTAAAAGGGAGTTGCCTCTACGCACTCCCCCCCCCCGGAGATGCAGCTGTTCTCAGACGCATCGACCGAGGGGTGGGGCGCACACCTGGAGGAGTTGCTGACTTCAGGAGTGTGGGACGAGCACGGCAAGCACCTTCACATCAATGTACTGGAACTCAAGGCAGTGTTTCTCGCGCTCCAAGAGTTTCAGGACCGCTTGATGGGACACTCAGTTGTGTTGATGTGCGACAACACCACGGTGGTGGCTTACGTCAACAAACAGGGGGCCCTAGTGTCTCTCCCGTTGTACCAGTTTGATCGGCAGGTGCACGAGTGGGCCGAGGCTCACTCAATAGAGCTGTCGGCACGCTTACATTCCAGGAAGAGCGAATGTAGTAGCAGAACAAGCTCAGCTGTACGGGATCAGGTGGGATTTAGGGAACCGATAATGGTCTCTATACCAGGACGTGGCGGAGGAAAAGGCTCTTCGACCTGTGGGGGCGACCAGTTGTGGATCTGTTTGCCACCCGGCACAACAGAAAACTTCAGGTTTTCTTTTCAGCCGTGCCGGACCCATGGGCAGCTGCAGAGGACGCTCTTCAACACCCGTGGGACAACCTCTTCGCTTACGCCTTTCCCCCGTTCAGCCTGATTCGCAAGGTGATCAGTCGAGCGCTGGTCACCCCGAATCTCAGGATGATCCTGGTGGCTCCCAAATGGCCCCAGGCTATTTGGTATCCGGACCTGCTGGCTCTTCTCACAGGAGAACCGAGAGAGATTCCCCCTTGGCACAACCTTCTCGTCCAGCCACACGTAGAGTGGTACCACCAAACAGTCCAGTCCCTTCGTCTTCACGGCTGGCTGTTATCCACCATCTCTTGCGAACGAGAGGCTTTTCTCGTAGCGCAGCAACAGAGATGGCTGGAAACGTCCGTCAGTCCTCTGCAGCTGTGTACCAGGGAAAGTGGGCCGTCTTCTGTGGTTGGTGTCGTACACGGGGTATAACTCCTCTCAGAGCCACTCTTCAGCAGGTAGCGGATTTCCTCGTTTTTCTTTGCCGAGAGAAGCTCCTCTCAGTCCCCACAGTCAAAGGATATAGAGCCGCCCTGGCACTAGTCCTGAAACTGAGGGGATTGGACATCTCGAACTCGTTCGAGATCTTGCTCATGAGGAGCTTCGAAAGGTCTTGCCCACCCAGGGAACTCAGGCCCCCTGCGTGGGATGTGACTCTCGTCCTTAGGAGTTTGACTCGAGGACCCTCAAGACCCTCTTCTTGCTGGCCCTGGCATCGGCGAAGAGAGTAGGGGAACTTCATGGTCTTTCCTTCGATGTACGACACTCCAGGGGATGGGGATCTGTGACGCTCGATTTCGTCCCGAACTTCGTTGCGAAGACTCAGAAACCTTCGGTCCCTGACGACAGGTTCGAGTCTTTCACGATTCCCTCCCTAATGGACTTCACCGATAATGATGCGGATGAGATGCTGCTTTGTCCAGTGAGGGCGCTACGGCGCTATCTGAAGAGAACTCGGCACCTCAGGCCTGAGTGTCGACGCCTCTTCGTTAGCACCGGGGTAACCAAGAAAGAAGTATCCAAGAACACTCTTTCGTTCTGGCTGCGTGAGGTCATCAGGAGGGCGTATGAGGCTGATGGTAGTGACGACATCCGTACGTCCCGTCCGAGAGCTCACGAAGTCAGAAGTATTGGCCCCTCGTTGGCGTTTCGTAAGAACTTCTCCGTGGCGCAGGTCCTGAAGGCAGGTGTCTGGTCTACCCAGACTACCTTCACGTCCTTCTACCTTCGGGATATTGCCCACAGGTCCTTGGATACCTTTTCCTTGGGACCCGTGGTGGCTGCTCAACAAGTTGTGTAGCTAACCCAGACCCTCGCAGGCTGAACAGCATCGAGTCCTGGTGTGACTGTGCGGATGGATGTGTGAATGAGTGAGTGACTGGCTTCTCTTCCCATCTTTTCCTCCTCCTCTACCTGTGGGCAGAGGGTCACGGTCGTCACTACGCTGGATGAGGACGAGATGCAGGTGAGCTATATGACAGAGCCCCATTCTATCCCTTTCACTAGGGATAGAAGCAGAATATCCACCACTTCCTCCTACAAGGGGGGGGGGAAGTGGATGCCAACAAGAGACAAACCCATGACTTTATATTTGCTCCTGTACAGGAACAAGTTCTTACATTGCTGGTACGAAGAGACATGCTTGCCTCTCTCTTAGTACTCGGTCCAGAGGTCTGACCATTGATCCTGCGGTGCACACCCCGATCAATCGAACAGAGGCTTGGATCCCTCCCTCGCTCTTACGACCAGGGAGGCATTCCAAGGTTGGGCGAACACCAGTCTGTTCACAAAGACTCAGATTCCTCCCACCAAGAAGTGAGTCTTCCTATTGTAAAAGGACCGAAGGTTTGTATGCCGTGTCGGAACAAATGACAATTTGTCCAAAATTGCATTTTTCCTAACTATACAAACCTGAGGTCCTTTTACAATAGGAAGATTACTAGCGGCAGCTGGATTACTAGCGGCAGCTGGATAGGTTGTAAGCTTTCGAACAAGGGGTTCGGTAGTTAACTGCTTGTCCAACAGGCGCGCACGCGCGACTGGGAGGTAAACAAATCACTTTTGCTTTTGGCCCAAGCAAAAAACTGCAGAGTGAGGGGTGGCATGAGGTGGGACTATGTGTAAAAGGACCTCAGGTTTGTATAGTTAGGAAAAATGCAATTTTGGACAAATTGTCATATTTATTCATTATTACATGTAATAAAGGTTACAACTTTATTAAGGAAATATTAAACTCTAATTTCCTACTTTAGGAAGTCAGAAAAGCATATAACTAGATTCGCTTACTTTAGAAGCTTTAATAGCGTTTGTGCTAACGAGCAGTTAAGAGTATTAGCAGTACTAGTAGTTGTTGCATCCTCATCACCTTCTTACTCCACAGAAACTACAAATTTATATATGCAAATTTGAAGATAATGGATGTAGCTCAAAATGCGAGCTATTAAAAAGTAAGAAGTGAATGTAGTGTTCCCCATTGAAGTGGAGGGTGTGTCTGATCGGCTCTGTCTCGCTCCCAGGTCTAGACCTCTTCCAAACTCACAAGCCCAGAGGAGAAGGAATGTTGAAAGCCGCACGGAGGTTTCAGAGAATCCCCACCAATCAGGCGTCCCCTCGGCAGACTCTGTAGAACGTCCCAGACTACCAAGTTCGCCATTGGAAAGGCGTCCTAAAATAGTGGAGGGTGCGTTCCGATCGGCTCTGTTTCGCTCTCAGGCCTAGACCTCTTCCAAGCTCACAAGCCCAGAGGAGAAGGAATGTCGAAAGCCTTAAGGAGGTTTCAGAGAATTCCCACCGGTCGGGCGCCCCTCGGCAGGATCTGTAGTAGCGTCCCAGACTGCCAAGGATAGCCGTTGGAAAGGCATCCTAAAACAGTGTTTTTTCGTCATCCGAGTCTTCATTGAAAGGAAAATAGGGTGGAGTTCTGACAAGCTGTCGAGACCTTCTAAAAGATCGTGGAAATCGCCAGCTTGGGATTCTAGCCCGGAAAGTTTTCCGGAAGACTATCCACCTGAGAAGAAGAAGAAAGACATTTATTCATTAAATCCTCCTTCCCCTAGATCGGATATGGAGAAAGAAGACGACGCTATGAAGATCCTAGGAGAAAGGCAACAGTAGATATCTTCGTTAATAGAAGTTTTGAAGAAGGATCCTCCCAGGAGAAAGGATCGCTTCCTTCCCGTTAAGAAATCCCGTCCGATAGAAGTCTTTGACAGCTCGGACGAGGCGGCCAGGTGCAAATCGCCGACAATGCGAGAGGATTCTAAAGAGGCGCCTGAAGCGGCTGAAATGAGGCACAAAGCGCCTGAAGCGCCTGAAACGAGACGCAAAGAGCCTGAAGCGCCTGAAACAAGGCGCAAAGCGCCTTAAGTGCCTGAATCCCTGAAACGAGGCGCAAAGCGCCTGAAGCGCCTGAGATGAGACGCAAAGCGTCTGAAGCTAATAAACCAGGATCTTCATCGGATATGGAGTTAGAGCCTGATTCTGCGAAAGGTGAAAGACATTCGAGGCCTTCTCCTGATAAGGAAGGGAGTTGTTGCACAGGCGGCCGTCGCCCTTCTCAGGATAGTCTTAATGCAAGTAAAGGCAAGAGCAAGATCGGCTTTTTTCCTGGCAGGGACTCAAGATGTCGCACAGGCAGCCGTAGCCCTTGTCAGGTTAGAATCGGTACTGCTAAAAGCTCTTCACCTTATAAGGAAAGGGGAGGGCTCTTCCTCCGGTTGCTTATTCTTCTCCCAACTTGATGGACAGGAAATGGAAGATAGATCGGAATTGGAAGCCAATAAGGGAGCAGGTCTCTCAGTTTATAAGCGACCTTTTTTATTGAAAAAATTGGTTCATTACTAATAAGACGATATTAAAATCTTCCCCCTTCTAAAATAATGCAACCAACCATTTACAGAAAGAGTGGCAATCGTTTGCAAATTGAACAAGATTCGTACGAGCTCTCATTCATTGATTAGAGGCTCTTCCAGATAATAGAGGCGTAGAATACGGCCTTATATCCAAGAGAATAAAAATTTGAGGGATTCTCTTCGATCCTAGGGTTTTCATTGCGATCTCTTTCGACTAATACTAATTCGTGTTTATTGACGAAGAGAACGAAGAGGGCAAGATTTCCATTCTCTCTCTGCATCGGAGAGGAAAGAATGTAGTGAGTTGCCTTTGTGGTTCGCTACGGAATTATCTATATCCTTACATTTTCCTGGTAAGGACTTCGCTTAAAAGGTTTGTTACGACAATACCTACTCAGCTTCGGTATTAACAAAGGTTGTTTGGCTTAAATTTGCATTATTGAGAGCTTCCTTAGGCTCGAGAATAATTTTATTATATTCCTTCATTGAATGAAGTAACTGGCAACTCAGGATGAATGCAGCCAGGCAGCGAATGAGACGGCCGGGCTGTCATTGTAAGGCCAATACAGTACCATCCAGTTCTCTGTCATGAGCAGTCGGTTACATCTCTCTCTCCAACGGGATCGAATGGTTAACCGTATATTCCCCCTACAATCATGGACTTAGTCTCGAATGGAGGGGATAGCTAAGTTAACATAAATAAAATATTGTCTGCCTTTTGCTAAGAAGCTTTCAATAAGAAAGATATTATAACCTTTCAATGCTGTTTACCATAGGTAACATTATTAAAGGATTCTAACGCAGCAGAACATTATATTATATAATGCTCTCATGCTTACGAAAGCATGGCTTATTAGAATACATGCTTAGTGAGAAGGTGGATGTAGTAGAGAATTCACTTTAAGACTACGGTATGGTCAAGTCTTTCGAGAAACACACACAACCTTTTTAGAATCAGATATTGCTCAAGAGAAGATGGATGAGTGGGATGGGAAACATTCTCTTCGTGGCAGAAATTGTTTCCCTGAATGGACTATACTACGTATATAAGAGTTTTTTCCTACTAAGAACGGAATTAACATGTGAAAGGATGTCGGATACCATAAAGGCACAGATGTTCTGGCACATAACATAAAGAGAATTAGAAGAAAGCGCCAGTTTGGCGCAAAGCGCCAGAAGCGCTAACCTGCCGCAATGCGCCAGAAGCGCCAGCCTGGCGCAATGAGCCAAGAGCACCATCCAAGATATTTTCTCGTTTTAGCGAGTTATTAACCTAAGAGTCCAGTAGCCTCTCAGACAGCACGCTCGGTAACGGCAAGATTCGTTCCTGATTTCGTTACCCATTTAATCACTTAGGCCAATTCCACGACTCTCTCATATAGCAAAGAGCATCGAGAATCTCGCCTCCTGTATCGCGTTAACAAAGAGAACCTATTTGGAAAACAGACAGGGAATGTAACGATCCTTAAGAGGTTAGATGCAAGATTTTGCAGGTCCGTGAGAACCTTCTCGATCGACGATAATAACTGTTAACGTATGTCTAACATTTATTGGAAAGAGTTGTGAGAACCTGCGGAAAGTCTTCTTCATAGATCTCTTAGCAAGGCAGAAGACGAACAGGCTTCCTTTAGACTGCTTCCTTTTCCTCGAACCAAGAGAGGTAGCAATATACGCCATCTTTATTTTATAGAAAGGGGAATAAACTTTAGTCTTTTTTCCCCTAAATATAAATTTTATACATTCAACTTCCCTGCCAGATATATACTTAGCTATAGACTCCGTCGTCTCCGACAGAATTTCAAATTTCGCGGCACACGCTACAGGTAGGTCAGGTGATCTACCGCCCTGCCCTGGGTGGCAGGACTAGGAACCATCCCCGTTTTCTAATCAGAATTCTTCTGTCGCCGGACCATCAACATTGTTGTTGGTTCCTCTCGATTGGTTTTTCTTTTTTCACCGGCAATTGAATCTTCTTGACAGACTTTTGGTGACGTATCTGGATTGTGGATGGCATACGCTTTTGTGGACTGTTTTGTGGACTTGATTTTGGAATTTTCTTTAATAATGTCTGACTCTGGTATGGTTGTGAGACGTTGTGTGAATGTAGGCTGTAAGGTGAGGTTGCCGAAAGCTTCGGTAGACCCTCACACGGTATGCAAGAGGTGCAGGGAGTATGAATGTTCTTTTACTAATACTTGTAAAGAATGTGAGAACTTGAGTGAGAACGAATGGAAGAATCTAACGAATTATTTAAAAAAGTTAGATAGAGAAAGAGTGAGGAAGGCTTCTCATAGAAGTTTAAGTAGTTCTAGATCTGAACTAATTCCAAGCTTGGGATCTTCCCCAAGGGTAAGTATTGCTACTTCTCCTTCCATTGCAGCCCCTTCTCCTATTGCAGAACCTGTAGACCCAGCAAAAGAACTTGCGGATCTAAAAGCAGCCTTCAAGTTGATGGAAAACAAAATGGCTGCCATACAAGGTAAGGCTAGTGATTTTTCAGTGGACAGTGATATGAGTGTCCCCAGTGTAGTGGAGGGGGATCTGGTCGGCTCAGCAACGCTCCTAGGTCTAGACCTCTTCCAAGCTCACATGCCCAGAGGGAGAAGGAATGTCGAAAGCCGAAAGGAGGTTGTGGAGAATCCCCACCGATCAGGTGTCCTTTCGGCAGTTTCTGTGACACCCCAGACTGCCCAGGACCGCTATTGTAAAGCGTCCTAAGTGAGTGTTTCTCGTCGTCGGGATCTTCATCACCGAGACGTGATTGGAGAGATTCAGACCGATCTCGGCCTCTCAAGAGGAGTTGGAAGGCTCCGAATATTGACTCGAGCCCTGAAAACTTCTCTGAGGAGTCTCCATCGGGAGTGAAGAAGGGCAAGAAGGCAAAAAAGAAGAGCCATGCTTTCAACCAGAGTGAGAAGGAGGCAGGAGGTGGAGGCTATGGACTCCTCCCCTCCCCTCCTTCCTTCCCCTCCTCCCGAAGAGGATAAAGAGGAGGCTACAAAGAGGTTCATGATGGCGATGCAGGAACAGATTTCGTCGTTTGTAGGAGTCCTGTCAAAGGAGCCTCCTAGAAGGAAAGACACTTCCCTTCCTATTAAAAGATCCTCCAGACGGATGGAGGTATCTGCCTCCAGGATCGATACTCCTACTCGAGGTGAGGTTTCCGGTACGAACCTGGACGAAACGATCAGACGTCTGGCACCGGCCAGGAGTGAGGAGTCACCCAGGAGGCAGGAGCCAAGAGCCAGGAGTGAGGAGTCAACCAGGAGGCAGGAGCCCAGAGCCAGGAGTGTAGAGGCATCCAGGCAAGAGGCAAGAGCCAGGAGGCAAGAGCCAGGAGGCAAGAGGCAGGAGCCAAGAGGCAAGAGCCAGGAGCCAAGAGGCAAGAGCCAGGAGCCAAGAGGCAGGAGTCAGGAGGCAGGAGCCAGGAGCCAGGAGTCCGGAGTCAGGAGGCAGGAGTCCGGAGTCAGGAGGCAGGAGGCAGGAGTCAGGAGTCAGGAGGCAGGAGTCAGGAGTCAGGAGTCAGGAGGCAGGAGTCAGGAGGCAAGAGTCAAGAGCCAGGAGGCAAGAGTCGGGGACTCGTTCCTGGAGGTTATGACTCTTCTCCAAATAGGAGCTCCTCTCCTTCAGAACATAGGAGGTCTTGGAAGGACTCTCCCTCCAAACGTGAACTTTCTCCTTCGTCTGATCGAGGGTTAGACGAGTTGTCTGACGACGAACCTCCTGCTAATGAGGGACTTTCTAGTTATAAAGTCTTGGCCTCATTACTACTTCAAGAGTTTGGAGATTCTCTTAGTCCTGCGGCTCCTCCTTCTCCTCGTTCGCTCTTTTCGAGCTCAGCTACGACTAAATCGTCGGCCTTTTTAAAAATGAAGCCTGCGATATCAATGAAGAAGGCACTCCATTCTTTAGATTCTTGGATGGACAAGAAGAAGGAGTTAGGAAAGACGGTATTCTGCATGCCTCCTTCCAGATTGCACGGGAAGAGAGGTATTTGGTATGGGACAGGAGAGACTATGGGTCTTTCTTTACCTGCCTCTGCAGATGCCGACTTTTCCAATTTAGTGGAGGCCTCTAGACGTCACTCCTTAGGATCGGTCAGAGCGACGTGGAGCACTTCAGAGTTGAACCACTTTCTAAAGGGACTTTTTGTCACTTTAGAGGTGTTCAATTTTCTGGATTGGTCACTCGGAGTTCTGGCCAACAAATCTAAGGATCCGGAGTTTCTGAAAACCCAGAAATTCTCCATAGCGTCCTGTCCTGCATGGACAAGGCAGTACAGGACGGTTCGGGTGAAGTGGCTCCCTTTTTGGTGCTGGTCTCCTGAAAAAGAGATCAGTGTATGGATCCCTATTATCGAAAGGGGTTTCTCCGAGCCAGAGGACTGCCTTACTGTTCGCCCCTCTATCAGATCATCTGTTTCCTTCTCAGTTAGTGAAGGATATATCTCGCTCGCTAACTGAGAAGGCGACACAAGACCTACTAACGCAAACGTCCAAGAAAGGACGCCCTGTAGTGTCGACGGTTAAGAAGGAATCTCGTCCTCCTCAGCAGCCCTTTCGTGAGGTGCCAGCGGCTCTCTCCCCCTGCCAGAAAGAAGAGCTCGGAAAAGAGAGGAAGGTCTTCATTTAGGCCCTTCAAGAAATTCAAAGTGACTTGTTGCCCCTCCAAGCACCAGTGGGGCGCCAGACTCCTGAAACTTTGCAGGAGTATGGGCAAAAAGGGGAGCCGACCCTCTAGTCAGTGTCGGTCCTGAAGAAGGGATATGTAATCCCCTTCGACGACAGCCCGCCCCTAACATCTACGCCTCGGGAACTGTCAGCGAGGTACAGAGACCCGTTAATGAGAAAGACTCTCCTTCAAATGGTGGAGCAAATGTGGGAAAAAGAGGCCATCGAACTTGTGCAGGATCCACACTCCCCGGGATTTTACAATCGCCTTTTTCTAGTACCAAAGGCATCGGGGGGGGTGGAGGCCAGTTCTGGACGTAAGCGCTCTGAATCGCTTCGTACAGAAAAAGAAGTTTCGCATGGAAACGTCCGCCTCTGTAATGTCGGCGCTTCGTCCAGGAGATTGGATGGTCTCTCTGGACCTGCAAGACGCATATTTCCACGTTCCCATTCACCATTTGTCAAAGAAATATCTTCGCTTTGTGATAGGAGACAAGATCTTTCAGTTCAGGGCTCTGTGCTTCGGTCTGTCTACAGCCCCACAAGTATTCACCAACCTGATGGCGAATGTAGCAGATGGCTTCACCTAGAGGGGATAAACATCTCCCTCTACTTGACGACTGGCTGATCAGGGCCAAGTCGAAGAGTCAGTGCTTGGAGGACTTAGAAGTAACAAGGAACATGATAGATTCGCTAGGGTTGCTCGTCAACCTCGAGAAGTCACAACTGATCCCCAGCCAGAACTTGGTCTATCTGGGGATTCAGATGGATTCTCGGGGTTTTCTGGTATATCCTTCGCGAGAAAGAATCGCTCGAGGTTTGTCGAGAATCTCGAGCTTCTTAGAGAGAAAGAACAGCTCAGCGAGGGATTTCCTGAGCCTTTTAGGGACCCTGTCCTCATTGGAAAAGTTCTTCTCGCTAGGGAGACTTCACCTTCGCCCTCTTCAGTTTTTCCTCAAAGAGGTGTGGAGTTGGAAGACGGGTCAACTCTCGGACATCTTCCAACTTCCACAAGAAGTAAAAGATCATCTGAAGTGGTGGATCCCTCCGCTTCAAAAGAACGAAGGCGTATCGCTTGCTCTGCAGAACCCAGACCAAGTGTTATTTTCCGACGCTTCGGAGTTGGGATGGGGAGCGACGCTAGGAGCAAGGGAGGTGTCAGGCACCTGGACAAAGGAACAGGTGTCCTGGCACATCAATTGCAAGGAACTTGTGGCCATACACCTAGCCTTAAAGTTCTTCGAAGAGATAGTCAGAGACGGGGTGATACAGATAAACTCGGACAACACCACGGCTCTGGCTTACATACGCAAGCAAGGAGGCACGCACTCTTTCTCCCTCTATCAGTTGACAAGACACCTGTTAACCTGGACGGAAGAAAGAGGCATAACTCTCCATCACAAGGTTTGTTCAAGGGATCAAGAATGTGAGAGCGGACAGACTGAGCAGGAGGAATCAGGTCCTTCCCACAGAATGGACTCTTCACGAAGAAGTGTGTCGAAGTCTTTGGTCCCTGTGGAGGAGACCTCACATAGACCTGTTTGCGACGTTCCTCTCTAAAAGAATAGAGATCTTTTGCTCTCTAGTGGAAGATCCGAGAGCCTTCGCCATAGACGCGTTTCTCATGGATTGGTCGGGTGTGGACGCATACGCCTTTCCCCCGTTCAAAATCCTGGGGGACGTGCTCAGGAAGTTCGTAGCTTCGAAGAGCACGAAGTTGACACTCATAGCCCCATTTTGGCCAGCCCAGGAATGGTTCACGGAGGTACTGGAGTGGATAGTGGACTTCCCAAATCGCTTCCAAACAGACACGATCTACTCAGACAACCCCACTTCGAGAGGTTTCATCACAACCTCCCAGGTCTCGCTCTGACTGCCTTTCGACTATCGAAAGACTTGTCAGAGCGAGAGGCTTTTCTCGCAAGGCTGCGGGCTCTATCGCTAGAGCCCGCAGAGCTTCGACGAGAACGTAGTATACCAAAAAGGTCCGAAGTGGGAAGTCTTTAGGAGGTGGTGTAAGGGTCAGAAGCTGTCCTCCTCCAGTACCTCTATAGTGAATATTGCCGATTTCCTCCTCTTTCTGAGAGAGGAATCACACCTATCTGTCTCGACAATAAAAGGATACCGAAGCATGCTGTCTTCAGTATTCAGGAATCGAGGCCTGGACATTGCTAATGACAAAGATCTACACGATCTAATTAGATCTTTTGAGACTTCGAAAGCAGCTACTCCTAGAACACCTAGTTGGAATCTAGACGTGGTCCTGAAATTCCTTTCATCGGATAAATTCGAGCCTTTACATCTGGCGTCCTTCCGCGACGTCACTAGGAAATGCTTGTTCCTGGTGGCTCTCGCTACAGCCAGAGGGACGAGCGAATTACACGCTCTGGATTCCACGGTGGGGTTCAAAGGAGATGCTGCCATCTGTTCTTTCCAGACAATGTTTTTCTGGCAAAGAACGAAACCCGTCAAAACCTTGGCCCAGAAGTTTTGAGGTAAAAGGCCTATCTAACCTGGTAGGCAGAGAGATAGAGAGATCTCTCTGTCCAGTGAGAGCTCTTAAATACTATTTAGAGAGGAAGAGACAGATGGGAGCTTGTCAACAAGGTCTTTAGTGTGCGGTGAAGAACCCCAAGAGACTCATGTCCAAGAACGCCTTGGCTTTCTTTGTGAGAAGCGTTATTACGGACGCTCACAAGAACTGCTCGGAGGAATCCTTCGGTCTCCTAAAGGTCAAGACTCATGAAGTGAGGGCAGTAGCAACGTCTTTGGCGTTCCAAAAGAATATGTCTCTAAAGAATATCATTGAGACTACATATTGGAGGTGCAATTCAGTGTTTGCATCTCATTATCTGAAGGATGTGAGAGTGACCTATGAGAAGTGCTTCTCGCTAGGTCCTTTTGTATCAGCAGATACAGTACTGGGTCTTGGAGCAAAGACTGATCCTTAATTTTGTGTTTTTAGCGTACATAAACCCTCTTGTCAGATATGTGCTTGGTTTTCTATTAGCAAGCTCACTACTGTCGCACGGGAGCAGAGTGTCATTGCTGGTAGGGGATCAAGGGTATGTATGACTCATAGGGGAGTACAAAATTTTTTTTGTATATTTTGTAATGAAAGTGTAATTATGTTTCGAGTTTTTGGTTGTTTGTAAGGAGTTCGGGGATAACTCCTTACAATCTTAGAACTAACATGGATGTTAGGATCAGGTGATCGGGATCGGTTTTGTGCTCCTTGAACAAGGTGTATTGTCATGTTAGTGGAATAGCACCCAATGACAAAGGCCTTTAGGCTCTGCCGAGTAAGTGGATAAGACCCCATTGGCAGACCCACAAGAACTCTTAGCCATAGATCAATATCTCGCTGAGGCTCTTGAGGCTAAGCAGACTCCAAGGCAGTAGCCGCGAAGTCTTCAGCCTAATAAGGTAGGAACCAAGGTTTATTAATACCTACAACATATGTTGTTTACCTGTCTATTTCAGTTGTTAGCTGTCTCTTACCCACCACCAATGGGTGCTAATCAGCTAAGTATATATCTGGCAGGGAAGTTGAATGTATAAAAATGATATTGTCATGTTACAATAAAGTTTTATACATACTTACCTGACAGATATATACTTAGCTATAGACTCCGTCGTCTCCGACAGAATTTCAAATTTCGCGGCACACGCTACAGGTAGGTCAGGTGATCTACCGCCCTGCCCTGGGTGGCAGGACTAGGAACCATCCCCGTTTTCTAATCAGAATTCTTCTCTTCCACCTGTCTCCTGCGGGGAGGCTGGGTGGGCCATTAATCGTATATATCTGTCAGGTAAGTATGTATAAAACTTTATTGTAACATGACAATATCATTTCTTTACAGAATTTAAGATAAAGGGTGTTAAAGAAAGAGAGGATAATACTTTATGCCTCATTTTGGCCTTAGAGAGGTTGGATTCACAGAGGTCACGTTCTTCTCACAGCATGTTTTGGAAGTCTTTTCCAAGACAGTCTGAATATTCTATCAGCATCTATTATAAATGGACCTTAACAACCTCTCCACTCTGAGTCTGTCTGCGCGTGCAGACTAACCAGAAGTGGACATGAATTAGAGGATTTTTCAAGGTAAATGACAATAGTCATGGACAAGATATAGAATTGCTGCAGATCGTGCTAGAGGGAATGAGGAAACTGTCCTCTTCCGATACCTCTGTGAACCACATAGCGGTTTTTTCTTCTCTTTCAGAGGAAAGAATCACCTTTGTATATATCTGCTATCAAAGAACGCAGTAAAAGGCTATACTCTGTCTCTACAAAGGGAATTGGAGATAGCAGAGGATTAAGATCTTCGGGATCTTATACGATACCTCAATATGACAAGAGTAGGATATCATGTACTTCTAATGGGATCTTTTTTGTGGCCACAGATTCCATGTTCCAACAAGATGGAACTGCTCCTCATCAAACTTCTTTGAGAAATTTTTATGAGGGAATTCTTTGTTTTTCTTGGTCCTAAACGATCAAGAAGACAAGTGAATTTTTTGAGCATTGGAATCTCGCATCAGATTCTATGGAGACTAGGCAATGGGTTCTTGCCAGCATAGTACATATGTCTGGCAAAAGAACTTAAACCCCCTATTCCTGATTCAATGTTTTCAGATAGAGGTTTCGTTGTCCATGCAGGGTACTTACGTTTTTATCTACAGTAGAATGGTTCAAACCTTTGCCTACAGAGTCTTTGGAATGCGATGACGGCTCGAAATGCTTCCCAGAAGGTGTTCAGAGGGATACAATAAAGAGCTAGAAATCAGGAGTACTCCCAATCTCAGCTCGGAGTCTCCTTCGACTTCCAGGCTTCTTCCCTTCCTTCGGGCAAGGATAGGGAAGATTCTGCAACGAGAAACCCCTTCAACATGTAAGAAGAGATCTCGTGATTAACGGAAGTATTCAAGAAGGACCCTCCTCAGAGGAAGACTCTTATCTCTCGTACGGTTAGATATCCTATCGTCTACTGGATGTAGCTGACTACAATCACCTCCCCTTGCCAGAGAGGCCAAAGCTCAAAGTAGAAGAACTTCTTCCACTCTTCTCCAGTCTCCTGATAAACTATTGTGGATGTTCAGGACTTTTGGACAATGTAGCGTCAACCAGGTGCCATATGCCAAAACAGGCGTAAAAAACGCCAGAGGCAAACAGTCCCAAGAACACTGTCATTGTCTGAGGAGAAAGAGCAGGCCTACAACCTGGCACAGATGTGCTAGAGGCGAGCAAATCGGACAGATAAGAGTGTCCGATGTGGACATCGCCAGACATCCTCGAGACTCTACCAAGCTCGAAACTCCGGCAAGTGGGGAGGAGCAGCCAGGTGCCGCCCCAGGCCCCGAGGCAGGAGGCACGAGGCCCACCCCAGGCAGGCACGAGGCCCCAGACAGGCGCGAGGCCCCAGACAGGCGCGAGGCCCCAGCCAGGCGCAAGCCAGGCTCTAGGCTTCATCCAGAAGGGATCCATTTCAAAGGAAGCCCTGGTCTTCTTTGAAACAAGTGTGATCGCTAAAGCACTTCATGAATAACTTGATGATTCCTTCAAACAGCTGAGAATTAAAAGCGCTTGAAGTGCGAGCTTTTATGAATTCTTGTTCGTTCCATAACAATATGTCGTGAAGGACATATTAGCTGTAACTTACGGAAGATGCAACTCTGTGTTGACTTCCCTTTGCACGAAGGAGGTCAAGTTGACCTACGAGAGATCCTTCTCTCTTGGTTTTACGTGTCTACGGATACGTTGCTGGGATAGGGAGCCGACACTGATCCTTAACTAAGTGAGTTAATTTTTATGTTAACATAGTGTTTTTTCTTTGGTTTGTTTGAAAGGAGTTTGGGGATAGCTCTTTTCAAACTAAGCACAAACCCTCGTGTTAGGATCAGGTGATCGGGATCGGTGTTGTGCTCCTTAATTATGCCCCTAGGCATAGGTGTATTGTCATGTAAGTGGATAAGACCCCATTGACAAATGACCATTAGATTCTGTTGAGTAAGTGGATAAGACCCCATTGACAGATCTACAAGAACTCTTAGCCATAGGTCACATCCTCGCTGAGGCTCTTGAGACGAAGCAGACTACTAGCAATAGCTAGGAAGTCGACCCTTCGTCTAAACACATAGGAACTAAGGTTTTATTTATTTATTACCTACAACGTATGTTGTTTACCTGTCTAATCAGTAATTAGCTGTCTCTTACCCTCCGCCAAAGGTGCCAATCAGCTAAGTATATATCTGACAGGGAAGTAGAATGTATGAAAATGATATTTTTATTGTACAATAAAGTTTCATACATACTTACCTGGCAGATATATACTTAGCTATAGACTCCGTCGTCCCTGATAGAAATTCGAATTTCGCGGCACACGCTACAGGTAGGTAGGTCAGGTGATCTACCGTCCCGCCGCTGAGTGGCAGGAATAGGAACCATTACCTTCTAGAACCAGATTTTCTCTTCCACCTGTCTCCTGAGGGGAGGCTGGGTGGGCCATTCAATCGTATATATCTGCCAGGTAAGTATGTATGAAACTTTATTGTACAATAACAATATCATTTTTGTTTGCAGTATAAGACACTTATTTTTTTCCTCTTCTTTTTCAGATGTGCAGTTGGAAAAGTATGGTGAACTTTCAATCAGCTTGGTTAGTTTATGCGCAGAGAACCTCCTAAGCCATCCTTTTATTGTGATACGGAGACAGTGTCAGGTACTATACTATTACCATTCGATGCTTAACATTAAGGGTTTAATTTTTCATATTACTCTTCTTACTAGTGAGATCTCTGTAGGCTAATCATAATCTGCAGTCATATTTGTATATGTACACTTCTCTATTTGTAATAAACTTTCAGCCATGAAGTCAAAATTCAAATTGTCAGTCATACTTCAAATAATGATATTTAGCTATGTCAAAATTGTTTTCCAGGGACTTTTTTCTGTGTCGACTTCTTATTTTAAATGATTACCCAGAAAAAGTCAAGTGGAATATTAAAATTATGCTTAAAGTAGAGATATCCCATGTAATGAAGAAATACATTTGTTGCTCTATGCAAATTGAGTGCTTACACCATCTGCAAAAATCCTTATTCAACATGAAATGTCATTGCTAGGTATAAATGTTTTTACCCAAGGTGGAAGCTATATAAACAAAATTTTTTATTTTGTTCTTTAGCTTGTGTGTGTATGAGCATGGGTTTCATATTAAAGCAGTTAGAAATCAGTCAGTGAAGCACCAAAATGTTTATTCAGCTTCACGTTATTTCTAATGTGCTGTATATTTTCAGGTTAATGTAAATAGTCATCGGTACCATGTTTTGCCCATAACTCTTATACCAGCTTTGATACACATGCAAGGATGTCAGGGCCTCTCAGCATTCTGGAAGGGCTTAGGGTCAGTCCTCACAGTAAGAGGTGTTACATTGGCTCTAGAAGACTTTATATCCAAATTTACTCCATGGCCAAAGTAAGATTATGGTTAATAAATATTTTAACCAGACCACAGTAATATGTGTAAGAAATGACCTTCACTGCAATCATATTATTTATCAAACAGCTGTGAAAAAATATGTACTGCATTAGTTGAAACAGTTATAATGAGATATTGTTGAGAGATCTTGCATCATAAGTCTCTTCTTTATTTTACAGGGAAATATCTCCACATAGCTCTGCAAAAACCATAGGCCAACATTTACTCCTAAAGTGTTCAGCATTAGCTCTTATCACTCCATTCTATAGTGCTAGTTTGGTAGAAACTGTGCAGAGTGAAATTGCAAGTGAAAAACCAGGTGTTTTTGATGTATTTAAAGAAGGACTTACCAGACTTCTTTCCTTCACTCAACCCCAGACAGGTAAATTGTAGTTATTACAATGTATAGTAGAAGTCTTTTAGTTTCTATGTAATGTTCAAACCTCATATTTTACTTGTATACTTAAGAACTGAGAAAGTTAAGTTGCTTCAGTAGTGAAAATTGTTTGTATACTTAAGAACTGAGAAAGTTAAGTTGCTTCAGTACTGAAAATTGTTTGATAATGCCAGATAACCATTTTCTTGGTGGTACGGGTAGCTCCCTAGCTCACTATGTCATAGGCATGTAATTTTTAGTTTGGGTTTTATGATTATTGTGTGCCAGGGCTATCATTTCATTCAATTATAATTATTATTTTGAATATAGGCAAATGAAAAGAGGAAAGCTTGTCAGTGAAAGAAGAGAGTAACTTAGATTTAACTGTTTGTATTGATGCTCATTTTTAACTCATGGGTTAGGAAGCACACGAAAGGTGAAGGGAAGGTAACCGGTAGTTTGGAAACATGCAAAAAGTTTTAGCAAGGACTTATCCTGAGGGCGGGAGAGAGGGATCAAGTCTGGGGAATATTTGATCTGCACTCAGGTTACAAAGATCAAGTGCTTTTACCTAGTATGGTTTTCTTTTGTTATTTACCTCATGTTAGATATTTAGTTTGTATGATGCTCAGAAAACTGCACTTATGAATTTAATGGATTTGGTATCCTTAGGTTTATATTACCATATTTCGAGTTACTCACATTACTTTTTGCATTATTTTTGGGTATGAAGGAAGCTGCTAGACTTTTAGTGATCATTTGTTAGGTGCTGAATAACTTGTGTTTTGCAGTGTAGCAAAGAATGTAAGTGATTCCTCTGTTTGTGCCAGAATTAATAAATTCTGTGGTATATTAATTGTAAATTATACCTCGCAAGTTTTGGAAGTGATGCTAGTTATGTGGATACTGTTGCTCTGCTATTAAAGATTCATGAATTCTGGCTCACACATTTAGTATATGCCATTTTATATTATTTACAGAATTTACAAACAGGAAATCATAATAGTCCTCTTTAAATCGAAACCAAATATTCCATCGCATCCTAAGCTTAGAAATTCCTTCCAAAATTTTGAGATGCTACAAGTATAGCTTTTTAGATGTATAACACCCAGATTTGGCCAGTGTAAAATCAGTCTTCATTACAGCCTTATTAGGTGGCAGTCAAGATAAGTTAAATAATGGCATATATATTACAAAATGTATAGATATTTTTTTAAAAACCATATTGCATTATGATGGTAGTAGAAAATTAACATGATTAAGAGTGTCAGGAATAGTAAAAACTTTACTAACAAATGGCTTACTTTCAGGGAGAATGCTTCCAGTTTGGTTACTAATACTCCCCACCGTCACACATGGAATTCTTCAGTATTTAATTGGGAATGCAGTATCAACAATAACATCACAAGCATTGAGAAGATATCACAAACAAGACCAAAAGAAGCAGGTACTTCTGAATATTTCTCTGTATTATTACTGTAACTATCTTGACTTTTGATATCTGACTTTACCGACAGGTCTCAAGCATATTCTGCAGGCAGACACCTTTAATTGGTGGGTCACATATCTTGTGAAGGTTGACATGCTGAAAATTAATCTCTCTGAATTAGTTCTTATATTTGTCGATGTGGCTTTCTAGTTCAATTTTAGTATCTTTTGTGTTCATTTGTATTTAAAAGGAGTCACAGTAAGGCAGGGGAGCTAAATTATGGGCTTGCATGTATGCATTTCTGCACCAAATTGGTAGAAGAAGAGGAAATAAGATTCGAGTTTAGTTGTTAGTTTATGTCTTAATTAGCAATACAAGTTGATGCGAGGCATTACTGAGTGTACCCTGATTTGTAAATGTGTCTAATGCTTTCGTAATTTATTAGAATAGTCCCAAAAGATGTGAAGTGTATGTCATCTACATTTCTTAAATTAATTACTGGATGCAAGATGAAGTAATCACAAGGCTCCTTAAGGATTGATTTTCCACACTTTACCCCATTCCTTAGAGTTCATCTCTTCCATTCAAAATGTGCTGTTCTGTGAATGAAATTTTTAGTAGTAGAACACTTTCTTTTACTGCAATTAATTTTGTGTAAGGCCATGGATAATGTTATGCTCGTTGTGAGATATTTCTTGTCATCAGCTCAGTCAAGTAAGCTGGATAGTTCCTTTCATTAATATACACTATATATCAAAATTGAAAGTGGCAATCATATTCGGGTAGAAATGTTATTAGCACTGACCTGTTAAAGTTAAAGGGCCAAACTTATTTGATCTTAGTTCAGACAGAGAAAGCTTAAGAACTACTGCATTGCCCGTACTGTAGTAACACTGTATGAACACGCCTGAAGCTCATTCATCAAATCTACAAAGTTTTTTTAAATTTAGAAGTTTCAAACCCTTTTGAGAAATATTTGCATCTTTCACCATTATCAACCTATACATCTATAATGATTAGGTGTGGGCCTTTGTATATACATAAGGTTCACAACTAATCTATGTACCACTGGCTAGCAAAATGCAACAAAATTGTCCAAAATAGCAACTGAATATCCATTGCTCATCAAAATTCCTTTTTTGGCAAAAGGAGTAATACTGAATATAGGTATGTGTGTTGTGGAGTGAAAATCTTACACACTTATTAAGGGTGTGGGTGACCTTCAATTGTGCAAGTCATTAAGTATGGACACAGTTAGCCAAAGATAACATAATGCATATTTGGACTTATAATCTGAAAAAATTATCAAATGAAAATGATGAATATCATTTTTAGGAAAAGTTAATCAAACCATCTTAAGGTGAATATGAATCTTTCTAAAGACATTATCTCGTTGTAAGGCAGTGGTTTATTATAGCAGTTGTATGTACTACTTCAGTTTTCACAGCATCACCTTTTTTTATTTATAAAGGAGTGAGGAATAAGTTCTGTACTGTATAAAAAATATTTGTGTGTAGTAAGACAGTGTTTTATGTAATTTCTTTTTATTTCAAATTTTTAAATGATAGATTTTATAGGTCTGTATGGTATTAGTTGTTAATGTGTTAAATATCCTGTACTTGTATCAGTTTTTTTATTTCAAATACTTTTTACTATGTTTTCATAGTCATTGTATTTTGTGTCCTTAAGTTAAAATTTTCTCTACTTTTTATTGTAGAAGAAAAATCGCGAGAAGTCTTTGGACCACAAACAAGTAAAGGTGAAGTTTCTGTTTCATGAGAGTCGCATATTAACACCCCAAAATATGCTGCACTTTTGCATGCAAAGATTAATTCCACTAGTTAATGTTGTCACATATATTAATTCAAAATATTAGGACCTGTTCAAAAGATAATGCTTCATTTTTTTCCTGTTTTTTATAGTACATGATGCCTTTTACGTGTGCATTAGTACGTAATTCCCATTTTGTTTCAGCCTACTATACTCTTGCACTTGACATTTTGTTTGGTGTTGGTCCTGTGAACATTGTATGACATTAATATAGGCGCTCTTTGTATGGTTATGTAAAGAGAAAAGGACCACATCTTAAAAAATGCAAGGTTTTGGCATTTTCGTTTCCCTTTGCCGTGTCATATGTTTGCTTTGTAGTGATTTTAGGACATACCCACTTGCAAGCTTTACAGTCTAGCACCTCTTAATTACCCCTGCCCATATTCTAGGTTTTTGCCGTAGGTTTTTTGCTGTAGGTTTCGGTTATGCAGTTACTATTTATCTGAAAACTTTAGAATTGGGGATGAGGGAATACAAAATCTTAGTCGCTGGTATTTGCAAAAAAAAGTTGTTTTTGCTTCTTAAATATTATATGCAATATTTCTAATAAGAGGGAAAGAAAATTACAATGCAGTTACCACATTTATTTCTGTGATTTTCCAAATGTGGCATGCCGGCAGTGATTCAATGGTATACGAGTGATTTATAGCTATGTAACAGGAATCTTAAACTCTTGGATGACTGAGGTACAATAACTGTTCCAGTTTATCATTCACCACGTCATAATGCATATTGTCATATTTTAACAAAATTCACTTAACATTGAGTAATACGAATCGAGAAACAATTTTATTCTTCACCAGATGTGTAACAATTGCCTTTTGGTTAAACATGTGCTTTCTTATTTTAGTTGCTTCATGTTTTCATTTCCCATGATGCCTGTTTTAGAACCCTTCATATCCTAAACTTATATTAACCATAAAAATAGTGCTTTGATCTTGTAATTTCTGTTGTGTGAAGTTTTTAATTATTTTTATCTTCTCAGTTGGTGTTGCTTATGTGATTTTATCGAGAGGAGAGCTGTGAAAAAATGGATGGCACTATAACAACTGTTATTATTAACATTATTTCCCTTCCATGAAACTGTATTGGTTACAGTTTACTCCCTTGTTTTATTGTAGTGTCTTACCGAACAATTATAGAGCCGTGATTTCCACGAGCGGCAGGATACTAAATTCAAATTTAGCGCGTCGGCGTCGCCAACACTGGTGGTGATGACGTCATCTCCCTCCACTCGCGGGAGAACCAGGTACAACTGCCCAGGTGAATCCAATTCTTTTCCTGCCGGCGTCCGGTGAACATCGGTGGTCGGTGCGGTTGGATGACTTTCCTTCGCTTTTTTTCTTGTGGATTTGATCTTCGGAATTGGTGAAGTACTCTTTTTTTGGCGTTGTTGTTATTTTGCTTTTTATTTAGGCGTTGCCATGTCGGATTCTAGTCCGTCGGGAGTTAGGTTTTGCATCTCAGGATGTAAAACTAGATTATCCAAGTTAGAGTATGATTCTCACACTAAATGTGTTAAGTGTAGGGGACAGGTTTGTTCAGCAGATCGAACATGTAACGAGTGTAGTGATTGGACTGATTCTCAATGGAAGTTTTTTAGTTCATACTCGGAGAAATTAGCTAAAGACAGAATTAGAAAAGCCGCGCTTAGGGAAAGTAGACTTAGCTCTGCTTCGTCTTGCGATGCATCTGTTCCTTCTGTTTCTCCTCAAATTGTTATGTCTCCTTTAACTACACCTCCTATTCCTCCTACTAATCCCACTTCTCCGGCTTCCCGTGTAGTTTCTTCCGACACCATTGCCAGTCTGGAATCGAGGTTAGATCAGAAATTTTCGGTACTAGCGAATACGGTTTTGCAACTTGGTAATTCAGTTAAGACGTTTTTGGAGAAAGCGGCTTCAGGTAAGAGTGTAGTTGAGGGTGCGTCTGTCTGTCCTGACACGTCTCCTAGACAAAGGTCACTGTCCAGCTCCCCCGCACCGGGGAGAAGACATACCGGAAGTCCAAGGGAGTCGATCGGGATTTGCCCACAGACAGGCGCCTCTCTTGTTGAGCCTGTTGCGCCTCAACAGGGCTCGGTTAAGCGTTGGAAAGGTGTTGCGGTCAGACGCCTTTCGAATGATTCAAGCGATTCGTCTCCGGTCGCGCGGCGCTCTTGGCGAGATTCGCCCGTTTCGCATCCCTTAAAGAGGCGTTCAGGCGCCGATTCTTCGCCTCCTCCAGTCAAGCGGTATAAGGAGCCTGAGAGTAGGGTTGCGCCGCGGCCGTTAGCGGCTCATTCGTCGCCTCAATCTGTGCCTTTTTCGGCTCCATCTACTAGTAGAGATTGTGGTTTTAGCGCTGTAGCTAGCAGTTCTAAGGGGGTTTTCTTTAGGCGCTTTTTCGTCTGTTACGCCTGATGCGCCTGTTTCGCCTCGAATTTCGGCGGCTCCGAGCGAGGCGCAAGTAGTTTTTCCGCCTCCTGCTGAACATTTAGGCTCTTCCAAGCCTACGTTAACTGTTTTTGATTCGTCTCTGGCGCCTTTGCGCAAGCAGTGAGATGTTAACCAACTGGATGAATGAGTCCAAGGGTGGTTCGAAACCTTCAGATCCGGTTGTAGTTCCGTCTACTTCTTCGGCGGTATCGGAGAATGAAGAAGAAGTAGAGGAGGAGGATTCACATCACCTCTCGTGTTATTCAAGTCTCCTTAGTTTCTTCTGGTATCTTATCCAGATTATTTTGAGAAAGCTGCTCCGCGCTCCCCAACTTCGACTTTTTTGATGAGGAGGAAAACTTCAGACCCTCTCCTCCCAAAACTTGTTCTATCTAAAGCGGTTAGACATTCGTTGAAAGAGACTGAGAAATGGATGTCTATGAAAAGAGACTTAGGGAAGGCTCTTTTTGCTTACCCTCCCTCTAAGTTGCTTCGTAAGAGGTATAGGTTTTATGTAACAGGGGAAGCTCCTTCTCTGGGAGTTTCTGCCTCCTCCCAGGGAGACTTCTCCAGTTTAATCGACTCCTCTAGAAGATCTGCTTTCGCCACAGCGAAAGTTTTCTTTACAGCGCCGGAGTTGGACCACGTTGTAAAGAATCAATTTAAACTTTTGGAAGTCTTTAGCTTCCTTGATTGGACTATTGGCGCTTTAGCGGCCAAGATCGAAGACTGTCCTTCTCTTTCTCAGGAGTTAGCGGAGGATTGGATTGGTGTTCTGTCCTGTGCGGACAAATTCATTAGGGATGGATGTGATGAGTTAGCTTCGCTCATCGCCTTTGGTACCCTTAAGAAAAGGCAACTTTGGTGCTCCTTTGCTTCTAAAAGGGTTACTTCCCAACAGAAGTCTGCTCTCTTGTTTGCTCCTTTTGTGAAAGATAACCTCTTTCCAGACGATGTAGTGTTGTCAATTTCGTCTGCGCTAGATAAGAAATCTACTTCGGATTTACTGGCACAGTCTACTAAGAGACCTAAAGCTCCTGTGGAGACTGTTCCTTCGGTTTCTCCTCTGGCCCAAGTGGCCTTTTCGAGGGAGAAAACCCAAGCGCTTTCTTCGGCCGAAGTCGAATTTGCGACCTCAGTCTAAGGCCTCGGCCAAGGTTAACAAACCTTCCAAATGAAAGCTCGGTTCTTCATGCACCAGTGGGAGCCAGGCTGGCTCTGTTTTGGGAGGAATGGGAAAACAGAGGAGCAGAAGCCTGGGTAGTGCAAGTACTCAAGTTCGGCTATCGTATTCCTCTCGTTTCACCTCCCTCGCTCTCACCTGTGCCAATTCCATTCCAGGCATACTCTCCGGGCTCAGACAAATTTCTGGCGCTAGCCGCAGAAGTGGAAGCGCTTGTTCTCAAAGAAGCGATAGAACAGATAGAAGGGGATTTTCCTCCAGGCTTTTACAATCGCCTTTTTGTAGTTCCCAAGTCATCAGGGGGCTGGAGGCCGGTTTTGGATGTGAGCGCCCTGAACTTGCATGTCCAGAAAACAAAATTTCATATGGAGACCACTCGGTCGGTTCTGGAGTCCATCAGACAGGGGGATTGGATGGTCTCTCTGGACATGCAAGACGCTTATTTTCACATTCCGATACATCGCGAATCTCGGAAGTACCTGAGGTTCATGTTCGAAGGCAAGGTGTTTCAGTTTCGGGCGCTTTGCTTCGGACTAGCGACCGCTCCTCAAGTTTTCACCAGGGTTCTATCCCCGATAGGAAGCTGGAGTGCACATATTAGGAGTAAGAATTTCCCTCTATCTGGACGATTGGCTTCTCCGGTCGGAATCAGAGAGTCGGTGCATGAAGGACCTTGGAACAACTCTGGATCTTGCCAGAAAGTTAGGAATTCTGGTCAACAAACAGAAGTCCCAGTTGGTTCCATCTCAGAGCATCCTTTATTTGGGGATGATTCTGAATGCTCAAGTTTTTCGGGCTTTTCTGTCCCCGAAGAGGGTTCAAGGCTGTCTGGAGACAGTTCAGCAGTTCTTGGACAAAAAGGTAAGTTCTGCCAATCGTGGATGAGGCTCCTGGGCAAATTGACGTCAGTGGAGAAATTTGTGACGTTGGGAAGACTGCACATGAGACCTCTGCAGTTTTTCCTGAGAGCCTCTTGGTGCAGGAAGACACAACCAGACTCGATTACCTTTCCTGTCACAGATCAAATAAAAGAGGACCTAAGGTGGTGGCTCTCTCGAGCAAGGTTGGAAGAAGGGTTAGATTTACGACCCATCCTCCCGAACCTACAGTTCTTTCCGATGCATCGGACACAGGTTGGGGAGCCCTACTGGGAAATCAACGGACTTCAGGAGTGGTCGGAGAAGGAGAAGAAGTTCCACATAAATGTAAAGGAACTGTTAGCAATTTTCTTGGGGCTCAGACAGTTTCGGAGCTTAGTAGAAGGTCGAGTAGTGGCAGTGCATTCCGACAACTCCACGGCTCTCTCGTACGTGCGGAAACGGGGGGACTCAGTCTTTCTCTCTGTACGAAGTAGCCAAGGATCTCCTCCTGTGGTCAAACGAAGCGAAGGTTCAGCTAGTCCCGAGATTTGTTCCGGGAAAGATGAACGTCCTGGCGGACGAGTTAAGTCGTCAACAGCAAGTGTTACCTCTGGAGTGGACTTTGGACAACAAGATTTGTCAGAAACTTTGGCGCCTTTGGGGACGACCGTCAATAGACCTGTTCGCGACATCAAGGAACAACCGTCTTCCTCTCTTTTGTTCTCCAGTCCCAGATCCTCTAGCTTGGTCGGTGGACGCAATGCTGTTGGATTGGTCGGGTCTGGAAGCTTATGCATTCCCGTTCGGTCTAATAAGAGAGGTGCTGAACAAGCTCATGTCGCACAGCAATGTAACACTAACGTTAATCGCTCCCTTTTGGCCCAGGAAAGAGTGGTTCCCGGACCTTCTCCAGTTGTTAGTAGACTTCCCCAGACTTCTTCCTCCAGAGAAGTGGCTTCTCAAACAACCTCACTTCAAGAGGTTCCACCAAAACTTGTCCGCTCTAGCTCTGACAGGGTTCAGACTGTCCGGAATCTTGTCAGAGCGAAAGGATTTTCAAGAAGAGCTGCAGAAGCTATCGCTCGTTGTAGGAGAGAGTCTTCTAACAAACTCTATCAAGGGAAGTGGAGAATCTTCAGAGAGTGGTGTAGAAGTGCTAAAGTCTCTACTTCTGCGACCTCTTTAACAGAAATAGCAGATTTTCTTCTATTTCTTAGGAACTCTAAGAAACTGGCTCCTTCGACGATCAGAGGATATAGAGCCATGCTCTCTTCGGTTTTTCGACATCGAGGTTTGGATATTTCCTCCAATTCAGATCTGTCGGACCTCATTAGGTCTTTCGAAACCACTAAGCTCCCGCAAGATACAGTGGCTTGGAACTTAGATGTGGTGCTTAAGTTCCTCATGGGGCCACCGTTTGAGCCTTTGAAGTCGGCTTCACTCAGGAACTTGACTAAGAAGGCACTCTTTCTTATTGCACTAGCTTCTGCTAAGCGTGTCAGCGAATTGCACGCTATAGACAAAAGAGTCGGTTTCTCTCAAGGCAATGCTGTATTTTCGGTATCTTTGACCTTTCTAGCCAAAAATGAGAATCCTTCTAATCCTTGGCCGAGGAGTTTTGTGGTAAGGAACTTATCTGATTTGGTTGGACATGAGGAGGAAGAAAGGCTCTTATGTCCAGTCAGGGCTATTAAGCAGTATCTGTTTGCCACTAAGGGTATTAGAGGACAATCTTCTAAGCTCTGGACCTCGGTTCAAAATCCCTCTCGTCCTCTTTCTAAGAATGCTATATCGTTCTTTATTAGAGAGCTTATCAGGGAAGCTCACTCGCAGTCCGAGAACGACAATCTTTCCGTTCTGAGAGTTAAAGCTCACGAGGTTAGAGCAGTGGCAACTTCTTTAGGCATTCAGAAAAAGAATTAATCTTTAGCTTCGATTCTTCAGAGCACGTTCTGGAGATCGAATTCGGTTTTTGCGAGTCATTATCTCAAAGAGATAGAAACGGTTTTCGAGAATTGTAAAAACGTTAGGTCCGGTGGCGGTTTCTGGCATGGTGTTGGGAGAAACGGCACAGGGGTCGTCACCTCTATGCTAACTTTTCACCTTGAATAGGTTGTCGAGTTCAAGGGAAGCTGGGGGTACTGAGTACCTGGGATACTCACCAGTCTGTTAGGTCAGATTTTTACAATGGAGGGTATATATGTTTTTAAATCTGGTGTTGGTGACAAATGTTTTGTATAATTGAATTTCTGGTCTTAGCCCAGGGCAAGGGCAATCTTTGTTGTTACTATCCTCCGTCAGTCAGCCTTGACTCGCTTGAACTACGGAAGGATTCCACTTCCTGTAGAGGCTAACTTTGGTCAAATTCCAATTCCTCTACAATAGTAAGAAGAGCACCGACCAGAGGCAGTAACAGTCTGCTGTAGCTCTCTTACAAGGTAAGGTACAACAGACACCTTGAGTGTTTACTGGTATTGCAATAAATGTAACCATTTAAAAATACTAGTGGTCCACTGAATCCCACCTTCCCATAAATGTGTAATCAGCTCTATAATTGTTCGGTAAGACACTACAATAAAAATGAAATTTTCATTATTAAAATGAAGTTTTATTGTATACTTACCGAACAATTATGATTATACCCACCCTCCTCCCCTTAGGTGGACGGACGGGCAGAAAGAATTGGATTCACCTGGGCAGTTGTACCTGGTTCTCCCGCGAGTGGAGGGAGATGACGTCATCACCACCAGTGTTGGCGACGCCGACGCGCTAAATTTGAATTTAGTATCCTGCCGCTCGTGGAAATCACGGCTCTATAATTGTTCGGTAAGTATACAATAAAACTTCATTTTAATAATGAAAATTTCATTTTTATTGGAGGCTTCAGATACTGTTGACTGTGGTTTTTGTATTGACCAAGTGATAAAGTATTTTTTGTAGAAGAAGTTAGTTGTAATTTACAACTGTTACTGGATTTCACCAGATAACAGACACCTCTTGTTATCAGCAATTTGGGATGATGAAAACTTCACCAAACTAGCCTGGTTGAAACATTTGGGAATGGCTGATGCTTATTGGTGCATGAGTGACGCAAGCTGATTTTGGATACTACAATTGGTGTGTAAAAGTGAGGAAAAGGGGAAAGTTTACTTGTTGCTGTGTACAAGTTTACAAGGTGATGTTTGTGTTACTTCAGTGAGGTACCTGTCAGTAATACTATTCACTGCCAAGTAAGCATCTCTCTAGGTGTTCATTTTCCCTTGTCTTTACTTGCCTTTGTGATTGCTAGGTATCTTGTGCATTCATTGCATTAATTAATGTTGTTACTTGTGCTCTGTTGAAGCCTGAATTTTTGTAGTACGTATTAAGATTATGGAAGTAATGAATTTTTTGCAACCTCAGGAGAAATGAAAGTTGGAGCACACATTAATTGTACTGATATAGTAAAATCCCGAGCAACTCAGGAAGATTGTGGTCTGTATTTTATTTTAGAGTAAAATGCTTCTGAAGTTTTTAGGCTAGTTGAGATCTTTGGTTTTACTGTGGATGAACTATATTGGTAATTCTGTTGTGCGGTTATACTTGGTCTTTTAGGAAGAATGTCTTTAACAGGCATTAGGGAGAATTCATTTCTGTTGCAGAAAATACATTTTGTTCATGCCACTTACCTGACATATATATATATAGCTGTATTTTCTGACGTCCGACAGAAATTTCAAAACTCGCGGCACACGCAGTGGGCGGCCAGGTGGTAGTACCCATTCCCGCCGCTGGGAGGCGGATTTCAGGAACCATTCCCATTTTCTATTCATATTTTTTTTCTGTCGCCGGTCGGTAAACATCTGTTTACAGACCTCTGCTCAGGATTTTTTGGAAATTGACTCGCTTTTAAGTATCTGATTGATTTTTTTGGTATTGAATTGGATTGTTGAATTGGCATGCGCGATAGTGGACCGTTTTTTTATTTTGGATTGACTTTTCTATATAAGATATGTCTGGATCAAGTGTTGTGAGTTTCAGAGTGTGTGTGAGGGCTGATTGTAAGGTGAGGCTACCGAAAGCATCGGTAGACCCCCACACAGTATGTATGAGTTGTAGGGGGCTTAATTGTTTGATTGATAATCGGTGCAATGAATGTGAGAAATTGACCGATGATGAATGGAGAGTATATGAGTCCTATCGCCTTAAATTGGAGCGCGATAGGATCAGGAGGTCTTCCTCCAGGAGTGGTTCTTCCAAAGGTAAGACTAACATCTCTCCTGCATTAACACCTGTAGTGTTTACAACCCCTAAACCTGTGTTTCCTTCGGGCTCTGATTCTGTGTCGGGAGAAGCGAATGCTCTCTCTCTGATTTTGGAGTCTCTTCGCACTCTGGAGACCAAAGTGAAAGCCTTAGAAACTGGCTCGGTGCAAGTGTGTGATCGTGCCCCCAGTGTTGTGGAGGGGGCGTCAGATCGGCCCCATAATGCCTCTAGGCCTAGACCTCTATCAGACTCCCAAGACCCAGGGAGGAGGTATGTCGAAAGCCGCAAGAGGGTGGGTTACGGGGGCTTCCCACCGATCTGGCGTCCCTTCGGCAGACCCTGTAGCAAAGACCCAGGCTGCCAAGGACCGTGCACGACAGCGCGCGTCCTGAAAGAGTGCTTTTCGTCCTCCGAAGCGTCCTCCCCGCGCAAGGGGTGGGGGTGGAGCGCTCGGAGAGACTCTCGTCCTTTGAAAAGGACGTTTCGTGCGGAGGACGCTTCACGTCCTCTTTCGCCGCTTTCGTCGGAGAACGCGTATGACGTTTTTCCGCCTCAGAAGAGAGGTAGGATCTCCTCCGATGAGGACGCTAGGTTGCGTGCACAGGCGCGTATACCTGAGAAACAGGTAGCTGTACCTGTGAGAAGGAAGGAGGCGTCCCCTCGCCCCTCGTCTTCTCACAGGATCAGTCCTGCTTCCTCTGTTCATTCTTCCCCAACGAAGAACATTCTTTTGTCCCTTCAGGACCAGCTATCCTCGCTTATGGCTCAGAGGACTCGCCCAGCAGCAGTCGAGCCTAAGCGGAGGAAGGACCTTAGACTGCCTGTCAAGAGGACTAAGCAGTCTCCTTCTCCTTCACCTACTTCGTCTCGTTCGCCGATCGCTTCTCCTTCGGCGATTCGCCGATCTCGTTCGTCCTCTAGAAGGACGTTACGTCAGGACGCTTTTGAGGAGGACGCTCTGTACGAGGACGTTCGGCAGGACGTTCGGCAAGACGCTCGTCAGGACGCTTGTCAAGACGCTCGTCATTGACGCTTGGCAGGCTAGGCAGGACGTTCGTCAGGACGCTTGGCCAGGACGCTAGGCAGGACGTTCGTCAGGACGCTCGCCAGGACGCTAGACAGGACGCTCGGCAGGACGCTCACCAGGACGCTCGGCAGGACGCTTGGCAGGAAGCTCGCCAGGACGTTCAGGCCGCCTTTCAAGACGTTTTTGGGGATTCTGATCAAGAAGTCGTACCCCCAGACGCTAGTTTACGCGCACAGGCACGTATGCCAGCGAAGAAGAAATGTAAGGACGCTTCTCGGGCAGGTGAGACTGCTGCGGAAGGCGCTGAGGACGCTCGTCCTCCTCAGGACGCTCTACCTTCATCGAGCAGTAAGCGTCATAAAGAAGACAGCCGAAATAAGGCTGCCTCTAGCAAGGATAGGGGTCCTTTGATCAAGCCAAGACCTGACATTAGGACGCCCTCTCCTGACAGACGGTCTCCTCTTCCGTTTAGAGAAGAAGGAGAGCTAAGTAGTTCAGCTGAATCGGTCGAAGAGGAACCTGCTGCAGCCCCGTCTATCTCGGACTATAAAGTCCTCGTACGACTCTTGCGTTCTTCTTTTGAAGACAAATTTCAGCCCGCAGCTCCCAAGTCTCCTCCTTCGCAGTTTTCTTCATCTAAAACTGGAAAAACCCCGGAGTTTGTAGAGATGAAAACTTCTCTCTCAACGAAACGTGCTTTTAAAAAGCTCCAGGATTGGATGGTACGAAGGAGAGACCAAGGCAAGACGACCTTCGCCTTGCCTCCAACTAGACTTAGTGGAAAAGGGGGCATTTGGTATAGAACCAAAGATGAAGTGGGAGTTCGTATCTTCTTCGGCTCAAGGAGATTTCTCCAGCCTAGTGGATTTGCAGAGGAGGTCGCTTTTACCCTCTGCTAAGGTAACCTGGACCGCGTCGGAGACTGACCATCATTTGAAGGGTCTGCTCAGGACGCTGGAAGTCTTCAACTTCCTTGACTGGTGTTTGGGAGTTCTGGATATGCAAGCGAGAAGCCCAGAATCTCTTAGTCTGGGGGAGCTGTCCAAGCGGTTGTTAGCATGTATGGACAAAGCCGTCCAGGGATGGTTCGGAGGAGCTCGTATCTCATTTTGGAACGGCTTTATTAAAAAAGAGAGCTTTGCTGTGCAACTTCACAGCTCGTTCGGTGACTCCAGCTCAGAAAGCGGATTTGCTGTTTTCGCCTCTTTCGAACCATCTCTTCCCCCAGACTTTGGTAAAGGACCTGACGAACAGCTTACAAGAGAAGGCAACTCAGGACCTTTTGGCCAGTCTACAAGACGGTCAGCCGTACCTTCAACCCCTCTTCAGCTGCGGTTCGACCGCCGAAGAAAGTAAAGCCCTTTCGTGGGGCTCCCCCCTCGAGAGCAGCTCCTCGAGGGAGAGGGTTTTCACGAGGAAGAGCTTCCTTTAAGCCAAAGCCTTCCAAGTGAGAAGCATGTCCTTCAGACACCAGTCGGAGCCAGACTGAAGTTTTTTGCGGGAGCGTGGAGAGAGAGAGACACGGACTCTTGGTCCCTCAAGATCGTGGAGCAGGGGTACAAGATCCCCTTTTTAGATCTTCCTCCTCTTTCTACGACTCCCAGAGACCTTTCTCCATCCTACCAAGGAGAAAAGAAGAAAGTATTGTTCGATCTCCTTCAGCAGATGATCGACAAAAGAGCGGTGGAACAAGTCGCGGACCTGGGGTCGCCAGGTTTTTACAACAGAATCTTCCTAGTACCGAAGCAGTCGTCAGGTTGGCGTCCAGTTCTAGATGTAAGCAGGCTCAATCTTTTCATGGAAAAGAACAAATTCACAATGGAGATGCCTCATTCTGTTCTGGGAGCGTTGAGACCGGGGCGAACTGGATGGTATCCTTAGACTTGCAGGACGCGTACTTTCACATCCCGATCCACCCTCTTTCAAGAAAGTATCTAAGGTTTGTCTTAGACAACAAAGTATGGCAGTTCAGAGCTATGTGCTTCGGACTGACCACGGCTCCGATGGTGTTCACAGTAGTTATGAAGAACGTAGCGAGGTGGCTACACTCTTCGGGAATAAGAGTTTCCCTGTACCTCGACGACTGGCTGATCAGAGCGTCGTCGAGAGAGAAGTGTCTGAAGGACTTGCAGTTCACTTTAGCCTTAGCGAAGTCCCTGGGACTTCTGGTCCAACCTCGAAAAGTCGCTATCTGACCCCAACACAGGTCCATCGTGTTATCTGGGGATTCAGATGGATTCATTGGGCTTTAGTGCTTTTCGAGCGTTTCCGTCCCAGGAACGTCAGCGGCTAGGCTTAGAAAAGATCTCAGCCTTCTAAGGAAGAGACTTGCTCGGCGAGGGAATGGATGAGTCTGCTGGGGACCATTTCCTCGCTAGAAAGGTTTGTTTCCTTGGGAAGACTGCACATCAGGCCTCTCCAATTTTTCCTTGCGGACGAGTGGAAGGCCAAGGACGATCTCAATGCCATTTTGAGAATATCGCTTCCAATCAAGAACCACCTAAGATGGTGGTTGGACCCTCAGAAGCTTCAAGAGGGCGTGTCCCTAAGTCTTCTGAGCCCCGACATAGTGTTGTTTACAGACGCTTCCATCACAGGATGGGGAGCAAACACTAGCGGGGGGAAGGAAGTGTCAGGCTCCTGGAGAGGGGAACAGGTAGCCTGGCATATAAATGTCAAAGAACTGGCAGCAGTATTTCTGTCCCTGCAGTTCTTTTCGAAAAGAGTTTGGAGAAACAAGATTGTTCAGATAAACTCGGACAATACCACAGCACTCGCTTATTTAAAAAACCAGGGAGGAACACACTCCAGAACGTTGTTTTCCCTAGCGAGAGAGATTCTGCTGTGGGCAAAGAGAAAAAGGTGACTATCCTGACGAGATTCATTGCAGGAGTGCAAAACGTCAGGGCAGACCTTCTCAGTCGTCGGGACCAAGTCCTACCGACGGAATGGACCTTGAACGAAGACGTTTGTCGAGACCTGTGGACGTTGTGGGGACGTCCACTGGTCGACTTATTCGCAACGTCAAGGACCAAGAGACTTCCTCTTTACTGCTCCCCGGTCCTGGATCCAGAAGCAATCGCGGTAGACGCTTTGCTTTGGAATTGGACGGGCCTAGACTTATACGCCTTCCCACCATTCAAGATTCTGGGGGAAGTCATGAGGAAGTTTGCGGCCTCGGAAGGGACGAGGTTAACCCTGATCGCTCCGATGTGGCCAGCGAGAGAATGGTTCACAGAGGTCATGTCTTTCCTTGTAGACTTTCCAAGGACATTGCCCTGGAGGAAAGATCTACTCAAACAGCCTCACTTCGAAAGGTTTCACCAAAACCTCTCCGCTCTGGGTCTGACTGCGTTCAGACTATCGAAAAGTTGGCCAGAGCGAGAGGTTTTTCTAAAGCAGCTGCGAGAGCAATCGCACATGCGAGACGTGCTTCCACAAGAGCTGTTTACCAATCGAAGTGGGCTTCCTTCAGGGCATGGTGTAAAAAGGAGGGAGTTTCCTCTTCCTCGACCTCTGTGAACCAGATAGCTGATTTTCTGCTCTTTCTCAGGAATGTGCAGAAATTAGCGGTCCCTACCATCAAGGGATATAAAAGCATGTTGTCAGCGGTTTTTTTAGGCACAGAGCCTAGACCTGTCTGACAACAAGGATATTCATGACCTTTTAAAGTCTTTCGAGACCTCGAAGGTTCCTCAAATGAGACCTCCATCATGGAATCTGGATGTAGTCCTTAAATTCCTTATGTCGAGCACTTTCGAACCGCTTCAGACAGCGTCTCTTCGAAACCTGACAAGGAAGGCTCTTTTCCTAACTTCTCTTGCGACGGCTAAGAGAGTTAGTGAAATTCAAGCGTTTAGCAAGTTAATGGGATTCAAAGGGGACAATGCTGTCTGCTCGTTGAACCCAACTTTCTTGGCGAAGAATGAAAATCCTTCGAACCCTTGGCCGAAGACTTTCGAGATCAAGGGTATGTCAAGTCTGGTGGGCCAAGAACCAGAGAGAGTCCTGTGCCCGGTCAGGGCTTTCAAGTTCTACGTGCATAGAACGAAAGAGGTAAGAGGTCCCTCAGGTAACCTCTGGTGCTCTGTGAAGAGACCAGAGTTACCTTTATCGAAGAATGCTGTTGCTTTCTTTCTAAGGGACACCATTCGGGAGGCTCATTCATCTTTCCAGAAGACTGATTTGAGCCTCGTCCGAGTAAAAGCGCACGAAGTACGCCGTCGCTACCTCTCTTGCCTTCCAAAAGAACATGTCAATCAAGGACATCCTTGATTGCACCTTTGGAGGAGTAAACTCCGTCTTCACCTCACATTACCTAAAGGGATGTGAGAACGATCTATGACGATTGTAATGCACTGGGGCCATACGTTTCTGCGGACACAGTATTGGGGTCCGGAAGTAGCTCTTTCCCTTTCCCTTAGTTAGGTTTAAGTTAGGTTGTTGTGTTTTTAGGTTGTGGTGAGTCTTATGTGAAGATCTCCCATCCTTTAGTTAGTTTTAAGGGGTTTTTGTGAATAGTTGGTCAGGTGGTGGTCAGTTGCTTCGTTGCCCTCATTTGTATGGCCTCGATGGTCTTGTCACGCTGAGGTCTCGCACCCGTTGACAGATCATCCAGAGCGCACCAGCACTACAGGTCTCCACCTGGCTGGCAACTCTGTGATTAAGCAAAAGCAGCCTTACGTGACAGTAATCACATAGTCTACTTTGCAAACAGGTAAGGAACCAAGATGTATATCATCTACTTAATTTAAGTTTCCTAAAAAATCCTATTCTGTCTCTTCCCACCATCCGAAGGTGGGATTCAGCTATATATATATCTGTCAGGTAAGTGCCATGAACAAAATGTTATTGTTATTATACAATTAAATTTGTTCATACTTACCTGGCAGATATATATAATTAAAGTGCCCGCCCTCCTCCCCTCAGGAGACAGAGACATTAATAAAAAATATGATAGAAAATGGGAATGGTTCCTGATATCCGCCTCCCAGCGGCGGGAATGGGTACTCCACACCTGGCCGCCCCACTGCGTGTGCCGCGAGTTTTGAAATTTCTGTCGGACGTCAGAAAATACAGCTATATATATATCTGCCAGGTAAGTATGAACAAACTTAATTGTATAATAACAATAACATTTTCAGAATGAATGTACTTTTAAGAGACACAGTGCCTTGTCAGAGTTGCTTGGAAACTGAGTCTGAAAAACTTATACAATGATGGATCCCTTATCCTTGGAAATAAAGGTATGTATGAACAAAAGTAAAATTGATACTTACATGGAACAACAGAGCTTTTCTGGGCTCAGTCCGTGTCGCTCCGTGAAATGCATCCTTGATCCTCATTTCTAAGGTATAAATACTGCTATACATACCAGAGAAAAAAGCGATACAATAGTGCCAGAATAACTGGCTCGCTCACCTTATATAAAGGTGTCGGTATAGTAAAAGGGTGAGCGGAAAACCACTACCAGAGGTCCCCTGCCAATTAGCTTCCTTCTCCGCCAAAATCCCTCGCTACAGAGGAGCCGCACCAAAGCCCCGCTACCCGCTACTACTACAGTGAGCGTCTCTGATGTCATTCCTTTCGATAGCCTCGTCAGCGTTGCACGCATTTTTGCTTTGTGTTGTGATCTCGCTTCGTTTGGAATTCTTCCTTTGATCCAAGATGGCTCAAGCTTCTGCATCCAAGTTAAGCGTACTGCTTTTAAGGTTTTAGATCTTATATTAGGATGTACATCGTTTTTGTGAGACTTAGAAGTGAGGTAGCGGGAGTATCGTTCTCGCGCCGCCTTCTCCCTTTCGCTGACCGCATGGCAGTCTCTCATGTTCCCTTTGGTCTCCTATACCAATTGGACATACGATGTTACGCAGTATTTACCTTTTCAATTATATTTATTTATCATGTATGCAGTTAGCTTGATTTTATTACTGTAGCCCTTCACGGGGGTCGTTTCGCTCGGACCACATGTCTCAGATCGTAGGATAGACTAGTCTCATCCCGATCTTCTGTTGTTATGAGCTCTTCCCTCCTACATTGGGACATTGTCCCTTCGTATTGTCCTTCTGCTCCCCAGTCGCCTGCCCCCGATTCCTTCGGTACGGCATACTGTCTGGCCGTGTGAGGTTTCCGATTAGCCTAGGCCTTTAGGACATCCCTTTCTCTACTCCATTTGTTATTTCTTCTTTCCATCTCCGTGCTATCTCATTATTGATATTTAATTTATTTTTATTTTTGTGTTCTTTGGCTGCGGCTGGGTTAGCCTATAGGCCTTCCCCACCGACTGGCCTTTTCTCACTGCGTGTCTGTTCACCTGGCAGAGAAGAGTTCCAGTTGATCGCGCACGAGCCACCCTGTTGCTGACCTCCCACCTCCCTCCCCCGCTTCCCCCCTTTCCTTCCCGCTCACCCACTTCGGTGCGGTGATGTGACTCGCTCACTACCAGCTAGCCTATCCGAGTCTACTCAGGGACGGAGGGAGAACCCTGCGGGATCGTGGGGAGGGAGAAGGGATACACTCGGTGCTCAGGCATTCGTACCTAGCCGCCAGTCCACTGGGTCCAGGACTCGTGCCCCCCCTCCCTCAACAGCTAGGCTAGCCTAGACATGGGAGGCTGGGACTTTGTCCCCCCTACACTTTGCATGACTACACCTCTCTCTCTCTCTCTCTCTCTCTCTCTCTCTCTCTCTCTCTCTCTCTCTCTCTCTCTCCCCACGTCTGTTACCCTCCCATCGCTCCGGCTATCTCAGACCCCGGTTAACTCCGGCCCTGACCTTGAGCTTGGGATTTTCAGACTTAAGGCCCCGGCCTTATCGTGGAGTTCTCTCTCGTGCATTTCTATGTTATTGTATATATATCTCTAGCCATAGCACACTCACACATGCACATTTTCTCATATTTGCATATACTGTGCATGTATTTTCAATTATTATTGTCTTCATTGGAGTTATCACTTCGCAGCTGAAGTTGCGGCCCTCAACCTGGACCTGGAGCCCATGACTGTTGACGTCATGGGCAGCGGTAAGGGTATGATTGAGGCAGACTCTGTAGGGGTTCAGGGCCTTTCCCTGAGCCCTTCTCCTTATCTTTCTCTTCCTTCTACCTCTACTTCTTTCCGGGGGTTCTCAGAGAAGCAAAGGTCCGTCAGGCCTAAGTCTTCTCTGACAATCCCCAAAGTGAAGCCTTCTTCAGGCTTCAAACCAAAGACCAAGGTCCTGCCTAAGAAGACAATCCCTTCTCCAGTCTCTAAGCCCTTGGCTCACCATCCCGAGGCTGACAGGACAAGGGTAGCCTCGTCTTCTTCTTCGAAATCTTCTAAGCATAAGCCTCGAAAGGAGAAAGCTCCAAGCTCTGGCTTCCTCCTTCGACCCCGAAACCTTCTCCTCCAACATACTGGCGCAGGTAGGTGACGTGGTTGGGAACTTGGTTCAGACCAAGTTCCAGGAGATGTTCATGCAACTCTCCAGTTCGGTCGAGGCTTCCGGGCATTCGATCCAACCCTTGACGGAGTGTGTCGCAGCCCAAGAGGGAGCTATCACGGGTATCCGGGATACTTTGGCGGCAGGGCATCCCCAGTCAGGCCAAGCAATTTTACCCTTGCTTATGCCTGACTCCTCAAACCTCCCTCCGTTAAAGCCGAACAACCCCTGGGTGGCTCTCCATGCCCCCTTCGCAGACGGGATGCTCTCAATTGAGGGTTGCGGTACTTGCAGGATAGAAGATTTTGAGTTCTATCCTGAGAACTTACAACCTCCTTTCATGGGCTACGTACGTCTAACGGACGCAGCCATGATGAGAGAAGACAAGGTCCCGAAGGAGACCGCCATCCTCCCCCGAGAGCAGGCTCAGCAAGCTTGGCTGAGAAGCTTAGTGGAATGGGAGTGTGAAAACACTCGCCTTACCGCTTTTAGGAGCTCTTTCACCATCTTTACCACGGTGGAAGGTACTCCTCTTCCACTGACTGAAAGTGGTGGAAGCTACGTACCAGGCGGCTCTGAAGGATGAGCCCATGCCTCAGCTCAGAGAGACGGAACCGACCTCTCTCCTGATACCAGGTTCGGAAAACTACTTTGAAGGTGCAGCTCCTACCTTCACTGTAGGAAAGCTTAAGCCGTACTGTACTACCACCTTGCTTGGTGAGAGGCTACCTAGGCTCTCCGACTTCCTTATCCAGACTGAGTTTGATGCCCGGACTAGGTTAAGTAGGTCCCTGAACTCCTTGACTATGACGGAGGTGACGGCTCTTGTTTATGAACAAGAGCCGTTGTTTAAGGTCATGGCTAAGTCGCTTCTGCATACAATGCAGTGCGACTTCTATGACTTTGTCATAGCAAGGAGGAACTGCAGGAAGCATGTCCTTGCTGAAGCTACGATCCGACATGAGCCGAACAAGTTCATCTCCTCCTCGATATGGGGCACGGACCTCTTCCCCACCCAAGTGGTGAATGAGGTACTATACGAGGCCTCTAAAATAAACCAGAGCCTGAAGGTCCGGTGGGGTCTCATCGCCAAATGCAAACCCGAGTCCTCCGGATCCAACCCCAGGCAAAAGAAGAAGCCTAGGAAGTTTCAGCCCTTCCAGGCTCCTCAACAGGCTTTAGTACAGGTACCTCAGGTACCACAACAGGCGGCAGCAAAAGCACAACCACAACAACAGTATGTGCTTTTGGGCCAACCTCCTCAACAGCCCCAGCCATCGACCACCTTCGCTGTGTCTCAGGCCTATAACTCGGTTTTTGAGGCTCAGGCCTTTCAGCCGTCTAATAGGTTCGCCAGGGGTAACAGGGCTAGAGGTGCCTTCCGTCAGAGAGGAGCCGGAAGGACCACCAGCGGGGGCAAAGGTTTCCGGGGTGCATGCGGAGGCCGCCCATCAGCAAGCCAGCAGTGAGAGTCCCAAGGTAGGAGGGAGGCTGTACCTCTTCCGTCAAAGGTGGGGATTCAGCCCTTGGGCTCAGAGCATCGTGACCAAAAGTCTGGGATGGAGTTGGCTTCAAAACCCTCCTCCATCCAACAGCTTCTATCAGAAACCAACAGCAGAATTGGTAGAGTACACCCAAGATCTTCTTCTCAAGGGTGTAGTATCAAAAGTCAAGACTTTAAAATTTCAAGGACGCTTGTTCAGGGTGCCAAAGAAAGGCTCAGAAAAGCGGAGAATTATCCTAGACTTGTCCCATCTAAACTCATTCATTCTTTGCGACAAGTTCAGGATGCTGACCGTTTCGCAGGTACAGACCTTGCTTCCCAGTGGGGCCATCACAACCTCTATAGATCTTACAGATGCCTACTATCATGTTCCAATAGCAAGACACTTCCACCCCTTTCTAGGATTCAAGCTAGGAAGGATAGCTTACTCCTTCAAAGTGATGCCATTCGGGCTCAACATCACGCCCAGAATCTTCACAAAGTTGGCGGAAGTAGTTGTACAAGAATTAAGAAAGAAAGGAATAATGCTAGTGGCCTATCTGGACGATTGGCTTGTATGGGCAAGCAACTCCGATGAGTGCCAAAAGACGAAGGTCAAGGTAATCGAATTCCTGGAACACTTGGGATTCCAAATAAACAGGACAATGTCCAGGCTAACACCGGAATCACGCTTCCAGTGGTTAGGCCTACAGTGGGACTTAAAGTCCCATACTCTATCAATTCCGCCGTTGAAAAGGAAAGAAATAGCCAAGTCAACAAGGCAGTTTCTCAACCGTTCCCAGACCTCCTGGAGGAACCAAGAAAGAATCTTAGGTTCACTCCAGTTCGCTTCAGTCACGGACATCTTACTGAAAGCCAGACTGAAGGATGTAAACCGGGTCTGGCGATCGAAAGCAAACTGCAGATCCCGGGACAAACTAGCCTCCATCCCGGCGATTCTACGGAAACGTCTCCATCCATGGACAAAAGTCAAGAACTTGGCATGAGCAGTACCTCTCCTGTTCCCCCCGCCTTCCTTAGTGATCCACACGGATGCCTCACTAAGTGGTTGGGGCGGATGCTCACAGTACAAGAAGGTCCAGGGAACCTGGTCCTTACCATTCTGCCAGCTACATATCAAGGTTCTGGAAGCCATGGCAGTATTTCTCACACTCAAGAGGCTCCATCCTCCCAAGAAAATACATGTCAAGCTAGTTCTAGACAGTGCAGTAGTAGTCCACTGCATAAACAGGAGCGGATCCAAGTCAAGCCATCTCAATCATGTGCTGATAGCCATTTTTTCCTTGGCAGACAAAAACAAATGGCACCTAGCAGGAGTAAGGAACGTAGTAGCAGACGCTCTATCACGCTCCATCCCGCTGGAGTCGGAGCGGACCTTAGACAAGGAGTCATTCAAATGGATTTGTCACAAAGTTCCAGGGCTTCAGGTAGACCTCTTTGCCACGAAGTCAAACCACCAACTCCCATGCTATGTGGCTCCCAACCTGGACCCTCTGGCCTTCGCCACGGACGCTATGGCTCTGGAACAAATGGAAGAAGATTTACCTGTTTTCTGCAGTGAATCTTCTTCTGAAGGTACTAGACAAGCTCAGAACGTTCAAAGGACGTGTTGCCTTAGTAGCTCCCAACTGGCCCAAAAGCAATTGGTTCCCACTACTTCTGGAATTGGGACTCCAGCCTCAACAGATTCCCAATCCCAAACTAACCCAGTTAGTACAAACGAGGACTGTGTCCGCTTCCTCAAGAATTCAGAAAGCCCTAACTTTATGGACTTTATGAAGTTTGCGGCACAAAAAGATGCCAACATCGATCCTCAAAATATCAAATTCTTAGAATCGGATAAAAGGGAATCCACATTGCGCCAGTATGATTCAGCCGTTAAAAAACTGGCTTTGTTCCTTAAAGGCTCAAATACCCAAACTATGACTACTAATTTGGCCATAACCTTCTTCAGGACATTATTCGAGAAAGGTTAAGCACCAAGCACAATAACTACTACCAAATCTGCTCTTAAAAAGATCTTTCAATTTGGTTTTAATATAGACCTGACGGATTCATATTTTTCTTCTATCCCAAAGGCCTGTGCTAGACTTAGACCTTCTGAGAGGCCAAAGTCAGTCTCATGGTATTTAAATGATGTCCTTAAATTAGGCTCACAAATAGATAATGACTCCTGTGAATATCTAGCCCTTTTGAGGAAAACATTATTCCTCATAAGTTTGGCCTCAGGAGCTAGAATTTCAGAACTGTTGGCTCTTTCTAGAGATCCAGGCCTTATCGAATTCCTCCCTTCAGGAGAACTTCTTCTTTCCCCAGATCGTCATTTTTTGGCCAAAAACGAAGATCCACAAGAGAGGTGGACCCCTTGGAAAATCATACCACTACCACAAGACCAGTCATTGTGTCCAGTTAACTCCTTAAAAGCCTACTTGAGCAGGACTACCCTGATATCCTCAGGTCCTTTATTTATTAGGGAGAAAGATGGTACACTTTCTTTAAAGGGAATTAGGCAACAAATTTTGTATTTTATTAAGCAAGCCAACCCAGATTCTTTTCCAAGGGCTCATGATGTTAGGGCAGTTGCCACTTCAGTCAATTACTTTCAACATATGAACTTTGACGATCTTAAGAAATACACAGGCTGGAAATCTCCGACAGTATTTAAGCGCCACTATCTGAAGTCTTTAGAAGCCCTTAAATTTTCTGCAGTGGCAGCGGGAAACACAGTTTCTCCTGACACTGCTTAATATTCCTAACTCTTCTCTGTAGCTCTTCGCTTCTGCCTGCCTCACTAGCACCCTTACTTAGCTTGGTCGTCTCTATATTTAACCTTGGATGTAGTTGTACATATGGATACTATTATCTTGTCTTTGGGCTTGGTTCCCTTATATGTTTTGTATATCATTATCACATATTACTGTAATTGTATTTTCTTAATATTAAGTTAGGTAAGATTATTAAAACGCATTTATTTGTATATAATTTTATTACTCTGTTGTAATCTTAAGTTCTATATTATAGCAACTAACCTTACTTGTGTTTTAATTTACCTACCTTTTGCAGTAATTTGATATGTATTTGTATAACTTTCCAAGCTTGGTGGAGCCAATTCTCTGGCACTATTTCACAGAGCGACACGGGCTGAGCCCAGAAAAGGGATTTTGATGGAGGAAAAATCTATTTCTGGGCAATAACCCGTGTCGCCTAGTAAAGTCCCACCCTCTTCTTCATGCCCCCCCCCCCCAAGCTTGGGTTCTATCTTCAGGAATGACGTCAGAGACGCTCACTGTAGTAGTAGCGGGTAGCGGGGCTTTGGTGTGGCTCCTCTGTAGCGAGGGGTTTTGGCGGAGAAGGAAGCTAATTGGCAAGGGACCTCTGGTAGTGGTTTTCCACTCGCCCTTTTACTATACCGACACCTTTATATAAGGTGAGCGAGCCAGTTATTCTGGCACTATTGTATCGCTTTTTTCTCTGGTATGTGTATAGCCATATTTATACCTTAGAAATGAGGATCAAGGTTGCATTTCACTGGGCGACACGGGTCATCGCCCAGAAATAGATTTTTCCTCCATCAAAATCCCTTTTTTAAGATGCTTACTGGAGAGTTTGCAAATATTTTGAGTAGCATTTTGCAAAGGTTTTATCAATGTGTGAATTAATTGGGAGAGTGAGGACACAATAGTTTATGTTGTACATATGGTTTATCCATCTTATCTAATTGTTAATATTTATTGTGTCAGCTTCTGAAAGTGAAGACTTCACTGGGTGTTTTAATATATGCACAGAAAATGATTGGGCAAAGCAGCCATGATTGTGATTTGGTTTCTGTGCATCAGATTGCCGTATAATAATGTTTACTCTTCCTTTGTGATGAGAAACAAAACACTTGAAAGTGAGAGTTGGTAAGATCCTAAAAACATGATCAGTGAAGATTATCACATTCAAAATGTGAATACAGTGGAAAAATAATAAGTGTCTGTATGTGGCTTTATGGCGTGAAATTTTATGCAGTGTATTAGCATAAACATTAAGAAATTTTCATTCAGTAATCATATCTGAAATGGTTCACACTTTGCATTTTTAGTTTGTGCTGATCAACGTAGTCATATAGTTATGTAATAACATTCTAATTTTTTCTTTTAATATTTGGCAAAACGATTGGTAATGGTTTTTTTTTTCCACTTCCTCCTTTGCAGGGTCAAGGTTAGCACTTGTAATTTTAATTTTTTACTGTGTCCAACATTGATAATGGGATAGTTATACACAGCACATATGTTTTCCCCCAACAACTTGGTTTATATCATGAAAGGATTGTCAGGAGTGCAAGAGTAAACCTACTTTGACAAGTGTCTTGGAAAATTTATAAGCAGTCTGCATATCTAGCCATTAAGAGTTGGAAGTCTGTATAGGAATTGAGTATCTGTTTTGTTGGCTTATGTTCTGTTATTTGACCTTGATATCAAGAAGAGGATGGGGTTTTTCTTATAAAAATATTTGCATCAGAACTATGATTTATTGTGATATGTAGCTTTTTTAATTACTATTTTGTAGAGATGGTAATTTCTGCTTTATTAACTTCTCCATGATGAGTAATGTCTGGGTTTTTTTTGTAGGGTGCTGTTAGCAAGGATTCTGGAGCATTTGCAGATGCATCAGTTCGTCTTCATTCTGCATTCATTGGTCATCTTGCCTCAGATGTTATTTTATACCCACTGGAAACGATTTTACACAGGTTAGATCCAGTTTTTCTCAATTTCTTTCTAGTTATGGAGGAGAAAAATAGATCATATCAATTTACAAAGACAAGTGACACCAATGTAAAGGACTGTAGGTGACACAGAATTTATTCTTAAAAGTGGATTATTGTTGGATTTTGGAGTCAGAAAACATTTACATTTGTTTTCTTTTATGAATTCAGTTGATGTTCCGTGACCACATTTAGTTGTTAACTTTTATGTACTTAAACAGTAAACTTAATGAAATTTAATTGTAATTGAGAGCTAACATACTTTATACTACTTTCACTCCCAGTTTAGTACTGTTCCGTTTGTTTTGGTAGTGAACTTTTTTCATATTGATATCTAATAATTGCATAGGTAAGTATTACAAAGCTATCTTTTCAGGCTTCACATGCAAGGGACGCGCACAATCATTGATAGCTTGGATGTTGGATATGAAGTGAAACCAATTCTTACGAGGTATGAGGGGTTCTTTGATTGTTTACACACCACTCTACAAGAGGAAGGAATTTTTGGTCTCTTCAAGGTACAAGATTTCTTTCTGTTCCCTTGGGACATGATGAAGTGAGGTAGTACATTCTTAAAAGGCCCATATTGAATTTGGGATGTTGTATCGTTGATATTTCTCTCTTTATTGTCTAAACTTACATGTCCCATTACAATGACTTTTTAAATACCATTACATTTAAGCATCACATTTTAAGCATTCTGTGGCAACCAGCCCGAGAAGAGCCTTTGTTAGGCTCAGAGGTTTGGATAAACTAATCCTTTATAATATAATAATAGTAATACGTATAAGCATTCTGTGATTGTTGATGAAAGTTTTTTTTTTTTTTTTTTTTTAATATAATCCATTTTATAATTTTGAGAAATAAGATTACCATAATGTCCTTTCACACTTACTGTGTATATCTCAGGGATTTGGAGCTTTGTGTATGCAGTATGCTTTGTATGGAGCAATCTTGAAGTTTGCGGAGGTCATTATCAGAGAAGTTACCTTTATCCTTGTCCCCCCAAAACCAAAGCCAAAACCACAGGTAAGGTATAAATTCTTACTGTTTTTAATTTATCATAGGTATGAAAGGGAGTTCATTCAGATTGTGTCCAGTTTTTGTGTTTGAGTACATGTTTGGATGTCTATAGTATATGATAAGGCATTGCAGCTCACAAGGTGTTCTTGAGATGTTTGTGTTATCGGTTTACTGTATGAAGACCACCTGTGAACATTTAAAAGACACCAACAAATTAGTGCTGTCGAGTAACAAATCCGACAGGAAATTTTGTCAAAATTTTCATCTTTTCAATATAAAGAACTGAAGGCAAACTTTTTGAGCCTGCCATATGAGAATCAGGTTTTTAAGCTAGTAGACTGGGTATGTAAACTACTAAGGACCTGAATATTTTGTTTTATAATTTGAGTGGTTATTTTATATGTGCATGAATAAATCATCAAGGACTCCTTTTAACCCTTTCGTTGTGCGGGGCTGATCTCCTCAGTCATCTTTCGTTTTGTTCTAATTGACCAGCTCTTAATAGATAACACTTTTCTCTCATCATTTTAAGGAGCTTTTGTGTACATTTTAATAAAGATTAGAAATACAGATTCAAAAGGGAGAAAATTAGTCACACAGCAGGACACTGGTGTTGGTAACGGGCTTGCAGCAACGGGTTAGTGAAGAAATAGCTGGTCATTTCAATTTGGTAATACTACAGATTTACAGTGACACTACACATTAAAGCCTTATTATGTAGTGCTGGAGTTCATGGTTCTTATGAGTACAGTAGTGCTTATGTATGTACTTTGGTGTATGATACTGTAATCCCAAAGGTAAGGTACTCAAGCCATAGCTACCATTTATATTGATTTATTTTGGTGCATGTATTTTACATTTGTTTTCAGTATTTATTTCTTTTTTATAGTTCCTAATCTGTTGATTATTAGGAAATGCTTGTGTTATTCCAGGTTTTTAAGAACTAGTGCTGAGTATTGGTGGTAGATTCAATTTTGAGCTTTTTTTTATATCTGGAATCTTATAGTGTATCTAAAATATTTGTGACAGTATGCCTTTGGTATCACTTGTTTATTGTTGATCATCGGCATAAGGATATCATGGAGCGTAGTTGCTTAAATTTTAGGTCTCAGGTTTAATCGCTGATATTCCCCATAGGGGGCTAGTACCATCAGTGCACCTCACAGGGTGCACCGTAGGCATTACTAAATGTTCCTTGCAGTATCCCTTCGGCCCCTAGCTGTCAACCCCTTTGGTTCCTTTTACCGTACATCCATTCATGTCTTTCTTCCTTCTTGCTATCCACCCTCCCCTAACAATTAAAAAATTATTTCATAGTGCAAGTGCGAGGTCTTCCTCCTGTTACACCTATCAGACCTGCTTACTCTCAATTTCCTTTCCAGCACTGAATAACCTTATAGGTCCCAGTGCTTGGCCTTGGGCCTAAACTCTATATTCTATTTCATTTAGTGATATTTACCTAGTTTGGTATTGCAAGGAAGAAACAAATAATTGGGACTTTTACTTCATTATTTGAACTTTTATTTTAATGTGTTTAGTTCTTAGAATGGTAATGATCATTATCATCATAAGTTTTCTCTTTACTACTGCTTTCAACTTTACTGAGCTCAACATGAAGTGACCCCTTTTCATTTGCCTCTGTCTTACCTGTGCACTTATAATCTCTGGTCACGTAACAAAAGTATTTTAAGGAGCTTGTCTGCTTTGAATGAAATAAGTTGTTAATACTACTGTATTGTCATGCATTAGAAATTAAGAATGCAGGTTTCTAGCATTTATATTACCCTTAAGAATGATAGGTCGAGGTTTCAATTCATCATTTAGCAGTGAACAAATTTAACTCAAGGATTGATTTTAAGCGCTAGTTGTGCATTGCTGATCATGTAATTAAGGCTTTTAATTTTTCTTAAGTAAAAATATTAAATTTATTGGCAGTTTTCATTGCATTTTCTCATCTTAATTTCTCTTTCACATATCTATTCTAATGTTTCATAACCACATTTGTGTATGACTGTGTTGTTAACTGTCTATTAATAATCATTTGTCACATCTATTTATAAAATGGTATATTTTGTACCCAGGCACAGTTTGTTCCCACTGATCCCGGAGCAGCAGATTAAAGGTTCTGTATAGGTAATGAAGACATTTGCAGCATGGCATCTAGCTTTAGTCTCAAAAACTGGATGTCCAATTTGTGTATGGTTGAATTTCCTTCCAGATTATTTGCATTGAATGGGCTGTAGTTGAAGAATTTTTCATGCTTCAGTTGTTGTCCATGCACATTTTTCGGGGTTTTACTTTTCGTTTTAGTACAGTAAGTCTGTCAGCTGCTGCACTGTTGTGTGAAGCACCCTTCACTTCAATTGAACCACATAGCAAGATACTCTTGATGGGTTTTCACTTTTCAATTGACTTCTTTTCCCAAAAGGATTAAATCCTCTGTCTGCACAAAATGTGGATGAAAATGATGGTGAAGGGAAGCAACTTTTTTACATGGTTACTGGAATTGTCTTGCTGGAAAAATGTCTTATTTCTTTGCTTACTCTCAAGGGAAAATTGGCCTTTTAACTAAATCATTATTTTATAGATTATGGTGGATTTTCAGGTTATTATATTATTATAATCATAAATTTAATGTATGAAGTTATTTTGAAATATTCTAACTAGAATCATGTCTTTTCATCACTAGAACATTTTCTTCCTTATTTGGTTTTGTATCATAATATAAGATTGAATATTTTAATCTTGTGTATATCGTAATATATTTCTTGCATGCTTTATGTTCTCCAGGATATATAAGGAAAATATGTACTGCCTGTCTGTACATGTTTTTGAATTGGATTAGTATGTTATACAACCAGTAGGAAAGATTTCTTTCTGTTCATAACTAGAGGTCCCTATCGGAATGCCAGTAACTGTGCTTAGTCAAAGTATGTAACATGAAATTTCAAGCTACCAGTGGTTGACTATGAGTGCTTTATCCAAATCTTTTATTGACATTTTTGCTTGTGCAGTGAGATTTTAAATTTGAGTGAATGTAAAACTGCAAGGAATTGACTGGATAAATTGTTGGGGGAAAAATGTGTAAATGTTTAGTCAACATTTTTGGGCTTCAGACACATGAAAGATACTCCTATGTAATCATGCAATAATGCTTCTATATTTTGATATTTTAAAATATTTTTTCAAGTTAGATCACATCAGACATGGTTATTTTGAAAAATGTAGAACCAAAAGCAGTACGTATAACAATGTTTGTGTTGTTTAATATATGAACAATTTTGCTTTCCACATTATAATATTTGGATAAAAAAAATGATTATGTGAACATCTTTTCTTCTTCCCAGCTTTATCCCTATTCAGGGTCACCGTTTATAATGAGTCTCTTCCATCTACCTCTGTCCTGTGTCATTTCCTCCCTTCTCCCTCATATCATCTCTAATACAATCTCTCCACCTGGTCTTAGGTCTTCCTCTCCTTCGTGTTCCATCCACCTCCACGTCCATCACTTCTCTTGCCGTGTGTTGCTCTTCTCTTCCCATCAGGTGGCCATACCATTTTAACCTTGCCTTTTGCACTTTCTTTGATGCTTCAGTGACCTTTACTGTACCCCTAATTTGTTCATTTTTAACCCTGTCCTTTAATTGTATATAAGTGACCTAGATTAGTCAGATGCTTTAATTGTATAAGTAACCTAGGTTAATCGGGTAATGAAACAGACCATCCGTATTGAAATATGTAACTGTCATGCTGGTGTCTGAAGAGGCAAAAGTGAACTTCTCTTGAGGTATGGAGTCATCTGTTTTCTCTTTTTGAGAAACAGCCTGTGTATCAGATAAGTGTAGAGGACATTTTACCTCCTTGAATTATCTCCTTTCTTTGGCCTTTGGGATTCATTGTGGCTGTAACAAGATTCCTGTGGCATGTCTATGCAGAGGGTTTTTAAGCTCAAGGGACTCTCGATTCCTATTTGATATATATCTCAACTTTTCACTCAGCTGGCTTTTTGGGTATCATTGTGGGTGTCCTCCTCAGCTGTTTGGAGCAGAAGCTACTTTAGTCTTGTTATTGCACACATTTACAGATGAAACTAGAAGCATCTGGAGGAGTCATATAAAAGTACCTATGTTTGAGGCATAGGAGAGCATTTCAGGTATTACCCTGAAAAGAGAGCCAGTTGTTGATGAGCAGAATGGTAGCTACAAGGCTTACTGTTATTAGAGATCACCAGATTTTTTGAGGATCAAGAAAGCAGCTCCTGTGCCTGCGAGTATTGAATTTCACCAAATGTATAAGATTTAACGTGACAATGGCAAGTACTAAAGCATCAGCAGTCAAGGAGAATCAGAGGAGCATTATGCTACTAGAAGATTGAAAATGCAGGCTATGGTTTGTCAGCAGTTGAGGGAAACTACTTTAAAGTCACAGTGGCTCTGTAGCTACAGCTTCAGTTACTGATGTAAGAGCACTGGCTTTATAGTTAGAAAATGTCAGCTGCTACCAAAGAGTACTGGTTTTTATCACTTTGAAAAGCCAACCCTCAGTAGAGACTGCTCAGCAGCAGAATAATGGAAACTAATCCAAAGGACTACTGGTGTTCATGACGGGAAAGAGCAACAACTTTAACAGTGGTTTTTAAGGCAAAGTTAGTTTAAAGGAACAGCAGCTATTGAGGAACACCTTTTAAAGAATATAAGTACAAAAAAAACTTCAGCTCAATAAAAATCATCTACTATTGAAAGAGGGGTAGTGTTTGAAGACCAATATAGTTGCTGCTGTCAGAGAGAATTAGTTGTTGAACAGACAGGTAGCCAAAGCAATAACCTATGAGAATGATGCCAAAGACTGCTGGCTGGTTTTTTGATGTGGAAGAACATTTGGTTTATATGTTGAGCATTAGTTTACCAGCAGCTGAGGCAACTATAATGGAAGAAAAAAGCAGAGTAGTCCATGTTACAGTAACCCTCAGATTGCTGGTTGCACAATTAAAACAACATGACTGGGAACTGGCTATGAAAAAGCACATGATGAGCAAGAGAACTGTCATGGCAACAGTTCTGACTGAGTGCTGGTTGTTGTGCTAGGTTTTGATGGGCATGGGAAAAGCTGCAGAGATAAAAGTGATGGCTGCTTAAGGGCAAAATCTAAGCAATCATGGGAATACATAAGCCTTTGGCCAAATTTTTTGAGCAGAAACAACTGACAGATCTAAGAGAGTAACATTGTAAGTTGGCATGTCAGCAACAGCTTACATACAAAGACTGTTTTGGGAAGTTTCTTGGACAGGTGTGGCTTTAATCATTAATCATAAATAGCTGAGGACCACAGAAGCAACTTTATACTTTGAATGAGTAGTTCTGTAGCAACCTTTTGGTTGAGCTCCAAATGTTTTAGGCCCTAGATGAACCCCTGCTGTTAAAGAAACATATCATTTATTGAATTACCATTGTCTCTCTTCATAGTTTGATGTCAGTTGTCTTGTACCTTAAACTCTTGTCTCTCCAATAGCTTGACGAATTCAACTGGTCTCATACTAGTGAAATATGCTTGCAGATCTAAAAATATGCATTGTATACAAGTTTCCTTGTATATAAATCTTCGGTCTTGTCTATTAACACCGCAGACTACTTTCTCCTTGAAATGGAATACGTAAATGACTTGCTGGTGGTGTGTGTAGCATGTTCACTCATAACATAGTAACCACTGGTGGCCACCACCTGCAATTACGTCATTTGTGGATGGTATAGTTCAGTGACAAAGATATATAATTAGCTCACAGAAATATGGAGATAAGCTGCAGATTTCTAAACTGGAAGCACAGTGGCTATAAAGTTAAGATAATGTGAAATATGTAATGTAGTAATGTAAGAGTTATATTTAATGTAAAACTACTTAATATAAGAAAAATGGCATATTTTCTTTAAAGTAAGGTTTAATTTCTAGTCATTAACATCAGTTCTTCTGAAGGAAAATTTTTTCCCTATTAAGCACTAATCTTGTGTTATTGCAGCTACCTTGCCAACCAGTTACATTGGATGATAATTACCAAAGTTGTGCTTTTTGCAGGATTTAGTGGCTCCCTTGACACCCAGTGCCCCCTATCCTCCTGCCTCTGCTATGCATAAAGGGATACAAAGTCTTCATTCGTCACCCCTGAACACCTCCCAGCACAGTTCACCAAGACAGATGCCTTATGGAGTCAACATCACGCCAGCTTCGGGGTCTAGAGGTTCCTCCAGTCATGCCTCACCAGCTCACAGATTGCAGAATGTTGATCTTAAAGCTGAGATGGAAAAGCACAAAATGAATTTATCTTTTGAAGACTAAAGACAACATACAGATGTAAATGCATTCACCCATTTTGAATTTTAATCAGTACAGTATTTTTAATTCACATTAATTTACAACAATTTTCATGATGCACAACTGCTTTTTCACTAGTTTTTTACTCCATATACTTTTCCTTTAACCTTTCCCACAACCAGCTTAAACTAATGACTCTTATCTTGATTCTCAATACTGAAAGTGAAAGTATGCACTTCACAAGTTTTCCCCTTCCAATATCTAGTTATAATTTCTATAGAGTGAAAATAAGTTTTTTTTTTTTTTTTTCCTACAAACAACATACTACATGCATTTTACTGCAGCTTTTGTTTTAGTCTGGAACATCTTATTTGCGCCATATTGCTGCATGCACATAAACCACATGCCGGTATGCATTTGCATCATACATATGTAAATACGTATATATTTCCAGTATTGTAATTTTATGCCGATATGAATTTTTAGTTTCGTAATTTTATGTAGCTATCTGCTAATTTTGGACATGTTACTTGTGTTGAAAATGTATTTTAACTTTCCCTTTTGTCTCTAGTAGCAGTTTTGGACTTTATGATGTAGACTTTTTGTTGCATCCTGCTCTTACTTATACAGAGAAGTATACAGTATATAGTGCTTAACATGAAACCTTTATGCTATTGTTAATGTTCATGCAGACGAGAAAGGATCTTGTAAAACAATTATGACATGAACTGTACTTATTTTGGAAATATTAAAGTACAATAAATTTGATGTGGATTTCAGACTGAATTAAGAGGACATTATAAGTTGACTTTCAAGCAGTGATGAAGAGGGATTTTGGGAAACAGGTACTATATGCTAAGGCTACATTTAGAGTTTATGCTTTAGGATTCCAGTGTGGGATGTGAAGTTACCCCATGCAATGGCAGGTTCAAGGCAGCACTTTGATGTAAACCCCAGTGGGTAAATTTGAGGATACTATTGTGTACTACCAATTTCGGTGCAATTTTAAAAACATAACCTGCACTTGGTATGAAGATAACTACTCACGCATAGTACATATGTGTACATGTACAAAATGGATAAAAATAGCACATTTTGATAAAAGTTGTGTATTTTTTCTAACATACAAACCTGGAGTCATTGACATATGATTTAGCTTGTGTGAGCTGGAATGGCTGTTTAACTACCAATTGTAGGGGGGGAAGCCCACCCCCTCGTCAAGTCTGCATTCCAATGTGCCTTTTGGACCATGTACCCCAAAAAGAGGGGTAGCCGAGGTGGGATGTACATGTAAAGAACTCAAGGTTTGTGTTTGTATATTAGGAAAAATACAAATTACTACTTTAAAAATTTGCTATTTGTTCCTACACAAATATAAACTTTTGTTCTTTACATAGGAGACTTGGTTGGGGGAAGTCAGGGCACATCTCTGAACCAACTGGTTGATTCTACACACCCATTACTTTTGAAGAAGGTTTGGAGGAACCCAAAAGTGTCAGAGCCAATAAAACCAACGAGTTTGTTTCATTGTCTATCCCTCTCTCCCTTAGTCTAGAGAGAGAGAGAGGAGAGAGACACGCATCCAATCCTCCATCTACCTGCTTCTCTGCTGAAGAGAGAGAGAGAGAGAGAGAGAGAGAGAGAGAGAGAGAGAGAGAGAGAGAGAGAGAGAGAGAGAGAAGGCCAGTGACTTACACACTTCCTCAATTATCAAACACCTTAGACAAGACGCTACCTGTCCCCTCAGGGGAGCCAGATGAGTTACAAAACTTGGGCAGCCATTACACGACCGAAGAAAACGTGTCCAAGGACTTGTGGGTAAGACCCCACAGATAAAATGAGGTAAATGTGGTCTGGCACGGCCACATACCTGTTTGTAAATCCTGGTGAACCAACAGATTCTTCTGGAATGCAAAGGGTGATGGCCTTAACTTCATGAGCTCTTACCATAAATGAACTTCCCTCCACCTCTTCAGATGAAGAAAGCTTGTTTGAAGTCTCTGGATCCTGAAAGAGATTGTGTTCTTGGACCCTCTTTCTTAGCTAAGCCGGTACTTAAAAAAGAGGCATCAGCGCTCAGGCTTGAGATGTCAAGTTCCCTTGAGGCAGTACCTCAGCACCCTAATTGGACAAAGTAGCAACTCATCCCGGAGATTGTGGTTTTGGACACCTTTTTCTTGGCCGAGCCAATACATACTAACAGAGGCATCAACACTTGGGCCTGAGATGTAGTGTTCTCTTGAGGTAATGCATCAGAACCCTAACTGTGCAAAGTAGCACATCGTCAAACCCTAACTGTACAAAGTAGCATCTCGTCCTGATCATTGTCTACACAGTCCTTTCAGGAGGGGGATTAAAAAGGATTCGAATCTGGTGTCAGGGACAGACAAATTCTGGGTCTTGGTTATGAATTCTGGGACGAACTCGAGCATAGATCCCCATCCCCTCGAGTGCTACCATCAAAGGCCCTAACGCTAGCCTACTCTCTTCACCGATGCTTGGGCAAGCAAGGAAAACAGTCTTAGTCACATCTCTGATGACTCCCTCAACAGATCATGCGCTGTACAAGATAAACTCCTAAAGGTGGGTCATTTCCCACTCAGGGGGGGCCTGAGTTCCTTGGGGTGGGCAAGACTGTTTGAAACTTCCCAGAAGCATAAAGATCTCTCAAGAGGATGAGAGAGCCATTCCCTTCACCTGAAGGACTTGACCAAGGGCCGCTCTATAACCTTTAATGGCCAAAACGTTTCACACAATGGTAGCCAAATGCAAAGTGGAGTGCAGAACAACGAGTGGATGGGGCTTCCTCTCTACCGTTGATAGTTAAAAACCTTGTCTGAAAGTTAATTTGGCCATTCCAGCTCACATTTGTAAGCTAAATCCTATGTAAAGAACTGCATGTTTGTATTTGTGTAGGAGCAACTTGGGAATAAAAAGAAATACAAGAACTGATAATACAAATGGAAGACGAGTATAAAAGCTAATAAAACATTAAATAGAAAATACAAACTAGTCAAAACTAGCAAATACAAAGTAAAATGAGTGTTGAACTGTCGAGTGCCTTCTGAGAAACAAGTCGTACAGTATCTTCTTTATGGAAAAAGACTGAAATTAGGAGGTCTAGTTTGCTCTAAGAGAAACATTTCTGTAAAATCTTGATCAGTGAAATGATGGTCTTCAGCTAAAAAATGCTCTCTCATGGCTGAAAATGGTGGTTTGGAAAGGGGGAAATCATATTGTAATAGAGCCCTCTCTCTCTGTTCCAAAATGGTCTACTACAACACACAAACTTCCCTTCTATGATTGCAATCGTTTCTATGATTGCAATCGTAAGAGATGTTATGATTCGTAAATACGAGAAATAGGTCTACACAAATCCAGACTTTTTCTTGCAACCCTAACCTTAGTGATTCCTTAGAGCCCTGAAACCATCACAGACTGCTCCTACTGATGGCCAAGTAGCCTTCCTTCCCTGTCTTGAGGCTTCGATTTTTTCTCAACCTTTAAAATATAGGGATGGCCTCCTTTGCTACTTCTAAAACTTACAGAATGTTTGGTTAATAATGTGTCTTCAGCCTGAAAGATACAATAAAGCAGTTTTGCATATTTAATTAAAATATAAATAATTTAAGATTTATTTTTTAAATATTTACCTAGCAATTATATAGCTTTACTTCCACGCCAGCTGTAGTCTAAGATTTACACAAAAAATTATGAGAACACTTGGTTTTCTTTGAAAATCCAAATTCTATCCATTTACTTCCCCCACCCCACCCCACCAGGGGACCAATATGTATAAAAAGTTCATAGCCAGTCAGTCTACTTCTGTCCAGTTTGAATGTGGAAAGGCAGGGAAGGAAAATTGTGTAAGAGGTGTTTAAAAACTAAATCTTAAGTATTTATGCTTTTGAAATAGACGTTACCTCTCCATTAGAGCTGATTCCCAGGTTTGAAAAAGGTGGGCAAAATAGAAATCTGCAATATTTGCCATATTTAATCTCATCATGGCCAGAAAGCTTTCTGCTAGGTTAGTTCAGTAAAAGAGCAACAAGACAAGACCTCAAGATCATTAAAAGATACACAGATGGCATACTTGGGCTAAGAAGCCACCCTTTCCAACCTGGCTGGAATCTACAGTCTACCAGAGTTGTTTGGTTGAAACTGATAAGCTATATAGTACAACCCAAATTAAATGATGCCTTATGAAGTACTACAGAAAAGGTCTCATGTCAAATTTTCCATTAGTCTCTACAGATTTTTATTAAACCTTTAGGTTGTGTCTGAACTATTCAGAATATATTAGTAAAAATATTTACACATGAGAGCATGCTTTGGGTACCCCACAAAAATTAATAGCCTACATAAGGTTAGGCTATTTTATCTTAGACTATTTCATCCTGCAAACTTGGTAAAGAAAATAGTGATTTAATAACAAAATAAAATGAATATCATGATATCACCTGTTCATTTTTTACCCAGAGCTATACTCAGCCTGACATCCTGTACACCAATTTAGGTTACAAAGAGAAAAGAAAAAAAACAAAACACATACAAATCGTCTGAAGATACTATGATATGCAAAGTACTACAACTAATGACGTACACATTAAAAGAACATTGCTTTTGATAAATTTCAAAACACTTGCTAAATATGTCTAAAGAAATAATGCTTTACTTATGATGTATAACTATAGCTTTGTTACTGTATTACTATGTAACTATATAGCTTTAAGTGTTTTGACCCCACAACCTATGTCTGGAATGTGAGTCCTTTAAGTATATTGCCCAAGACGTTATCTTTTTTGAGTTCGTGAGGCATCGAGTAACAGAATGTTGAATAAAATCTAGAATGGTAAAATAACCTGATTATTCAGTAGTATGCAACTCTGAAGGAAGCTAGAGTTTTCATAAAAAATTATGAATATTAAACGGTTTCATTCCCTTTGAAACTTACCTCACAATTAACATATTTAGAATATAGATAAAAAGAAAAACAAAGTGAAGAAACTACGTACTGCAATATTTATAAATCTTGCTTAAGGAACAAACACTGATATTTAAACCTTGGAAACATTTTTGTTGGTACATAATACTTAAATGAAGCCTTGATGGTGTTTATTATTAAGCATTTTCTTGACCAAGAGTTTCTGAATACTGTGCTTGGCTTTTTGAAAACCTGCAGAAATACTGCAAGAAATAAATAACCATCTGTGCATCTACAAATTAATCATTATGTATATATTATATGCAAAAAGGTTTTAGACTATGATTTGGACTGACATTAATAATAATTTATATTTATATGTTAAATAACTTTAACATATACATCTGCCATTAAAAATCAGCTAGATTCCCACATGATATTCTTTTACACCAACCAATAATCATCCCTATTTCAGTAATGTACTCTATAATAGTTTCCCTAGCATACTTGGTTAAAAGGGGCCACCCAATTGCTTTACAGCATTGACACATATCTACGTTCTTGAAGGTAACTCGTTGATTGTGGATACCCTTTCCTTCCTAGGACCGTGACCTGTTATAATACTCTCTGGTATTTCCTTCTTTTTTTTTTTTTTTATTTTTTTTTTTTTTTTTAAACAGAGTTTAGAGCTAAATCTTCTTTTTAGACTCTACCATCATAAATGAAGGCTTGTGATCATAAGTTAAATTAGATTTAAATATAAACTATCACCAGGTAACTCTCTCCCTCCTTTGAATGTAAATTCATAATTTTTGACTTGACTTATATTCACATCATTTCCATTAATTATTGGGTTCGTTTGTCTTCTTTTAATCAGTCACATTTTTCTTTTGTTTCTTTGTTTTTTCTTACATTTTACCTATTGTCAAGGTGTTATTTAACGATTGCACAAACGTATTTTGAAGAATGAGCTCTCTCTCTCTCTCTCTCTCTCTCTCTCTCTCTCTCTCTCTCTCTCTCTCTCTCTCTCTCTCTCTCTCTCTCTCTCTCTCTCTCTCTCTCATTATTTTATGCTATAGTTTTGCTATATTATTTTATTATTTGAAGTTACATTGGTCTACCTTTACAAATTAAAGGGTTCATTTATTTATAATTCATTGATCATTTTATACCAGGGTAGATCCTATTGTAAATTTTTATTGTACAAAAGTAGATTACGTAATCTACTTTTCTTCATAGCCACATATTTGTCTGCACTGTAATTCATTCACAGAAATATATTTGCAGAAAATATTTGTATAGACATTATATATAACTTCATTTGCTTGAGGGCTGATCCTTTGTTTTGGCGAGATATCCATTGTTCCTTGTGTTGACATAAAGGTCCTTTAATGGGAAGGGTTAACCCAAGGCTGCTGACCCAAAATTATAATTGTTCTTCCTCACAATGGCCTTAGGGTAAACGCAGATGTGGCAGCATGAGGAAAGCCTGTCACAATGACTTAATTAATAATGAGAGGAGTGTCCAAAATAATGCAGTTTTTCAAAGAATCAAAAGTGATTTTTCAATAGCCCTTATTTGCACAAGAGGAAAGTCCATTTGGCATCGCTCTCTCACCCTCCCAAGCCCCTCCTTTAACCAAGTACGTTAGGGCTATAGGTGTCAAATTTAGCTAATAAAGAAATTGCCGGAATCTCCTTCAATGTATGAAATTAAGGGAACAGCAAAGGTTATATAAAATTGCTTAATAATAACATATGCAATAATGCTTGATGCAGAGCACAAGTTGAAGCAGTTATTGGATCAAATATGTTAGGTCAGGTTGCTTCCTATATTTTCCTCGGCAGGATTCAATCTACAATTCAGTCGTTACATAGCCTTTAGGCTGATTTAACTAAAGTTAAAAATTCTTTGGATTACTGTTTAAAGTTTGCATACAATTTTGCTCAAATTTGTTCTTTTTTTACAATTGGCAAGTCTAACCTAGGATATCTGTATGCTATTGACAACAGTTGAAAGTTATTTGAAAAGACCTTCATCATGCGACCAAAGAAAGTTTCATGTACAAGCCCTTCTGTAAGCAAAAAGGCAAGAAACACCATAGAATTTAAGAAAGAACTCTTAGCAAAGTCTTGGAGGCAAAAATTTGTGAAAAAGCAAGGATGTTGCATGCCGGTCTCAGTAGGAAAATGCTTACAACAAATGCTGCTGTAGGTGAATTCAACGCCAGCAGAGGCTGATTTGAAAAATTCTGAAAGCAAACGGGCATACATAATGTGCCTACTTCAGTGATTAAAGACATTTGCAAAGTGGAGTGATGTCAAATATTTTGTGGAGAATTATAATCCCTGTATCCAACATCTTTAATGAAAATACTTTGTTTCACTTTAGGTAAATTTTAGAGACACCAGAAACAAATGTCTCTGAACAGGTTTTTTGTACAACAGGGGTCCAGCGAGTCTCAAGCTGGTCCTAGTGCCAGTAATAGACAAAGAAGGAAAGTAACCCTAGATAGGTTCTTGATACTTGAAGTCCTTCTGGAGGGGGATTCCCCTTTCAAACAATAATCTTTCCTCATCCCTCTCCCATCCTCTCCGCGTTCCATACGCTAACAAGAGTCTTCCATAAAGGTAACAAAGGTAAGAGTGATGTTAATTATTTATCCATTTCATTAGTCATTTATATTTATTTCTCATTGTTTCCTGTATATAAAACTGTTTTTATTCTCTATAATATATATTTTTGGATGTCTGGAACACACTAATTGATTTACACTATTCCTTAAGGGAATTATTGTTTTGGATTTCGTACGTTTCAGAATTCGTGAGACGTTCTGGAATGGACTACGTACACAAAATGAGGTTCCACTGTATTTGTTTCTTCTATTCCTAAGATGCCATTTAACTTGAAAAGTGCACTGGCTTATATCACTGATCCTAACTTAATCTGAGACTCCATAACACCAAGGAAGCCACAACAGCGAACCCTTGTTTACCGCCTGAGGGCCCTTTCACACTATGCGATTCTTGTAGCACCAAGATACGATTGCAGTGCCGGATCTAAATGCGACACAAAATTGCGCAAATCGTACATTTGTCCGATTGCTGCACAAAGTGATCCAATTTTTGACAAGCGCTTGCAGTCTGCTCTCAGCCTGTAGTGGTGGCTAGATGGACAGGAAGAGAAAATTGCCTTTATTTATTACATTTGAGAAAAAAGAAGATAAACCCTAGGATTCACTGGGTACACCCTTTGAATACACAAAGGCACTTGTACGGTGCATTTGCCACAATTTTCGAGGAGCTGAAGAGAGATAATAATAAATTTTGCAATTACTTTAGAATGTCTAAAACAACCTTTGAGGAACTCTTGTCACGTCTACATGACCAGTTGCTAAAAGAAATACGACATTCAGAGATGATATTTCGCCAGCACAACAACTGGCAGTTACCATCAAGTAAGAGGAAATAATATGGACCTTTCCTTGTAAATTTGCTTTTCCATATAGAAATTAAAAAGGAGAAATGAAAACAACTAGTGTTAGCTGAAATATCTCTATTTATCAAAAGTATAAACTGATGTATCTATTTCAAAAACTAAAATCTTTTACTTTGATATAAAAAATCCATATCTCTCTCTGTTTCATTAATTAATTAATGTAAATAAAACGTAAGTGTTAACTATAAAAACTTCTCAAAAAATCATATATATCGAAATCAAAAGCTATTAGTCCTCTTTTATATCAATAATCTGCCGATAACCTTCTAATAATTTCAGTATCAAAACGTATATGTAACCTTAATGAAAAAAACAGCAAATCATTTCTCAGTAGTTTATACTTAAGCTATCCATATCTGTAGTTCTTTCTTATTTACGAATAACACTATTGTTATTATTATTATTATTATTATTATTATTATTATTAGTATTATTATTATTATTATTATTGTATGGTCTTTTTTCGTTGCATGGAACCAGTGGTTATTCAGCAACGGGAAAAACACCATTTATATCCCTCAAATGTTTTCAATACCCAATCACCAAAAGCAGCGGAGGTCTACTGCTGTCGCACGTATATGCAGGAAAAAATCGCATAGTGTGAAGACACGTATTGAAGGCAATGGCCAACTGCAATCGCGTCTGGGTGCAGCACCGGACATGGCCAGTGTGAAAAGGTACAATAGAGATAATAGTCGACTGCTAGTCGCATGTAGGTGCGACATCGTGTCGCATTTACGTACGACATAGTGTGGTAAGGCATATCAGCGACAGCAAGAAAAATGGCGACGGAACAGCATGAACCGCGGAATAATACATTAGTTTTCGCCGAAAAACAGATGTTTTCAGGCTTTAACGAGCTGAAAAAAGCCATAGACACCTATGAAGACTCAAACTTTAAAAAAAAACTGTATATACGTAGGTCACGAACGATCGAATCGGCCCTGAAAAGAACTCCGAAGAGGAGATTCAAAGAGGATTATAGTATCTAAATATATACACTACCATCGTACCTTGGTGACTTTCTCGGCCCTTTATTTCTGCCCGACATCGACAGTTGCAAAGGGCCGCCTTTATACACTTTACAGAATTCTTTTAATTCACTTCATTGGGTATTGTAGCCGTCGGAGAAGACTATAGAAGTTACCAGCTAGTGAAATGGCAAAATTAAACAAAATTCAGCTCTATGCCATTAAAATTGGGATAGTTTTGTTTTTGTAGCACAAAAAAGCGGGACAAAACTCACAAAAGCAAAACAAAAAAGGGAGAGGGGGTTACATTTTGCTAACTTTAAAAAAAGGGGGAGAGATGTTCAAAAAGCGGAACTGTCCCGCCCAGGATCCATACAGACACACTCTCTATGGATCCTGGTCCCGCCTAAAAGCCGAGCTCTGGTCACATAGTATGAGGATGCAGGCTTCTTCGGACCTTGGTTGATTCGGACCCATACTAGTAATTTTATATTAAAGCAATGGGTATTTCTATATAAGCTTTCCGCATCGTTCGTCCCCGCCAATACGAAAGCCACCAGGAATTGGGGCGTCAAATGTATTTCGCTGTGTTTAGTATGAGCCCCTGGGGGTTAATTACAGTCGTCCGAATAAATATTACTTAAAATTCCTGTTCAGGAGGTAAAACTGCATAGAAAAATCGGCCAATCATATGAAGGTCCGAATAAGCCTGGATAAAGGTCCGAATGAATCAGTACATGGTCCGAATCAGCCAAGGTCCAAATAAGCCTGTTCCCCAGTAGGATTAGAAAACTGGTAAACGGATACAGCTAACTGCTGTACCTACAGCAAGTCAAGAGCGCAATACGGCACC